>NW_024080729.1:2792146-3276768 GCF_003009895.1 Hyaena hyaena | reverse complement strand
ACTTTGTGAGGAATATTTTTTTTTTTAAAAATTTTTTTTTTAATGTTTTTTTTATTTATAGGAGAGAGAGAGAGAGAGAGAGGGAGAGGGAGAGCAGGTGTGTGCAGGGGAGGGTCAGAGAGAGAGGGAGTCACAGACTGAAACAGGCTCCAGGCTCCGAGCTGGCAGTCAGCACAGAGCCCAATGCGGGGCTCGAACCCACGAACCACGAGATCATGACCTAAGCGAAAGTCGGACACTTAACCGACTAAGCCACCCAGGCGCCCCAATTTTTTTAAAAAAATTTTTCATGGTTGTCTATTTTGTGTATGAGAGAGAGAGAGCAAGCCAAAGAGGGGCAGAGAGAGAGGGAGAGAGAAATTCCAAGCAGGCTCTGCACTGTCAGTGCAGAGCTCAATGAGGGGCTTGAACTCAAACTCTGAGATCCTGACCTGAGCCGAAGCCAAGAGTTGGATGCTGAACAGACTGAGCCCCCCAGGCCCTTTGTGATGAAGTATACATACCTTTTGTAATGAAGTATAAGTCAGGAAAAGACACTTCTTTTATAGAGACAAAGCCAACGTGCCCCCAAATTCCCTCTTTGACATATGACCTCTGACCCAGCGGGAGCAGAGAAAATGAGAGTAGTGATGTGGGACCAGGGAGGGTCTCCAAGACTACACCTTGCAAAAGGCAGGATATGGACAAAGGCTTCAGTAAGGAAGGTCTATAATAGGGCTGCGTGGAGGCCTTTCTCTCTTGTCACCCAACACATGCCAACCGTAGTGATAAATCAAGGGATGACAGGGACCGAAAATCCCAAGTGTGAGTGAGGACAACTTGGATAATTAGGGTTAATATCATGATATAGGTCACAAAGCATCCTTAACCTGAGGTCTATGGACCCCCCTGGGGTCTACAGATAGAATTTGTAGAGTATATATGAAGTTAGGAAAAATTATATCTTTATTTTCACTACCTCCTAACTGAAATTTAGCATTTCCTTCAATTATGAACACTGACAGCAAACCACTATAGTATCAGCAGAACCTGACCTTGTCACTAGTCAAAATCACAATATTTTCATAAAATATTTTCATTAAAATTGCTGCAGAGATCATAAAATATCATTTGTTTCATCACTGGTTTGAAATTATGGTAGTTATTAGATCCATATTATTAAATAACATAATTGTGGTATTTTTTCTGACAGCTGTATTTCAACATAACTGGTTTCCTTTATAATCCTATGTATTTTATACATTAAAAAGTATTCTGGCCAAGATCATTCCATGGGGAAAGAACTGTCTCTTCAACAAATGGTGCTGGGAAAATGGGATATCCACATGGAAAGAATGGAGACAGACCCTTACTTTATAGCATACGCGAAATTAACTCAAAATGGAAAATAATCTAAATTTAAAAGCTAAAACCATAAAACTCTTAGAAGAAAACATAGAGGAAAGTCTTCATAACCTTGGATTTCACAATAGTTTCTTAAATATGACATAAAAATCATAAGCAACAAAACAAAAAAACAGATAAACCAGATTTCATTAAAGTGAAAACCTGTTGTGCACTAAAGGACACTATCAACCCACAGAAAAGACAATCCACAAAATGGGAGAAAATATTTGCAAATTATATATCTGATAAGGATTTAATATCTAAGATATATAGAAAACTACTATAACTCAACAATAAAAAGGCAACCTAATTTTAAAAAGGGTAGAGGAGGTAAATAGACATTTCCTCAAAGAAGCTCTACAAGTAAATGACCAATAAGCACATAAATAGATGCTCAACACATTTAGTTATTAGGGAAATGCAAAAAACAAAGCAAAACCCCACAGTGAGATACCACTTCATGCCTAATAGGATGGCTGTATTTTTTAAAAATGGAAAATAACACAAGTTGAAGAGGATACAGAGTAATTGGGAATGCTTGTACATTTCTAGGGTGAATGTACAGTGGTGTACTACTGTGAAAAAGTTTGGTGGTTTCTCAAAAAAGTTAAATATAGAGTCACCATATGATCCAACAATTCTACTCTCAGGTATATACCTTAAAAATTGGGAACGGGTTCTCAAACAGATACTCCTATGCCAATATTCACAGCAGAATTATTCACAATAGCCCCAAAGTGGAAACAACCCAAGTGTCCATCAAGAGATGAATGGATAAACAAAATGTGATATATACATACAATGGGATATCATCTGCCATTAAAGTGGAATGAAGTGTTAATCCAGGCTACAACATAGATGAACTTTGAAAACATTATGCTAAGTGAAACAAACCAGACATGAAAGACAAAAATTGGGTGATTACACTTAAATGAAATATCTAGGGGTGCCTGGGTGGCTCAGTCAGTTAAGCATCTGACTTTAGATTTTGGCTCAGGTCACTATCTCATGGTTTGTGAGTCAGCGCATAGCCTGCTCGTGAGTCTCTCTCTCTCCCTCCCTTCCTCTCTGCCCCTCCCTTGCCTGGTGTTCTCTCTCTCTCTCACTTTTTCCAAATAAATAAATAAACTTAAAAAAAAAAAAGGGAAATATCTAGAAGAGGCATAGGGACAGAACATAGAGGAGAGGTTACCAAGGGGGAGGGGGAGGGGGAAGCAGGGAATTATTGCTTAATGGGTGCAAGGTTTCTGGTTGGGATGATGAAAACTTTTTGCAAACAGTGGTGATGGTTGCACAACATCGTGAAATCTCATTAATGGTTAAATTTGTACATTTCAAACTGGTTAAAATGGTCAATTTTATGTTACACATGTTTTACCACAATTTTTAAAAGTGAAAAATAAATTATTCTGAAAAGATGTTCATAAGCTTTACCAGACTGCTAAAAGGTTTGCAGCGCAAAAACAGGTTAACTGAACGTAGGACCTACACCGTCACAGCGGGTGTCAGGCAGTGAGCCCTACGTTGTACGACTTCAGGACTAGGTGGGCACCGCTGCACATGAAGTTGGAAGCATCTCATTCTGCTGCCAGCAATTAGTCCATCCTAGAATGGACTCTTGTGGTTTGTGAGTTCAAGCCCTGCATCAGGCTCTGTGCTGACAGCTCAGGGCCTGGAGCCTGCATTGGATTCTGTGTGTGTCTCTCTCTCTGCCCCTCCCCACTTGTGTTCTGTCTCTCTCTCCTTCAAAAATAAACATTAAAAATTAAAAAAAAAATTAGTCCATCCTAGTTCCTTCTTGTTAGGAAACTGGTAATAGTGGTTAATCAATCAGTGTATTTATTAAATATTATCCCTAGGTGCCGTGGGGGACACCCAAGATCTTAAAGCCCAAGAAATTTATCATCAGGAGGGTGCTATAAGACAAACCACAAACAAACAAATGACCGAAGAAAAATTACATGGTAAACTAAGGGGCCTGAATTTAGAGGAGGAAGACAGAAGTCGTCACCAGAGGAGTAGAGTTTTGGTGCTGACAGCTTGGAGGCAGCTGAGTGACCCTGCATACCCACCGGCACTGGACGTGGTGTTTGAAGGTGGTGATGTCAATATCCAAGTTCCCAGAGGAAATGCTCTTCCTTCTGTGTTCTCGTTGAAAGGTTTCCTCGTTGTACACATCTCGTTTGACGTCATAGGTGAAAGAATTTGGCCTATATTTAGATCCAAAACTCTGGAAGCCCTTCTCTGGTTGCATCATTTCTGGTTGAGTGGAAAGAGATTAAAAAAAAAATTTTTTTTTAAATCTAGACTCTTGGTACATTTTTATGGAAATAAAATTTCTACGTAATGATATTTTACATTTATAATGGTGTTTTATAACAACTTTCTCTCGGACAGCTTTGTACCCAAAACCACTCTATAAAAAAATTCAAGGTGTATATTTCTTTCATTTTTCAAATAGGGAAACACAGAAGTCTAAACAGCCTTGGTTGTTTAATAATTAGAATCAGGACTAGAACCCAAATATCTTGCTAGGAAGCCTTGTTTTCTTTACATTCAATTATGTTGCTATGTTGTGGGGAAATGATTAAGAGGTAAGTTAGTATCACCTCCAATTTTCACTGAAAACACTAAAGATTAAGTGGTCAATACAACATCTTCTTCCCTTTATCCTTTCTTTTTCTTCATAGCACTTGTCAGGACCTGACTCAATGTCTATCCATTGTCTAAGCCCAGGAGGCAGGACTTTGTCCATGGCTGTATCCACAGGTGTCAGAATAGTACCTGATACTTAGCAAGCCCTCAACATATATTTCTTGAATGACGGTCAAGTACCCTGTTAGTAGCACCACCTGGAGCAGAAAAAACCATGCACAGGGCATCAGGAGACTGGGATTCCAGGCCTGGCTGTTTTTCTAACTAGTGATACGATTAGGGGCAAGTATATATACCTATATATATCACATAGCTATAAGGTACATAGGTAAACACTCCAAATATGTAGATTACCCAAGTAGTTCTTTTAGAGGTGAAACTGAAAATGAGTTGAATGTGTCAGCAACTTTGTTTTCCTTCAGAATGGTCATGTATCATCATCATCACCAATATTTATAGAGCACTTACTACATACCAAACATTGCAATCAATTTTTTTCATGAGTTATTTCATGTGATTTCCACAACAATCCTAATATTGCTATTATCCCCATTTTATAGGTGATAAAACCAAGATTTTTGAAAAGTGAACTAACTGGGCCATAGTCCAAAACTGTATATTTCCTTTCAAAGCACTGGGTAAGGATTGTGTGTGGTAGATCCACTCCTGTGAATTAAAGATCACAATTCAATAAAGTGAGACTATGGTTGGGGAATATAGGAGAGGATGGAAAAGGTATTTTACAATGTATCACTTGAGAGAATTAGTAATTTGTGTCTTTTACAGAAAAAAACAGAACTGGACATTAAAACAAGTAATATTTTCCCCATTGTTTCCCCCACCCATAGGAATATTCATTCACTCGTCTCTTCACTTTTCCCATATAATTTTTTTTAATATTTTTATTTATTTCTAGGAGAGAGAGACAGCGTGAGCAGGGGAGGGTCAGAGAGAGAGGGAGTCACAGACTCTGAAATAGGCTCCAGGCTCTGAGCTGGCAGTCAGCACAGAGCCCGATGCGGGGCTCGAACCCACGAACCGTGAGATTATGACCTAAGTGAAAGTCGGACCCTTAACCGACTAAGCCACCCAGGCGCCCCCCCATGTAATTTTTTTTTTGAATGTTTATTTTTGAGAGAGAGAGAGAGAGAGAGAGAGAGAAAGTGTGAGTGGGGGAGGGGAAGATAGGATGGGGACAGAGGATCTCAAGCAGGCTCTGCTGACAGCAGAGAGTCCAATGCAGGGCTCAAAGCCACTAACTGCGAGATGGTGACCTGAGCCGAAGTTAGGCCCTTCACCAACTGAGCCATCCAGGCGCCCCTTCCTATGTAATCTTACAAGCTTCTATTACTAGAATGTATCTGTTTCTGGCAACTGAGAGAGCCCCGTAACCTGCTAAGTATACTGAGCTGATGAAAATGGCCATCCTGGGTTGGGTCCAGGGTCTTGAATCCAGCATTTTGTTCCTGAAAGTGGCGCTAAGGCAGGATTGGCAGGAAGCAGGCAATATGTTCGTTGAGGCATGGGGGATGGGGTTGGGGTGGGGGTGACACTGGAGCTGACAGAGGCAGAAAGGGTACTCAGTTTCAGCAACTGGCTGGCATGGGTCACATGGGCCCAGCATGGCCAGATCAGATCTTCCTTCCTTCCTTCCTTCCTCCCTCCCTCCCTCCCTCCCTTCCCTCCCTTCCTCCCTCCCTCCCTCCCTCCTTCCCTCCCTTCCTTCCTTCCTTTCTTCCTTAATGGATTTTTAATGTTTATTTATTTTTGAAGGAAAGAGAGACTGAGCGGGGAAGGGGCAGAGAGAGTGGGAGCCACAAAATCCAAAGTAGGCTCCAGGCTCTGAGCTGTCAGCACAGAGCCCAACTGTGAGATCATGACCAGAGCCTGAAGTTGGATGCTTAACCAACAGAGCCACCCAGGCGCCCCTTATCTCAGATTTTTATCTGAGGTCTTCTGACTTGGAAATGTTGTCAACTACTTCACACATCCCATTGAACAAAACACCTCTGCAGGGCAGAATCAGCCTGTGGACCATCAGTGTGTGACCTTTGCACCAAGAGCCTTATCCCCCAAGAATTTTTCTAATTCTCTCTCCAAACTAATGTACTTTTTTATTTTCTGTAGTCATGTCCTTTGGAGGTATCATGATCCCACTAGTTCACTTACAGAAAGTAAGACTTCATTTTATGGTCTTCAATCTATGTCATTGATATTTCAGAAGTAGCCCCCACCTAGCAGACTCAGTTTGGATAGGTCTCTGCTTTTCTTTCCACAATTTTATAAATTTCTACCATATGCGCTCTTAGCCTTTTTTTGTGACTTAAGAATTCACCTACTATTTCATCGGTGGTCAATTAATTTAGTGTTCCACAAACATTTGCTGAGTGCTAGCAAAAGAACAAAGACTCTGTAGTTTAGAAGAATAAAAATCCCAAAATATAGTGCTGTAAGAATTTAGAAGTGGGAAAGATGGTATTAACATTTATTGCTATCCTGCTATATGCTGGGTTCTTCACACACATCCTCTCAAGAGAGGTACTATTTTCCTGATACTGATTGTACCCATTTTTCTAATGAGTTTAGTGAGTTTCTCAGAGTCATCAAAGGCTTAAATAGCAGAGCTCGAACCTGAATCTCGTTTTTCTGGTCCCCAAAAATGCCACACCCAAATACCTTGTGACCTCCTACAGAGTGAGGTTAATAATTCCAACCAAGGGGGATGAGAAAGGCCTCCTAGGGGGTGGGTATGATTTGAGCTCTGCTCTGTCTAAACTGGGGGCAGGGAGAAGAATCAGGTATTTCAGGATGAGAATAAGATAAAGTTACAGAGATAATATAAAGCAAGTAACTCAGTAGATGGAGTAAAGTCAGGATCAAGTCCAAAAAAGTAGGTTGAGGCCTATTCCTGGAGGGCCTAGAATGCTGGGTTGAACCTGGATTTTTTAGGTACTTAGTATCTGAAACAACAAGTTTCCCAGAATTAGAATAAACAATCTTAAAATTTGTATGGAACCACAAAAGACCCCACATAGCCAAAGCAATCTTGAATAAGAAAAACAAAACCAGAGGAGCAACAATTCCAGACTTCAAGTTATATTACGGAGCGATAGTAATTAAAACGGTACGGTACTGGCACCAAAACAGATTAGAATAGAAAACCCATGGAAACCAACTTGACAATAAACTATTTAAGAAGAAGAAGAAAAAAGAAAACCCAGAAATAAATCCACAATTATATGGTCAATTAATCTCCGACAAAGGAGGAATAAACACACAGTGGGAAAAAGAGTCTTCACAAATGGTATTGGGAAAACTGGACAGCAGAATGCAAAAGAATGAAACTGGATTACTTTATTTTACCCTACATAAAACTAAACTCAACGGGTGCCTGGGTGGCTCAGTCTGTTAAGTGTCTGACTCTTGCTTTCGGCTCACATCATGCTCTCACAGTTAGTGAGATGGAGCCCCACATAGGGCTCTGTGCAGACAGCACAGAGCCTGCTTGGGATTCTCTCTTTCTTTCTCTGCCATTCCGCACTCACACACATGCTCTCTCTCACTCTCTCTCTCCCTCAAAATAAATAAGCATTTTTAAAAATACCCTCAAAATGAATTAAAGACCTAAGTGTAAAACCTGAGCCATAACAATCCTTGAAGAGAACACAGGCAGTAATTTCTCTGACATTGGCTGCTTCAAGTTCTGTGTCTCCCTCTTTCTCTGCCTCCCTTGCTTGTAGTCTGTGTCTCTCTCTTTCAAAAATAAACATTTAAAAAAATGTTAAGAAAAAAAAAACAGGCACTTTTGGGGCACCTGGGTGGCCCAGTCGGCTGAGTGTCTGACTTTGGCTCAGGTTATGATCTCATAGCTCAGGAGTTTGAGCCCCACATCGGGCTCGCTGCTATCAGCACAGAGCAGGCTTTGGACGCTCCGCCCCCTCTTTCTGTCCCTGCTCCGCTTGCGCGCGCTCTGTCTCTCTCTCCCCCTCAAAAATAAACATAAAAAAAAAAAAAGGCACATTTGACCTAGCCCCTATATCCCCCGAACTACCCCCAGCCAGCCAGCCATCTGTTGATTCATTTACATAATACGTTGAAAGTATTTTAAAGGTCAAGAATAAAAAATTTAAATGCAACCCAATTATCTATTAACCTGATAGACGGGAAATCCCGAATCTTAGTTTAGTTGCAAGAATATCTTTCGCCTCATACTGTCGTCTCTCCTATATTCTCTATAATCATGGTAAGGTAAAAGTCACTTCCAAAATTTCCAATAAGCATTTGCAATCCCATCAGAAACAATAGCCTTTTGCCCGTTCCCACCTCCATGTTTATAGGGAAGGTATTTGGAATAATATAGAAAGGCACAAGCATTGCCTTCGGTACCTTTCAGTCACGCTGGCTGGTGGCTGCGGATGACGAGCCCTGAGGCCTGGGCCGACAGCGTCAAGGAGCTGACACGCATACACAACGACCTTCCGTGCGACTTGGTGAGACTGTTACCAGGGGGGTGTGTTGGAGAGAAACTCATTGTCAGGGTGGGCATGTGGGACAAGGCTTCCCAGGGGGACACTGATACATTAGTGGGAGTTGAGAGAAAGAGAAAGGAGACAAGGCAGGCGGGGGTGGGGGTGGGGATGGGGGTGGGGGCCTCAGTCCCAAGGAGGAGAGTGAACAGAGCCGCGAGGTCTGAAAGTAGAGGGCGCGCCCGGGCAGAGGGGCCGCGGGAGGAGCCGGTGGTGGAGGAGGCTTGGGCCCCGGACCCGCCGGACCAAAGAGTTTGAAACTGCAAATCGCGCGCATCGCCTCTTGTCCTTGCGGGTCGACGGCCTTTCACAAGCAGACGAGATGCCTCTGAGAGGGCAGCCATCGCGGACTACCGTCATTCATTCATTTCACAAACCCTGAGCTGAGCGCCCGCGACGCGCCTGGCCCTGCCGGCCCCTGACGCAGCCCCCGCCCCGGGACCTCGGAGGGTCACCCCGGCCGGCGCCCGGCACCCGGACGCCCGCGCCCGGCTCAGACCTGCAGCCCCCGGCCCCGGGCAGCCCTCCGCCGCGGCTCCACCTGCTTCTCCGGCGGGGGCGCGGGGGCGGACGCTGCGGTCCGACGCAGCTCCGGCCCGGCTGGCGGCGCTGTAGACGCGGACGCCGGCCGTTCCCGAGCCGTTGCGGCCGAACCCGAGGCCGTTCTGGCGGGCGGGGGGGGGGGGGGGGGGGGACCAGAGTGGGGGGCGAGGAAGGAGAGCACGGGCAGCTGCGGTCCGAGCCCCGAGCGGGGGCCATTCGGGCCAGGGAAGCCCCTTAACCCTGTGCCACCCAGGGCTCCACTTGCTTTGGGGGCCCCCTTGATGCCAGGCCTCGTGCCCCGCACTTCACGCCCAGAGATTCACTTAAGTCACCCGACGACCTTGTCAGGACACACAAGGACGCAAAAGAGAGTCACCCAGGTCTCCAACCCTAGCTCTCTGGCCCGCAAGCCTGGCTCCTCCTCCTGAAGGACCTTCTCCCGCCCCGGTCTCTTGATCTGCTCCCTGCCCTTTAACCTTCTGAAGTTTACCCGGTCCGTGTCACTGTCTGTAACTACGCCTTGGATTCCCGCTTGGCGCCTTTGCAGTTCTACACTTGGCTCCATGCCTTTGTCAGTGTCTAACATAGCAGTCACTGGACTTATTCCTTTTTGTAAATTGTCACCCCCCATAAGGGCGGGGACTTTTCTCTCATTAACTGCTGCATTATCCGTGCATAAACAATGTGGTAGATGCAGTAAGTGCTCAATAAATTTGAACAATTGGATGCTTGCCCTGTTCTTATTTGTAAACTCCATGGAGGCAGCAACCTGGTTTTTGATCACCTTTAAATCAGAAGTGCCCAAACCGGGGCGCCTGGGTGGCTTAGTCGGTTAAGCGTCCGACTTTCGCTTAGGTCATGATCTCGCGGTTCGTGGGTTCGAGCCCCGCGTCGGGCCCTGTGCTGACTGCCAGCTCAGAGCCTGGAGCCTGTTTCAGTCTGTGACTCCCTCTCTCTCTGACCCTCCCCTGCTCACGCTGTCTCTCTCTCTCCTAGAAATAAAAAAAAAAAAAAAAAAAAAAAAAGTGCCCAAACCTAGCGGGCAATCAATACGTATTTGTTGAATGAGTGAGTGAATGGATTGCCTCCTGAAACTTTACCCTTCAGTCACTCCCACTTCACCATACTAATTTGTTGGATAATTATATGAATCCTTTAGGATTCCTACTTCCAGTCATCTCCTTGATTCCCCACTCCCACTTGCCATTTTTTTCAGTGACATTTTTGCTCTCACTTCCTCCTTCAACCTTCATTCTTTCTTGGAAAGCTCCCTAACCTGCAGGTTGTCTTGGAAGATTTTCAAGCAGCATGTCCTCCTCATAGGCAAGAGAACCCAGGCTAAGCTACACAGAAGCCAAGAAAGGCTTTCCACCAATCATCCATGGCTCTGGTTTTTTGTTTTTGTTTCCTTCGAGAACTAAAGATCCTGCACCACCTCCTAAACGAGATCATGCTCATTATTCATAATTTGTTCAATAAATATTTATGGGGTACCTATTATGTTCTAGGCACTGTGCTAGATGCTGGGACAAGATAGGCAAACTTTGAGGGCTCCAAGGGAAGCAAAACACCGAAGAGAATAATCATGGGAAGGGCTGAGAAGTGTCCTGGCTTGGATCTGGTTATTTCTAAAGAGACTGTAACTTTAACAAAGTAGGTATACAGTTATTATACCTTGCCCATCCACACTGATTATCTTGTTCAGCTTTACAAATGACCCTGTTAGGTGGAAATGTAAGGCAGGAATTCTTTTTGCAGAAACTGGAATGAGGTACGAGGTTAAGAAGGCCCATTGACTTGCCTAATGCGACACTGCCCTACAACAGTCTGCCTTGTTACTCCTTCTTAATCTGACAGGCGTGAATCAAATGCTTAAAATCATCTTCGCTGGAAGCTCTTCAGGGCAGGGCTCAGTTTCAAATCTTCAGAGTAATGATTTCAGAAATCCTTCTCAAAGGGAGATACCGGAGACTTTCCTGAATCAGAACGACCTGGGGCATATTGTAAAGATGCGCATCCTTGGCTCCATCGCTGAGCCTCTCCTCTTAGACTCCCTGTGCGTCCTGGGACTCTGCGTGTTTAAGCACCCAGAATGATTCTTCTGCACATAAAAGCTTAAGAACCACTAGGAGAGTTTAGGTGGAAAAACCTCAGCCTTAATGCAGGGCTAATATTTGCTTTGGGGACAGTTTTCGTCAGAATGCCGAAGAATAAGCCGTATGTCCTTGAGCGGATGGAATACAACAGCTTTCTGGCCAGAACCTTCCTTTTTTAAAATGTATGTATTTCTTGGGAATTAGGGGTTCCGCTGAGCAGATGCTCGGCTGCTGGTGACTCTCCGCAGTTCTAAGATCTTCTGGTTCTTTTCCCGACACCCTATTACTCACGGTCGCTCTCCAGCACGGAGGCCGGCATTTGCCCCGCCGGCCACGGTGGGGCGCACGCTGCATGTGTTGCCCACTTATCCCTTCCTTCCCCCAGTCCGCCTTCGCGCCCTTAAGAACAGTCCCTGAGAGTTCCTGCCTCTGGTCGCCAGCTGTTGGTCTTTTTCTCGCGAGACGTGCTCCTCCCATCCTCTCCCGTCGTCAACCCCCGCCCGTGGGCGGGTTCCATATTGGGTAAAATCTCGACCCGCGGAGAGTCCCGGGAGCTGTTCTCGCGAGAGTACGGCCAGAGGCTCCTGTTCGCTGGCTCTGGAACCGCGACCACTGGAACCTCAGCGGGCGCTGCAGCTGGAGCGGTAGTCCCGCGGCGCAGCCCAGAGTCGGCCTGCTCGGGGAGAGGGTGCAGGGAGAGCGTGGTGGGCGCAGCCTCGAGCCCCGGAGCGTGCCCTTGCCCTCAGCCGGGCTCGCCCGGGTCGCTGAGGAGCGTTCAGCAGCTGCGGCTGACAGGGTCCGCGCGCGCGCGCGCGCGGGACTCGGCGGGGTCGCGTCTGCCGCACCTGCGCCGCCTGCCAGCGCCGGGTCCCCGCCCGTCCAGGCGGGCGACGAGGGCCGGGGGAGCCGGTGCGGGCGCAGGCGGGGCCCCTCAGGGCCACCTCCTAGCCCCGCGGCAGCCGCTGGAAGATGTCTCAGGAGAGGCCCACGTTCTACCGGCAGGAGCTGAACAAGACAATCTGGGAGGTGCCCGAGCGTTACCAGAACCTGTCCCCGGTGGGCTCCGGTGCCTATGGCTCCGTCTGGTGAGTGTCACCGGGCCTGGAGCTGCGGTGGGGCTGGGTGGCCCTTAATGCCCCAGAGCCAGGCCTGCCCCCGCAGCTCCGCGATGCACCAAGCGGCAGGAATTTTCCTTGGGGGAGGGCATTGCTGCCCCTTCGACCCTCGTCCTGCCCTCCCTGTACCCCTTGCAGCCGTCACTCTGCACCCGCAGGGTGGGCGATCAGCTGTGTGCAAGATGCAGGTCCTTGGTGGGCGGTGGTGCCGGTGGTGCAGGTCCTCGGCCCTGGCTCTCACCCTGCGCCTGTCGGGGGGAGGGGGACGGTTGCTGCTCCGGAGGCCGGCCTGGAGGCGGGGGTGTCTCTTCGAGGGGTCTCCCTGCCAGCCTCGAGCAGAAAGACCCTCGCCGGAGGTGCGCCCGCTTTGGGCGCCGAGCCTGCCCTCCAGGCAGACGACCAGCCCTGGGAGCTGCGGGGAGAAGCCGAAAGGCAAAGCTCGGCCGGGAGACCGCGGTCGTCGGAACCAAACTGGCGACGAAGGGCGTTCTGTCTTGGCTTCTGTTTTTTTGCAAACCTCTTTCGAAACCTCATTCCGAGAAGCATTCTCTTTTGAATTCGCAGCGACCCATAGAGCCTGAAACGCCGACTTTATCTCGGCGAGCACAGTGCCAGCTTGAGCGGTGTGTTTCCGATCCGGCTGAAAGCGTATTTCCTTTTCGCAGAGTGGGGGTGGGTGGTAGTGCCTGTAAGAACGCTGCAGCAGGAGAAACGGGAGGCCTCCCTGATTAGTCACATACCCCTGTTCATTTCAGTATTGTTTGACCAAAACAGTTTTCTCACTGGGAGCAAGTGAGATTCAGATCCGTTGGACGCGCTCGAGATCAAAAAGTTATTAACAAGGCTGGGAGCTACTGTCCATGGTTTTTTTTTTTTCTTTCTTTCTTTCTTTTTTTTTTTTTTATTGCAAGACATCTTGCGAATACTGTGTTATTTAAAGTCCCTTAGAGAGTTTTGCAGGGAACTTCTCTACATTTGTAGCCCGAGGTACACCGTGGTTTTCGTAAAGATATGGAATGTATCGCAAAGGAAGGAAGAGGTACTTCTCCGCTGTGATTCACATGGTGTGTTTGAAATTGACATCATAAACTTCTGGATCTGAAATGTTTCACTAACTTAGGTTTTCTACACTGTGTTTTAGATATACTGTAACTTGAGAGCTGCTGATCTGAAACTAATTCGGGTATTCATGCGCATGCATCATTTGGAAAGGACTTTATAAAATTATTATTATTATTATTTTGTTTTGGAACACACTCCAGGCTTTTGGACGTGTTAATCTTTATAATTCCTATGTTTCTTAAAGTCACACTATGAATTTCCTCTTTGGTAGAATCTTCTGGGTAATTGAGATTGTGCAATTGTGTCAAGCAACAGATCATATTGCATTTTCTAGCTCAAGCTGCTTGAGTTAAGTTGCTGATGGCACTGTGCTTGACATCTTTCCTCATTTTTATAGGATGACAGTTCACATTTGAAGGGAATTTGCAACATTTTGCTACATATACATGTGTGTGTCATTAATTTGCTAATTTTCAAAGATGTATTCAGATTGTTGCTCCTTTAATAGCTTATTATCTTACCTCTATTTTTCATTCTTGAATTGACATGTTAATTTTTGTAGGTCCAAGTTTTTGTTTCCAGTGATATTTAAACTTTAATGGAATGGTAAAGCAGAATAGCTCCACCCTGGGCAGTTTAGTGAACTTGAAAAGAAGTCCTTGGAGTTTTCCTGTTGTTGATATGGCTAGCTTTGCACTGGAACTGGAGATCCAGATTTACAGTGAAGTGTCATTAAAATGACCTTTATATTTCTTTAATGCTATACTTTCTGGCTTACAGTATCCAACACTTTGAAGTACTTTGTTAAACAGATTAAAAAAATTTTTTTTAATGCTTTACTTATTTCTGAGAGAGAGACAACGTGAGCAGGGGAGGGTCAGAGAGAGAGGGAGACACAGAATCCCAAACAGGCTCCAGGCTCTGAGCTGTCAGCACAGAGCCGGATGCGGGGCTTGAACCCATGAACTGCGAGACCACAACTTGAGCCAAAGTCGGAAGCTCAACCGACTGAGCCACCCAGACTCCCCACAGATTTTTTTAAACTAGGTAACATGTTCACAGTGTATAAAATTAAAAAAATATGAAAGGATATTTAGTGAGAAGTCTCATTTCCTTTCTTGTTCCCCAACCCTGCTATTCCTTTCCTCAGAGACACCACTGTTAAGTTTCTTAAGTGTTTTTACAGGAAGGCAGGGTTTGTTCATTTGTTTTTTAGTAGTATTTCTGCCAAGGGATTGAAAGTGTAACCTCTATCTGTATATTGGTGGAGGAAAAAACATCGATACTATGTGACAATTGACCATAAACAAATGTAACTGATTTTGGATTGAAAATATCAAAATTTAGATTTACAAGTAAGCATTATCTCATTCACTGTTGTTCCTTCAATTAGCAGTTTTTCAGGTGTTGCCAAAAACGTTTTTTAAAAAAATTTCTTTCAGTATCCTTTCTGGAGCCTGTGTTAGTTTTCACTATGTTCATCCTTTGAGAGCAGATTTGATTTTAGGGAATAACAAAATCAAACCAAATCCAATTTAAGAGAGTTTATACTCATGGTCTGGTGAAAAAGATTAGGTATTCAGATTGATGGTACTGTTTTAGGTCAAATAGGAGTTGTAACTATAAAGTAATGACAGAATTTCTTGTGTGACTCATAGAATGGGATCTGAAGTCTCTTCCAAAAAAGAATCTCTGAAAGTGTTTTAAGGATTGCAGCTTCACTAAAATATGTGTCAATTTCCTAATTTTATTGCTCAGAAGTATGATGGCTTTGATGTAGAAGTTAAAAGTGTTTTTTATATTAAGCCTATTTTCATTATTTTAATTTGTACTAAGTATATAGTAAAAAAGTAAGTAGCAGCCTGTATGATAACCAATTATGAATCAAAGATCAAGGAATCAGACATGAAATTGAGAGTTGATAAGGTTTTATAAATATGCCTTTTCTTTTTAAGGGGTAAAGGGAACTAAACCAAGTCTTGAAGTTTTAAGGAACTTTGTACATTGTCTGTGAGGGGAAATGAAGCAAAATTGTTTAAGAATACATTGTTGTGAAGCATTGATTTTCTGGTTTGGAGACAGAAGGGGGGGGACTCTTTGTGGTGAGTTTAAGGAAATATAAACAGGAACTTAAATGCCTTTCCTCTGGGTATGGTTTTTCCAGACCTTTGCTGTTGATTAGAGGAGGTGGGGCACTGGTAGCCATAAAATAGGCGAGAGTTGAGAATTACTCTTAAGTCATATTCAGTTGTTTATTCAACAGTATTGAATACCAACTATGGACTAGGTAATGGGCGAGGTTTCTTGAGATACAGCACTGAACAAGACAGAATGAGGTAATCCATTCCCTTGGAGAGCTTATGTGAATAATAATTTAATGCAAATAATAACCACATTTTATGGATTGCTTACTATCTTTTAGGCATTTTGCTGTGTGGTTTATATTTATCATCAGTATATAAAGCACATACAAGATTTTTAGTAAGACTATGGCAAAGTTTACTAAGATAACAAATCTGACTTCCTAAATGCTTTGTGGAACAAGATTGTATATACATAAACATAATAAAAATAAACAAAGCTAAGTTTTAGTGTTACTAGCTATTCACCATTTTTAATCTTCTTTTTTTTCCCTTTTAGGATGAGCCAGGGCACAAATAAATGAATATACATCATTGTTGAGTATGCAAAGATGACTTTCTTGACTCCTGATCAGTAAGAGGAGCATGCCCTTTATTTTTCTAGTGGTGATCTAGCCCATGCTGATCTTTGTTCCCATTTGCTTTTCTTTGTAACTAAAAGCAAGGTGATTGGCTTGTTACCAGTACCAACCAATAAATGTTTAAAGATAATGGCAAATATTTATATTATTGGTATATAAAGACTTTTAAGAAAGAATTCAGTCAAGTTTGTTATAAAGTTGCATTTTATTTATTGAATCCCTCCCCCCTTTTTTAACTGTTGCTTTTCTGCTGGCTCCTATTTTTAAATAAGGGTATTGTGAATCTCTGGCTTTTCAGTTCCACCAGTTTAATTTCTTGATACTGAAGAGTACTCTGTTTTTGATTTCCCTCTAACTTAGCCTCAGAGGTGATCTGTGTGTTGACTTTGCCTTTCATGGGCAACAGTGCAGATGGCACTGAGCCCCTGAGGCACTGAGGATCCAAAGGTGGAAAAATTCACTGGGCTTAGATCACTCTCACTTAGTATAAATTGATATTTGTATGGGCTTTTACACTATAAAGTATTTTCATTCCAAGCATTATCATTCAGTCTTCACTGGCTCTCTGAAGGCTGGTGTTACTAACCTGGTTATATAGGTGAAGAACTAGACTTATCCACTGAAGGAATGACTTGCTTGCCAGTGGTACTTTGGACTTGGTTCTAGGGTGTCAACACTTTGGAAGTCTTCTTTCTTCTACACATAAGCAGCTGAAGTTGTGCGATGACACCTTCTCCTGTGCTGTTTGTCCTTATCCCTCCTTTTGTGAAGAAGGGTTACTGAGTCACTTGCAATAGAGCTGTGGCTGTACAGCTCCAATCCCACCACTGTCATTGCTTAGCTAATCTGAGGGCTAGTGACGTAACTTATTTTTTTAAATTTGTCTGTGAGACAGCTCTGAGCTAGCTGTCAGCACAGAGCCCAAGGCGGGGCTCGAACCCACGAACTGTGAGATCATGACCTGAGCCGAAGTCTGATGCTTACCTTACTGAGCCACCGAGCTGCCCCTGACCTAACTTGTTAAAGTCACATCTTTTCCTCAGAAATGATAGACCAAAAATGAACTCGTTGCCCGGATTAAAATTTTTTCCCCAAGTAATTACTATTGCAAATAGTTATCTCCTGAATCTATGAATTCTATTGGTTTGGAATTCTTCACTGTGCATTTTGTAAATTTGGGACAATCTGTACATTTTTGTGTTATGTAAGTATAGGATATTATAGAAATAGTTGCTTATCCAGGCTTTTAAAAATACATTAGATTTTTGCCCTTTACCGTGAAATTTTGTATTGATTTGTTCCTATCCAAGAGGTATCATTACTGTAATGCTCAATAAAAAGCTCATTGTAAAGTGGGTTTCCCTGACCTGGAACCTAGGGATTTCCTCTCATGGTTGCCATGTAGTTAGAAGTCACGCACATGTTTTTTCAGGACAAGAAAAACAAAACCAGCAAACAAAACAAAAGAAAAAAAGAACTTTTGTAAACTTGAAAGTTTTTTTTGTAAATAAATTTCCATAAACTAAGTGCACGTGTATGAAAGATATATAAAATTAGCCAGTCTTCCAGCATTTCAGCCTGTTAAGAATTTATTCTAGGAATGAGGAAAATGGTGGTCTGTAAATTCTGCACTTTTGACCAGTACGTCCTAGATTCTGAGTTGTTGGCTCCTAGGCTGCAGGTGGAGGAGAAAGTGTACAGAAGAGAGGAGTCTAGGATGACCCCTACATTTTAGCTTTGGACAAACGGATAGATTTTAGTCCCGTTATCTGCACTTTGGAGTATAGTAAGGATTGTGAAAACAAAGGGAAAGAAAGATGGGTTCCTTGAGGACAGGACTGTCTGTTTTTACTGATACTCTGAGCATCTACTCTGTATGGGTCGTTCTTCAGGTGTTGGAGATGGAGTATGAACAGTAAGGCAAAAATTTCTGCCCATAAGAAACTTTATTCTAAGGAGGATGAAAATAGAAGTAGATACTAAATAGCTAAAACATTTTTAGTATGTCAGATGGTTGGTGTTGAGGGGAAAGGAAAGAAGGTAAGGAGAGGAATTACTGGGATGGCTGTGTTGCACTTTTAAGCAGGATAGGCTAGGCCTTGATGATGAAGTGACAGTTGAGCAAAGACCTGCAGGAGGTGATCTAGGACACTGGTTCGACTTGGGTGTGGAGGGAAGAACATTCCAGGGTGAGAGATCAGGAATTGTGAAGGCCCTGAGGCAAAGGCCTCTTCAGAATAGCTAGGAGACCTGTCTGGCTAGCACTGAATGCACCAGGGGCAAGATAGTAGTAGAAGAGTGTGGAGGGCTGCAGAGGCACAAGAATCATGAAGGACCTTACCTGGCTTTATAAGAACTGTTATAAGAACTATTAGCCCCCCATTAGAGGTGCTAATAATACTTGAGGGTAGAATGGGGGAGTCTGATAAATTGGCGCATAGCCCCAACCCATGCGCACAACTGTCATTCCAGAAGGCTCTGGGTACTGGAGCCAGTATTTTTGTTGGGCCCTGGAAATTCAGGGTATTCCAGTCCAGCTCTTTAAATAACATGGGCTTATTTCACTTTTTCAGGTTTCTGTTGCCAAAAGGAAGGGAGCAAAGAGATTAGCTCTAGACTTCTGCTGACAAAAGAAGATTAGCCTGCTGGCAGGTTGAGTGTTTTCTAACTTCTTTGGGCTTCTAGGTTTTTTCGTACTATTGGGTCATACTTTAAAAGACATTTTTACCTTCCTCCAACATTTCAGATCTCATTTATTTTTTGTTTTATTTGGCCCTGCATCTGCTTTACATCCCTCCACCTTCCCCCGATTATTGTTACCTCTTAATGTTTTAGCTGTGAGGCCCCATAGCCTTCTCTGTTAACTTGAATAAATGGAAATGGATCGGTTAATTTGAAGAGATTGAAAGATTCTGCATGTATGTAACCCTATAAAAACCCATAGGATTTATTGTCTTCCTTGCCTTTATAGATACAGGCTTCTCTCCTCTTTCATGGGAGCTATCCCCCTTTTAACTGCTCTATCATCTAGTTGCGGAAAATAAGTGTTCCTAAACACAGATTCCCATGGCAACATAACAAAAAGGTAATAGAACAAATGTTTATTTTGTCTAGCTGCTGTCTGAGTAACTTTAGACCCTGAACACGTTGGCTCCTGCTACTTTGAATGATGTTGTTACAGATTTCCTTGTTTTCCTCAAAACCTCTAGGCCTTGGTGGTATTGTCACTGTGCCTGTGACATGAAGGAAGGTATGTGAGTATGTGTGTTTTACTGTCAGTCTGCCCACAAGTATGCATTGGTTGCTTTTGCAAGCTTATGGTCCAGAGTGTAGGCATCATGCAGCACACAAGCATGCCAGAAAAAAAAGGGAGCAAAAAAAAAACAAAACAAAACATACAAACTGTCCCCTTTGTTTTCTTGAATTCATTAATTCAGCATTGGCAGTGTTAAGCACTGTATTAGGTGCTATGTTTATAAAGATTAAGAAAAAAACTCAAAAAGCAGGAAGGGTGCCTGCCTTTGAAAATCTCCGTCTAAAAGGGACATGTTTCTGTTGGTTCCTCAGAGATTGCTTTGGAGGTCCTCTGTAGCTGTTCTTTTCTGCATTCTTTCACCGCCATCTCAAATCTACCTTTATGTTTCTAATGCTTCCCTTGAAGTTTTCTTTTAGAGTCTTCTGTGTCTCTCTTAACTCTAGTGACATATTGGTCACTTTTTATATATAGGGCAACCTTGTGTAAGGATATATATTGGAAATCTGTGTCAGAGAAGCCTTTCTATCTGATGATTCAGATCTAGAAAGTGATGACATCAGCACTTGGCCACAGTAGGTCAGAACTTCTTCTTTTGATCTGCCCAGGGCTCAGGGAGGCTATGTTTTAGGGGAAGCAGGGGACTGTGAGGGTAGAGGTCCTTTAGATCCTTAACCCAGCCTTGTACTTCCACTTGGGATGGTGCCCTTAATTATGCCCTCAGTCTGTCCGGTGACATTTAGTTTGAAGTTATGCAAGTGTCATATCGAATTCTTCTTTTTTGTATTTCCTCATCCCTGTAGTAAATAGAACTTTATCCCCGAAAATAAATGCTTTATTCTTAATATCCTCAAGAGCCATTTCTTTTTCTTTTTTTTCTTTCTCTTCTGTCAAATCCATGTAGGACTTTAGCTACCTTGAGCCTTCTTGAACTTAGACTTTTGCATAATAGTTTCTACTTATGTTTTCTTTTCCAGGCTACCAAATGCTGGGAAAATCTTAGTTATATTCCTCATTTGGTTTAATAAAATTAGGCTTCCTAATGATTTTAGTATTAAATAGAAGTAAAATATTGCTGTTGGCATCTTATATTGATAAACTTCTAATATTTTTCTCCCTTGCCAGTGTAAGTTTGTTTTGCTTCATTTTTATTCCTAGTTTAGTGTCCTAAGTGCCTTCTTTATGCTTTGAATGATCTGCTTTGAAGTTAGCAATCTCAGTAAGTTAAATGATATCGATGCTAAGGGGAGAAAATAGCAAATTAAGAAAACAGTTTTATGAACATCTATCAAGCTGTGTTTACATTTCCAAGTATAACCTAGGATTACTCAACCTATTGACATTTTGGGTGGGATAATTTTTTTTTTGTTGGGGGGAGGGGCTGTCTTAGGCATTGTAGGATGTTTAGCAGCATCCCTGTACTGTACTTGTTAGATGCCAGTAGCAACCTCCAGTTGTCACCATCAAAAATGTCTCTAGACATTGCCATGTGTCCCCTGGGGACAAAATCACCCTTGGTGAGATCTACTTATATAACCCTATATATTTGGAATGATTGGCCCTGAGGAAAAACTAGATAGGATAAATTGAACCCTCCACCTCCAAAAAAAGAAAAACTATACTTTCTGTGCATATTCTTTTTGAATTGATCATCTGATACAGTCTTAACAGTGGTCTTGCTCATACATTTGTATGTCTGTATTTGTACTTCCAAACTTGATCTCAAGAATATCTAACCCTTTGGATTTCAAGTCTATTGAAATGTAATCTTTCTTGCTTTCCCTTGATAAGTTTTCTATACATTCCTTGAGGATGATCTCAAATGTAGCACTAACTACCCTACGAATAGATTGAGGTCATAAACTTATGGTTCATCCTCAGAGATATGGAGGTGACATTTGAAGGAAACTTTTGTTGGCACTGATTAATGACAGCGGTCATGAAAATTGCAGTCGTGGAATGAGCCAATCACCTGAAGATTTCTGTAACTAATATTAAGGCAGCATGATTTGGAAAGTTTGAAATGTGTGTGTACATGTATTCGTTTATGCTAAAAGAAGTAGACATAAAACATAAGTGAACTGTATGTATAAAAAGGTATTGATGTGTATAGGGGTGTGGGGGCATTGTGGGGTTTTGTAGTTTGCGTGATTTCATGGAAGAAAACGCATTTGAAGATTATTTTGAAAGGTGGGTAATATTCAGAGAGGAAAGGAAATGTTTTCAGGTAACAGGAAAAAACAACGAAGAGAATTAGTTATGAGTTGGGCTGGCTTGACAGCAAGAATGTCTCAGGTAGGTGAACTCAGTTGAGGTTCTCATTCTGGTTGTACTTCAGAATCATTTGTGGAGCTTTTAGTACAGGCGCTTGGGTCCTACACCCAGAAATGAAGAACTAGGTCTGGAGTAGGGCTAAGGCAATTGCATTTTTCTAGGCCATGGAGAGCTGTTAAAATTTCTTGAGTTGTAAAGTATCGAGGAAAAGTGTTTTAAAATTGATCTGACTGGAGTGTATAGAATGGATTGGTGGAAGCAAATGTATTGCTTTTAAAAGTCTTTAGTGATTTTTTTATGTGAGTATTTATTCTGACTCCCCAGCTAGATTTCGCAGTTTCTTGAGGTCAAGAACTACCGGTTTTGGTATGTATTTATTAACCTTGCATTATGTTCCAGACACTGGAGGATACACACATCACCTATAGCTTCTGCTCTCCCTCATAGTTTAGATTTGGAAACAAATAATAAAGGGATTTTTTTTTTTTGTTTTTTTAGTTCAGTGTCTAAAATTTTGGCTACATTATGTTGCTGATTGTAGTCTTAGAGCCTATCTAATAATTGCTGAATAATGTACATTTTAACTTGTGGAAACTATACTTTAGTTATGTATATCATGACAACAAATGATCAAGGATTTGGTCCCTCAATTATATTTTAATTTCTCTATTTTACTGTTATCTCAGGGGTTTACTCAACCTCAAATTTGAGAATAAGAGATCTAAAAAAATATATTGAGAATCTGCTATGTGTTAAACCCCATGCTAGAAGCTGATTGTGAAACTATTTTATAATAACATGTTATTTTAACTTAGAACATTTAAAACTACCTGCCATTTATAGTTCACAAAGTAGTCACATAATCTTATTTGAACCTCACAATGCCATTGTGCGATAAGCAGAGCTGGTTATACCCCCATTTTGTTGATTTGGGAGTAGGCTTGTAGAAACTGTCTGAGATCACCTGCTATCAAGTGCCAGAACCCAAACTAGAACTCAGATCTTTTGACTACTAGTTTATTTTTCTCTGTATTACACTGCATGTATTTATGCTTAATAGAAAATTTTGAGATTAGATCATCAAAATACTGCTGAGACCATTCACTAGGATGCAAAAGTAGCTTTGTTAAATGGAATTCCAGTGATTTTTCTAGGGCAATAAAAAGATTCCTAAATAGTATAGTATTCCCCAAAGTAACTGAGATATCTTGAAAATTCAAAAATATTTTGTTTAAAAAAATCAAGTTGCTGTGTTTAATGATTTAAAAATATGTCCGTAAATTATTTGATACTTCTCCTTTACAGTGGTGGAGCCAATAATCTTCACCCTCAGTGAAGGTTGTCCTTACTGACTTACTGTTCTGTTATATGGAATGTGTAGTAAAGATGCAGTGATTTCTGAGGGTAGGTCATAAAAGATATGTGGCCCTCATCTTGCTCTTGTCTTCAAATGTTCCTTAGAAATCCGTTTCTCTAGAGCAGTGTTTCAGTCTCAGCACTGTTGACAATTTGGGCCAGGTAATTCTTTGCTGTGAAGGATGCTTATCAGCATCCCTGTGCCCACGAGATGCCAATAGCACGCCCCCCCCCCCCATCCCCTCAACACACCCTCCTTGTGTAACAGCCAAAATGACTCAGACATTGTCAGATATCCCCTGGGGGAAAACTGCCTTCTGTTGAGAACCAGTACTTCAGGGACAGCCAGCAGCTCTGTTGAGAAGACACCCAAGCAGCCCTGAGGAGAAGCCCACATTGCGAAGAACTGAGGCCTGCCAAAGCCATGTAAGGCAGCCATCCTGGAGGTGGGCCTTCTAGCCTTGGTCAAGCCTTCAGATGACTGTAGCTAAGGCCAACATCCTGACTGCACCCTCATGAGAAGACTATGAGCCAGAGCCACTCAGCATCCTGCTCCCCAATTCCTGACTCACAGAAACTGTGAGATAATAAATCTTGTTTAAGCCACCAAACTTGGGGGTAATACATTAAGTGTTCCTGATACGTCATATAAGATGGAGAGTCACAGACTAAGCAAACCAAAAATTGTGAAGGCACATTAATGCCAGTTATACGCATCTATAGATAGTCATGTTCATAGCATATACTTGTAAGGGTGCTTCTCTGGATATGAAGCCTATAAACACTATTACTGTAAAAAGCCTTTTAATTATGTAGTAGCAAAGCAAAGTTGATTGATGGTAATACTAAATAGTTACAATGTAATATGATTAGTTTATTTCATATTTGCTGGCAAGGAGTTAAAATTATTTAACGATAACTTCAAAACGTTTGTTACTGAAGTTTCCAAACACAGAAATAGAGAAGATAAACCTGTGGTGACAACATTCTAATGAGGCTTGGGAAAAGAATACAACATGTAATAAAATAATTCACATGTAATATTTTTGTAATCAATATGAGGTAACTATTATTCTTGTTGCATATGTATCATTTCTCATTTGCAATTTAAAAAATATGTTAACGGGCGCCAGGTGGCTCAGTTGAGCATTGGACTCTTGATTTCAGCTCAGGTCATGATCCTGGGGTTGGAGGATCGAATCCCACATTGGGCCCTGCTCTGAACATGGAGCCTGCTTGCAATTCTTTCTCTCCCTCTCTCTCTGCCCCTCCCCTGCTTGTACTCTCTCTCTCTAAAATAAAAAATAAAATAAAGTAAAAAAAAAAATATGGTAATGGACACCGCTGTGACATTTATTTAATTATTTATTTATAAAGATTATTTATTTTGAGAAAGAGAGAGAGTGGGAGAGAGAATCCCAGCTAGACTCTGTGCTGTCTGTGCTGTCTGGGCTCAATGCTAATGCAGGGCTCAATCTCAGGAACCATGAGATCATGACCTGAGCCAAAATCACGAGCTGGAGGCTTAACTGACTGAGCCACCCAGACACCCCTCCGCTGTGACTTTTAAAGCTTCAATGAAGAAATATCTTATAAAAATCATTTTATTTTCTTTTTGTTAGTTTTTTTTTTTTTTTTAGAAGGGAAGGGGGAGTGAGCAGGGAAGGGCAACAGGAGAGAGAGAGAGAAAGAGAGAGAGAGAGAAAGAGAATCTTAAGCCAGCTCTGCACCCAGTGCAGTGGGCGGGGCTTGATCTCACTGTGAGATCATGTCCTGAGCCAAAATCCTGAGTCCGATGTTTAACAAGCTGAGCCATCCAGGAGTCCCAGTTTGGAGTTTTAGACTGTATGTCTAAGTGAATTTCTACAGTGTTTGAATTTTAGTTTTCATCAGACTAATAAAAGTTGAAGCATTTGTGAAAAACATTTTTTCTCTGGTTGCTTAGAAGTTTTACAGCAAGATTTGGACCAATCAGGAATGGCTCGTGTCTAGCAGGTGTGTTCCCATGCCCTGAGTTCCAGCCACATAGCTAGTGTCCCTAATAAATCCTGTCACAAATACGTTTTCTTGTCTGTATGAGATTTTCATGAAAATACTGATTTTGTATCAAAGTTGTTAATAGTTACGTAAGGCGAGTTATGTGGTCAATTAAATTACTTCTTCCATTCAGGCTACGAATATGTTGATAGGGTTTTTTATATGTTATTTGTGTTTTGAGCCTCTTTGAGAGGAATACTTAAAACTGAAAAGCTAGGAAACTGGTCATATTGTACATACTTGTAACAATTGTGTTAATAACATCTATTTTTCTTCCTGTAAGTATTAAATTTTATTGTTAGAAACTAAATTCCACTTAAAAGTACTATATATAGTTGCAAATCATCAGATCATTTTGTGATTTTTTTTTCATTTTGTGATTTCTTTAAAAAAATCAGTGTTATGTAAACATTAAAACAAGGTATTTGAGAGTTAGTGAAGATAGTAAAAGAAAACTAATAATGTTTAAAATGTTATGAGTTTTTTCTTTAATATTTTATTTATTTCTGAGAGAGAGAGACAGCATGAGCAGGGGAGGGGCAGAGAGAGAGGGAGACACAGAATTGGAAACAGGCTCCAGGCTCTGAGCTGGGTGTCAGCACAGAGCCCGATGCGGGTCTCAAACCCACAAACCGTGAGATCATGACCTGAGCCGAAGTCGGACACTTAACTGACTGAGCCACCCAGGTGCCCCTAAATGTTACAAGTTTTTAAAGTCTGTTTTAAGTTCCTTGACCCTCTGAATATTTTTTGAGGTTTCTAAATCAAAACTTGAGTTCTAGTTTTTGCATAAATCTGCCATATTTTCATGACGTTATTTCCAAAATGGAGGGGTAGAGCATAAAAATAAAAAACTACGGGGATACTTGCACATTTGCCTGAATTTAGAAGAAAGGAAAAGTAGATTTCTGTAATAGAGGGAGCTGTGTGCAAAAAACAAATTTCCAGTATGATATATATTGAAATTTGTATCAGGTGTTCTAGGCAAAGAGAAACTTCCCAAGTTAGTAATATAAATTACTTAGTTATTTAGAAGGCACATTTTAAAGGCTGTTATCAATTAACCTGAATTCAATTGGAAAAAAGCCCCAAATTGTATGATTTGGAGAAGAGATGTCATGTTTTTGCAGATTATTTCTTTCCCCTTAGATACACATCATTTTAAAGTTTATTTATCTTGAGAGAGAAAGCACGCACATGCTCATGAGCAGGGGAGGGGCAGAAGAGAGAGAAAAAAATCCCAAGCCGGCTCCGTGTCAGCACAGAGCCAGGCATGGGGCTGGATCCCATGAACCATGAGGTCATGACCTGAGCCAAAATCTAGAATTGATGCTTAACCCATTGAATCACCCAGATATCTCTCCCCTTCAGTATTTTTAATTAATTTGATGCCTTAATGAGAACTTGTTAATTCATTGTAACTGCAAATTTTAGTGTATTTACATTTTTCATTACTTTCCAAAAAAAATTGTGTTTGCCTTTTTAACCATTATTTAGGGTTCAATTTCTTTTCTCATTAACATCATTCAGGGATTAGTGAAGTCATCTATGACCACTGAAAGAAACTGTAAAACCATTTCTGATCCCCACAAATTACTCAGAGACTTGTCAGGTGATTGCTCATTCTTCATTCTGTTGGGGAAAACCCGAACTGTTTTTTGAGGAAAGAGCTGGTACTGTCATTTGTATTCCCATGCTTTGTGAATGTAGGTGGCACTTGTCCTTGGGAGGCAGCACCTCGCCTTTCTTAAGGGATTGTCTCTTCTTCTGCCTAGCAGCTCACCTGACTGGTAGCAGGTATTAAGCTGCCCCTACTTTGCTGCACAGAAAATCTGCAAGTTAGGTGCCAGCCAGCCACGGAGCAGAAACAAAATCTGTGTCTCTAAACCTATCAGAAGCTCAGTTGATGAAAATCATCTCTGGAGGATTGTCTGAGGACCTTGGAGCTTATTCTCTTTTTCCCTGAACACACTTAAGAGTTCCTCTTTGATAAAGTCTGTTAGAGAACAGAGTGCCATGCTATTATGCACTCTCCACCCACCTTTGCTAATAAGGAACTGTATGTTGACTTTATGAAAGTCTCCACTGATGGATGCTCTAAGAAAAGAACCATCAGAAACCCACTATTATATTTGTGTAAGAACGTTGATTAGGACATTTTTACCACATTTTACAGTGTCTCCTTCATAAACATACACAGGAGGAACTTTTCTCTGGTTTTATTACAGGAATAATTATGCCTTTCTTCAGTTCTCCTGAGTACCCAGTTTGTTTTTATTATATGGTTCCTATGACTCATGTCTTAACTGGTGTGTCCTCTTGTTGTGTGTTGGCTTTAGTGGGCTCAGAGCCTAAATTGAGGCCCACCTCTAATGGGTATTTAGAAAGGACCTCATAGTATACATTAAAAACTTTTTTTTAATGTTTTATTTTTGAGAGAGAGACAGAGTGTGATTGGAGGAGGGGCAGAGAGAGAGAGACAGAGAGATATGGAGACATAGAATCCCAAGCAGGCTCCAGGCTCCTAGCTGTCAGCACAGAGCCTGATGCGGGGCTTGAACTCACAGATTGCAAGATCATGACCTGAGCTGAAGTCAGACGTAACCAACTGAGCCACCCAGGTGCCCCTCATAATATACATTTGTATGTTAACCTCACCCATCCAGAACTTATTTTCCTGTAATCACTGTCATTTCAAATTATGTGTGTACAGTTCCAGGCTGCTTTAAATCCATTGTGGAATAAAGTAGGATAAATACATTTAGAAGTTAAACAATTATATTAGGATATGTTAAGAATCCAGGGGCGCCTGGGTGGCTTAGTCGGTTAAGCGTCCGACTTTCGCTTGGGTCATGATCTCGCGGTTCGTGGGTTCGAGCCCTGCGTCAGGCTCTGTGCTGACTGCCAGCTCAGAGCCTGGAGCCTGTTTCAGAGTCTGTGATTCCCTCTCTCTCTGACCCTTCCGTGCTCATGCTGTCTGTCTCTCTCCTAGAAATAAATAAAACATTTAAAAAAATTAAAAAAAAAGAATCCAGTAAGCCAGTATTTTTCAGGGAGGGAAGAGGCAAGTATGTATGAATGTGTAATTAAACATTCAGTTTTATTTAATGAATATTACATCCTGTCCATTGGATTCACAGCAGATGAGTGATATCCTGTATTACAATAACTGCTTTCAGTGAGTTTTATGCTTTTTCCTTTAATTTTTTCTTTACCATATCAATTTTACAAAATGTGAGTTAAATTTTAGAACTTTGGGAGACTTTATGTGAATTTACAATTGGATAAAAAACTTATTAAGCAATGTATCCTGAATTTTAGTTTGGAGAACCTCATCATTGTAAAGATAATTCCATTTTATAATGTTGCTCATGAAAACAAGATTTTATTTGTAGCTATAATTTTAAAAATGTGATTAAGAGGCCCAACTGGTAATACTAGTAAGTGAATCATTATAATAAAGGCAGAGCCAATAGCTGGTCCTTGGGTTGCCCTTAATCCTGGCTAGTTTGGCATTCTGGAGAAACAGTGAACATTGAGATTAGACCATCTGTGTTTGAATCCCACTGCGTATGAGTTACATGACCTTGGGTGAGTTGTTAATATTTCTGACCATCGGTTTCGTATTTTGAAAAGTAAATATAACTATCTCAAAAAGTTATTATAAGGATTAAGTTAAACATTTCCCAAATAATGTGTGGCATAGTCATTTATTCAGTAAATTTGAATTTCTTTTCCTTTGAGTATTTAATTGGTTTTATCAGGTGATTAAGAAATTAATAATTTCTGCTTTGGGTAATTACAGTGTTCAATTTAGGATGAAATGAGTGACTTCTCCTCTCTCCAAACATTGCTTTGATTAGTGATAGTAACGGGAGGCTAGGTCAGAGCAGTTAAATGCTTACAGCGCTGGGGTCAGGGATGGATTGTATATTCCTTGTTTCAGTAGCTTTGCTGTAGCATTTCTGCCTAACTGGTAAGCAGAAAACAGTCTCTCTGAACAATTTCTGTTTGCTCTCTTTTGTAAGCACATTATGTTTTAAAAAGTGAGAGTGTATGTCCTTTGAAGTAAAAATTGTTTGGGGAAATCATGCAATTATTGAAAAAGCAGTATGAATTAAGATGTCCACTGTAGTAGTTTTTATAGTATTTCTGTGTGTGAATGAATGGAATTGCTATAATGCCCATCAATAAAGAGAATAGTTAAGTAGATTGTGGTGCAGATATTTCGTGAAATTACTGTAAATTATTGTTTAGTAAAATGAAAAATGTTTATGGCTTAGGGATAGAGAATGCAAATTTATGTTCTGTGAGTATAGCTATGTAAGTATCGTTTGAAGGAAATACAATGTTAATAGTGGTTTTATGAATAGAGAGTTCCTATTTTTTATTTTAGGTTAATAGTGCAATATAGATGACTTATGCTTCTAATTCACCAATGACCTTATTAAAAGATATAAGCTCATTAAAAAAAATCAGGATAGAAAAGTATAAATAAGTAACAATGTTAAAATTCTGAATATTTTAGTTATTCCTAGTCTGCTCCTGTATATGTACATGTATGAGGGTACTTTTTTTTCCACAGACAGACTCATTCTTTACTTCTGAACGTTGTCCTTTTTCCCATCAGTAATAGAGCATGTACATGTTAGTACTACATGGAGATTCTTGTTAATGGCTGCAACAAATGGGAGAATGTACCATGATCTAAATTCTCTGCCCTTGGACATTAAGGTCATTTCTGGTTTTGTTCTTGTGAACAGACTGCAATAAGCATTTTGAACCAAATTTATATATTTTTATATGTAATTCTTATTGTTTTTTATTTTATTTATTTTTTTAGAGAGAGGATACACAAGTGTGCCTGAGAGACCGTGAGCAAGAGAGGAGCAGAAAGAGGGGGTGGGGAGAGAATCTTAAGCAGGCTCCACGCTCATTGTGGAGACCCACACAGGGCTCTATTTCACAACCCTGAGATCATGATCTGAGCCAAAATCAAGAGCTAGATGCTTAAACAACTGAGACACCCAGGCACCCCATATGTAAATTTTTAAAAAAGTTATTTATTTATCTCTACACCCCATGTGAGACTCAAATTTACAACCTTGAGATCAAGAGTCACGGGCTTTTCTGACTAAGCCAACTGGACAGTCCTATATATAAATTCTTATACCCAATTTATGTGTTTTTAAGCTCACTTTTTAAAAATGTAGTCAACTGTATATAGTTGCACTATATTGTTGGGCATTCTGTGCTTTTGTGTATGTTTCATAATTTCAGATGGTAAATTCTGTGATATCAGGTACTATGTTTAGTGTTTCTTTTGTATCCATAAAGCTCTCATGAAGGAGAAATTTCAGTAAATACTCAGGAAGTGATATTTTGGTATTTGTAAGAAACCACATCATTGACTCCTTCAGTGTCCTAGATTCACAGGGAGTAATAGAAGTTTAGGGATTGAAAAACTTCCCCTAGATAAAGTAATGCATATAGAGTGAAAGTTTTTTTCTTATGCAGATATTTTTATTAATGCTACCCTGAGTTAAATGTAAAATTACAAGAAACACTTTTTCCATATGAAATGCAGTTAATTACAGTAGGAAGCATTTTTAGAAAAGCAGAATTCATATAATTAGAATATATTTAAAATGGACTGACCTGTTTGCAAAGTTGAGCGTGATTATTCATTAGGAGTTCCATTCAGAGATCCATTAAGGAGCCATTCAATGGTACCCATTAACAGTTCATGCTTGAAAACACCACTTGAATCTGAATCTCAGCTCTGCATTTCTGTCCATACTGTGGGCACGTTACTTAATCTCTTTGTGCCTCAGTTTTCTCATCTGTACAATGGAAATAATAATAATGTCTTTTTCTTTTAAGAGAGAGAGCACATGCACAAGTTGAGGAGAGGGGCAGAGAGAGAGAAAGAGAGAATCCCAAGCAGGCTCCATGCTCAGCATGAAGCCCAATTCTGGGCTTGATTCTGTTACCCTAGGATCATGACTTGAGCCAAAACCAAGAGTTGGACACTCCTGACTGAGCCACCCAGGTGCCCCAATAATAATGTCTTTTTATATAGTTGTGATAAAGAGGATCATTTATGTAAAGATCTAAAAACAATGTTTTGCAATAATAAAGCACTCAATGATTGTATGTTTTTAACATTACTATCAGTTTCTTATTGGATGCTATTGAATTTATTTTTTTAAGATTTTATTTTTAAGTAATTCTACACTCTCTGTGGGACTTGAAATTACAACCCTGAGGTTATGAGTCGCACGCTCTTCTGACTGAGCCAGCTGGATGCCCCTGGATACTTTTGAATTTATAAAAATTGAGAGCCAAATAATAAAGTTGAAGATTTTTCTTTCATGTTTCAGATAACTGCATTACAAAATACTTTGGTTAAGCGTATTTTGAGAGTGTGCCCATGTCAGGCATTATGCTAAGTCCTGTGCAATACAGAAATGGATAAACCAGAAGACGCTAACTGCCCTCAAGGTGCTTATGATGAATGGGAAAGGCAGACATTATTAATGCTTTACTAATATTTAAGCTTTACTATAGGCCAGTTCTTTTGCTGAAACTGCTACAAAAGTTCTCACATTTAATCTTAACAACCATTCTCTTTATTAGATATGTACTTTATCCTCATTTTATATATAAGCCTGAGAGAATTTAATTAACTTTCTCAACATTATATAGCTACTAAGTGACAGAATTGGAATTAAGATCCAGATTGTGTAATACCAAAGCCCCGGCCCTTCTTTAACCACCCTGCTGAGTGGTAAATAAACATACAGTAATAAATTGTGATTGTTGGAATAGGGTACTGATTAATCCTAGCCTACCTTTTGCTGAATAGATACAGGAGTCAAATAGAGATAAAAATATGTACTTTATTACTTAAAGTTGGCATGGAGAATGGCTTGGGCAGGAAGCTCAAATGGCCTTCTTATTTTTTCCCTACTGAGTTGAACTTGCACGTTCAATCCTAGGCAGGTTATCTTGAAACCTGATGACATTCCTTGCTCCAGGAGGTCCCAAAGGGCTTATCAGTAGAGGAGAGAACATGTTCAGCCTACAGGTGGGCAGGCAAACCGAGGTGGAGGGTTGAAGAGGATGGGTCACACAGCAGGGGCATTTTCTTTCTCACTAGAGCCATTGAGGGGTTTAGAGAAGAGTATAAATTGACTTGGTACTTCGAAGAGGGAAGAAGTTATTATTTTATGGGTTTGCAGGAACAGGAGTGGGAGAGAGGAGAACACTCCCTCCCTTTTTGCAGGATAAGGAAGGAAACAAGAAGGAGGGTGTTGTGACAGAGAATAACAGACCTGTTGATGCATCTATGAGGGGGATGGCTGTTTAAACCAATGCTTGAAGAATATGGATTAGGCTGTAGGGTGGAGTGGAGGTGGTAGAGAAGAGCATCTCAGAAACCAGAAACAGCTTGTCTGAAGAGTTTAAGGAACTAAAGGGAACCAGCATGTTCAAAACATAGTGCCTGGGGGACAGGAAGGAGTCCTGCAGAGGCAGGAGGGAGGGGTCGCTGGTGGTCAGATCACCTGAGCCTTGTAGGCTATGATAGGAAATTTACATTTTATTTCATATGCCAAGGACATTCCTTGAAGGATTTGAAGCAGTGCATGGTGTCATCTAGTTTATATTTTTATTTAAAAAAATTTTTTAATGTTTATTTTTGGAGGAGAGACAGTGTGAACTGGAGAGGGACAGATAGAGGGAGACACAGTATCCAAAGCAGGCCTCAGTCTCTGAGATTTCAGCACAGAGCTTGACCTGGGGCTTGAACTCATGAGCCATTGAGATCATGACCTGAGCTGAAGTCAGACACTCAGCCGACTGAGCCACCCGGGCGCCCTGGTATATTTTTAAAAGATTGAATTAGATGCTTGTGGAGAGTATATCAGAATGTAACAAAACAGAAGGTAAGGAGACCAGTATAAGAAGGCAGGCTGGTGATGAAGATGATTTGGACTAGTATGTTAGCAGTGAAATGAAGAGAAGTTGAATTAGAGATGTATTTTGGAGATGGAAACTACGTGACTTGCTGATAGATTTGTATGGGGACCAGGAGGCTGGAGGAAAGGAAGAACATGAGTGATACTCAGATGCCTGACTTGAGCAGTTGGATGGAAAGTCCATTTATTGAGATATACGAGACAAGGAGGGAAATAGTTCTAGGTGTTTTGAATTTGCTAAGCTTTAAGGTGCTTATGTGTTTTTCATATGGAGATGTTAGGTAGGCAGTCAGGCTCAGAGAAGGAATTTCAGTGAGAAATAGACTTGGGAATTTTCAATTTAAGATGGCATTTATGTCTTGGATGGAGATGAGATAGATTATCTAGGAGAATGTAGGAGAAGGAAGAAGGCCCAGTGCCGTGCCCTGAAGAACTAACAGAGAGTTCAAGTAGAGGAACCACATGCAATGAGGACAGAGAGGGAGCTGTCATACAGGTCACAGAAAACCAATAGAATGTGTTGATATAGACTCCAGAATGGAGAGAGTTTAGAGAAAGGGGAAATGTTAACCATGTCCATTTCTAATCCAGAAAAGTGGCATTTGGATTTGGTAACAGGTCATTAATGACCCGAAAAGAACAGTTTCAGTGTAACGGATTGAGGAAAGAATGGGAGCCAAGGAAATGAGTCACACCTTAAGATACATAGGCATTACCTGGAGATCTTGGCCTGAGATTCTGCATTTCTAAAGAGCTCCCAGATAATGCCATTGTTGTTGGTTTGTGGAGTAGCAGAGGTATCAATTAGTGGTTCTCAAACTTCACTATGTGTTAGAATTATGTGGCGAGCTTGATAAAATACAGACTACTGGACCCACTTCACTTTCCAATTCAGTAGGTCTGGGGTGGCACCTGAGAATGTGCACTTCTTACCAGTTCCCAGGTGACATGGATGCTGCTGGTCTAGGAACCATACTTGGAGAAGCCTTGGAGAACTTTAACTGTGGTGGCGAGCTTTCAAGGGGAAGTTTTTGTTTGTTTGTTGAGGGTGGGAAATAACTAGAGCATATTTATGTTGAAGAGGATGATCCAAAACAGAGGGAGAAACTCAGAATGGAGAAAGAAAAGGAATGAAGGAGTAAAGTACTCAAGAGAATGAGGGAAATGGCTCTAAAGTAAGAGGTCTTGGGTTTTTGTTCTGAGTTATAGCAGGAGACAAAGCAGAGAAAGTATGTCCAACTACAGGTGCCCAGTAGGCAGTTGGAGCTTCTCTTTGATGGTTTCTGTGTTTCCAATGAAGGCAAGGGCAAGTTTTGAGGGAAGAGAGTGAATTGGAGGTTTGAAGAGAGGGACTGTCAAATGATGACTTTGAGTAAGAAAATGGACATCCTAGAAAAAAGTGGCAGTTTTAGAATACCTGTGTGGCTCAGTTGGTTGAGTGTCCAACTCTTGGTTGCAGCTCAGGTCATGATCTCATGGTTCATGAGTTCGGGCCCCATGTAGGGCTCTGCAGTGTAGAACCTGCTTGGGATTCTCCCTTCCTTCCTTCCTTCCTCCCTCCCTCCCTCCCTTCCTTCCTTCCTTCCTTCCTTCCTTCCTTCCTCTCTCTCTCTCTTTCTCTCAAAATAAATAAACTTTAAAAAAATCTTTTTAAAAAAGTGGCAGTTTTGAGAGCCTTATCTGAAGTCAAGGCCAGAAATTAGGAATGAAACTAGTCTGTATGAGTGTACATTCTTTTTTTTCTTCAACCACAATTAGTTCTTGGATTTAGACAAGGAGAATAAAATAGTTGAGATCACCTGAAGTCAGACTTTATCCAGGTGAGTATAGGAGAGAGAAGCAAAGAAATAAGAGAGCATGTAATCTAAGCCAGGCAAGAAGGGAAATGAAGATGGGACAGGGCTTGAAGGGTGGAATCAGGCAATAACAATGAGGTCCACAAATGTAGTCAGGATACAAGTAAACTAGAAGTAAACTAAAAGGCATAGAATGTTTGTGATGGAAAACGGGTGCTGGCATTCAAAATTGTGTAGGCAGGGCAGCTTTTGGTGGAGATCAAGGTCCAGGGTGTGACCACGGAGGTGGCTGGATGAGGTGGAGTTTCCCGGAGAGGTCAGGAAACTGAGAGGCCAGGATGTTGGATGTGCCTTCCACCTGGATGTTGAAGTTGCCAAGAATGATGACAGAAGTTGAGGGTGGAGAGAGACTTTGAGATAGGAACTAACTTTTCGGTGAATGATGGAAAATTCCAGGTCAGTGGATTATAGCAGCAGAGAGGTAGAGATACTTGTAATCAGGGGCTTTTGTAAAACTTATGGAGAATTAGAGTCTGGAAGTAGGAATGGTTGGCAAGGAGGACATCTGCCCCACCTGCTGGACTTGAGGTACCTGGGCTATGCCCTCTAAGGGCAAGGCTGTGAGACAAGTATTGTCTTCAAGGTAGAGCCTAGATTCAGTTAAATCCAAGAGATGGAGGGAAGGCTCAGAAAAGGGGTTGAAGATTTACAGGAGCGGATAACAAATTGGGAGTTGAAGAGCAAGGGTGTAGTGTTAGGATTTGGGGTGAAGGGAGGGGAACTTCTGGGACAAGGACAGAGTCACATGGGAAAGAGTTTGGTCATGGTAGATGATCCCAAAGTCTTGGATGCCCATTTGAGACTGAGGTAGATAGGAGGATGAGGCATGAATGGATTTGCTGTCTCTAAAAATGATTAAAATACACATCAGGTTTCTTGCTGTAGTCCTACATGATCCAGCCTCTGTCGAGGCCTCTGACCTCACTCTTTCCTGCTCTCCCCTTGCTCACTGTGTCCCACCTACACAGGCCATCTTGATGCCCTCCAGCCTGCCGCAGTCTTTCTACCACGGTTCCTTCTTTCCTTTGTTTGCACCAGCTCTTCTGACAGGCAGCATGGCAAAGTGGTTGAGAGCATGAGCTGCGGATCCAGATTCCCTGCTCCTGCCACTTTCTAGCTTTGTGATCGTGGACAAGTTACTTAATCTCTCCAGGCTTCAGTTTCCGAATTTCTCACCGGGGTAATGATAATAGCATTCACTTCATAGGGGTGTTAGGGATTAAAAATTATTTTAATTTTAATTTTAAAGATTCATGTGAAGGGCCTAGAACAGTTTCTGGTATGTGGTAAAGACTCCAGGGGCGCCTGGGTGGCTTAGTCGGTTCGGAGTCTGACTTCAGCTCAGGTCATGATCTCATGGCTCGTGGGTTTGAGCCCCGCGTCAGGCTCTGTGCTGACAGCTAGCTCAGAGCCTGGAGCCTGTCTTTGGATTCTGTATCTCCCTCTCTCTCTGCTCCTCCCCTGCTCACGCTGTCTCTCTCTGTCTCTCAGAAGTAAATAAAACATTTTAAAAAATTTTTAAAAAGTCTCCATAAATATTACTAATATTATTTTTTCTTCTGTTTGAAGTTCTTTTTCCCTATACGTTTACATGGTTGCTCCTATCTCATTGTTCAGTTGTCTGAGACTTCCTCAGACATTGTAGCTAAAGTAGCAAAACTCCACTGACTTTCTGTCATTTTTCCCCTTATTCTGTTTTATTTTAGTCCTAACATTCGTCACTATTTGAAATTCTGCTCGTTCCCTCCCCCTCATCCCTGAGGGCTGAGATTCGTTGGCCTGTTCCTTACTGCGTCTTAGCTTCTAAAAAGTAGCAGATACTTTGTTGATGTTCAAGAAATTGTCGTGCCAACTCTTTGCCCTGAAAGCATCCCAAGCCCTCCACTCTGATCAGGCAGTATTTGGTGGCAAGGTGACAGGGAGGCCTACGGCAGAGAAGACAGAGTCCAGCTCTTTCTATACCAGTCTGTTGGCTCATGTAGATCCAAGTGGCTGTGGCTGCTTGTTTTTGTGTTAATTGGGACACAGCTGCATCCATTTTTATTTTTATTTTTTTATTTTATTTTTTAATTTTTTTAACGTTTATTCATTTTTGAGAGACAGAGTATAAGTGGTGGAGGAGCAGAGAGAGAGAGGGAAACACAGAATCTGAAGCAGGCTCCAGGCTCCGAGCTGTCAGCACAGAGCCGGGCGTGGGGCTCAAACTCACAAACCTGCGATCATAATCTCTGTTGAAGTCGGATGCTTAACTGACTGAGCCACCCAGGTGGCCTCCCTTTTTTTAAAAAAAATTAACGTTATTCATTAATCCACTTTTAAATCTATTGTCTAGCTGCTTTCTGACTGTGACCATAGAGGTAAGGAGTTGTGACAAAGGCCCTAAGCCTCCCACAGTCTAAACTATTTACTATCTGGCCCGTGGAAAACATTTTCTGATCCCTGATCTAGATGCATTAAAAAAAAAAAAAAAAAAGATCAGAAGGAAACACCAGAAATAACAGATTACTTTGGATAGTGGGATTATAGGTTGTTTTCATTTTTTATGTTTACATTTCTTACTTTTTATGTATTTTTTTGTAGACCCATTTAATCCAGAAATGGAAAAGCCTTATAAATACTAATTTTGAAGGATTTAAAGCACACTTAATGATGCGTCCTTTATGTGTTTTTTTTTTTTTCCTTAGTGCTGCCTTTGACACAAAAACTGGGTTACGCGTGGCAGTGAAGAAGCTCTCTAGGCCGTTTCAGTCCATCATTCACGCCAAGAGGACCTACAGGGAACTGCGGCTACTTAAACATATGAAACATGAAAATGTAAGTTACTCATTCAAGGAAGAATAAATGCTGCCATTGAATAGACTGGAAAAAGTTGTGGTTTAATTACTGCAAATGGGTGTACATCAGAATGCATCACTCTGTAGACCATGTTTCTGGTATTGGGGTGTAGTGGCCACTGAGTTATATCAGGTCACCTTGGAAATCAAAATCCTCAGAGATCGGAGCCTTGGGAAACAATGGGAATATTTTCCCAGAGGCTGAGTTTTACTCAAATCATTTTAGAGGGAACGCATTAACAGACTTTTCTTTAATAAAAAGCTTTTTAAGAGAAAATATTACAAAACAAATTTGCATTCTTTACTAGATTTACTTCAGGCTGTAGTGTCCAGAGATGGGAGTCCAAGTTTATTTTATGTTATCATGGGTTATTTCAGTGGGGAACTTAGAGGCAGCGTGCCTTAGGCTCACTGAATGTCCTTTCAAAGGTGGCTATTATTTTATGGATAATTTAATATTGTAATTTTTCCTTTTTAATCTTTTTCAAGACCGCTTTTCCAAGTTCAGATATTTTAATAAATGCGACAAAGACACTGTTTTAGTTAAATATAACTTTTTCTTTTCTGTCAGTTTGGGAATTTGAAAGCAATACCATACTGCAAAGGAGTACTTAAAAATCCTAATACCGTGGGGTGCCTTGGTGGCTCTTTTGGTTGAGCATCTGACTCTTGATTTCAGCTGAGGTCATGATCTCACATTTATGAGATCGAGCCCCGAATAGGCCCTGTCCTTGCCTGCTTGGGACAGCACAGAACCTGCTTGGGATTCTCTGCCTCTCTTTTAAAATAAATAAATAAACTTAAAAATCCCAATACAGTATATAAAGGGATGCGATTGGAATATTAGCTGAACATGAAAAAATTATTGAAGATACTTTCTTAAATTTCAAAATCAAGTTTAAAAGAATTTGTGATTGTGTATGAAAGGAAATGTCAAATTTGTAGCATTGTAGAAACAACAGCCATAGAGATTTTAGAGTCATTTGACCCTATTGATTGTTACTGTTGAAAAAAATTCAAAATCGGTAAATTTACTACCTGACTATTCAGACCTTTTTTGTTTTAATAATTGAACTTTAAGAAAAAAAATTACAGAGATGTGATACTTTATTAACATACATTTGTTTCACAAGGTATAAGATTCTTCTAAGTTGGGAACATTGAGACTTAAATTTGGAATTGGATTATGGATGCTCTTATTATTACAACTGTAGCTTCTTATTTATTTTCATGTTTTATTTTAATTGCATCCTGTTGAGCAACTCCTGTTCTCCACGGGTAACCTCTATTCCTAGGTATAACATGTATGAATGTCCATGGGCAAATCTGAGTTTTTAAAAAGTTCAGTGCAGAGCTGCAGCCTTCCTAATCAGTGACATGTTTATAAGAAGTTGATATATGCGGAAAAAGCTAGCAGGCAAAGCTTTATTCCAGGGTCTGCATAAACTCAAGGTGGCCGGGGAGCTTAACTGATGCGTTTACATTTGGTTTTTAACATAGTTGAGTGTGTATGCTGTTTTTCATTACACATTAATAAATGTGACAAAAGCATTATCAGAGCTTTTAAATAAAGAATACTTTGAAAATGGAATGCAAACCCAACATTTATGGAACCCCAAAGTGCTTTCAGGAGTCCTGAGGATCCCACTGGTGTTGCCAGTGCTCATTTATGAACATCTGGCTTAGATTACCAGTGCTATCCTTTATTGTTCTGCCTCTCTTCATAGACCATTTAAGCCAAAGTTTAGGGCAGGGATTATTTTGGGTTATCTGAATCCATGCCTTGGCTTTTCTAGTGATTATTAGAAACAACCTTACTTAGTTTTTTAGGCCCTAATTTTTCTGTTATGAGATACTTCAAAACATGTCTTATACAATATTGGGCTGGTTACATTGGGTCACTCTGTAGAAACTAAAAGGGCATAGTGATGGGATATAATTGTTCTACTTTAGGAGAGGCTAAAAGAATCTTTTAAAAAAGAAGGCTGATAGTATTAGGATTTTGATTTACATTAGGTGTTTTATAAGCAGCTCACTTAATAGCAGCATTAACATGTTTAGGTTTTAGCAGTATCAATGTAGAGCGTCACCTGTACTTAAATATTGGTGATTTGGCTTTGAACAAAAGAAGGCACATGGCTCAAAGTTTCATAGTTCTCTATTCTGTTGGCAAGTATTTGAAGGAGGAAAAGGAAGGGGCGAACAGACTTTGACTTAATGTAGAAAAATTCCTCAACTTCAGCCTATTCTACGAACACTTATATAGGAACTGACAATGTAAGTGGTTTTACCCAGGGAAGAGCCAAGACTTCCAAGTAAGTTTAATTGAGGATTTTAAGAAGAGTTCCTCTCCTTCATCTTCCCCTTTCTCTTTATTTTCCTTAAATGATTTTTTGAGGGGTTGCTCGCCTGATCCAGTCAGTAGAGCATGTAGAGATCAAGACACTCTTTATCTCTGGGTTGTGAATTTGAGCCCCTCATTGATTGTAATAATTACTTAAAAATAAAATCTGTAAAATAAACAAATAAATGACTCTTTTGGGCCACTGTACAATTTTTAACTAGCCACTAGGCCTCCAAAAACAGAAGCAGCTTGAAACTCTTGACTATATTAAATATTGGTAACAAATGTAATTTCTAGTTGCTAAATGCACGTGATTTCTTACCCAAAAATGCCTGACTCAAAATCAGTATTTCATCTTAAGTTATTTCTTTTATTAATGATAACGAATCACAGACACACATTTATCAGATGGGTAATAGGAGTTAGGGGGAATGACCTCTGTGCCTGTAAGGGTTACTCTCTGAACAAAGTTACCTGGTGCATTCCTGATTGAACTTACGACCTTGATCTCATTAACACCTGCTCTAAGGAAATATGAAAGGGGAGCATCTTGCCAGCTGCATCTTTTGGCCTTCAGGGCAGGTACTATAAAGATTGCCTGGAGCTAAGAGCCTAGAGAGCTGTGCATCTTGAAATTTAAAAGTATTTAAGGAATCCTTTAAAAATTTTTATTTGGGAGCCTTAGATTTAATCTTACCATGGTAGACCAAGTCATTGTTTCAGTGCACTTGTGTTAAAGACATCAAATATTGTTGTTGATTTCTGAATTAAAGTGGAGTTCCTCTTGATTGTGTGCCAATTCGTATCACTTCTGTCTATGAGCTTTTGACTATTGTAGGACAGTTCTGGGACATTTGCTGATTATTTGTATTGTAAATGTTTTTTCTAAATAATTGATTCCTGGGTTACTTTTGGGTCTCTGAAAGCAGAAGGAGTAAGGAAACAGGCAAAAATATAACTTGAATTAAAAGGAGATTTCCATTTAAGGAAATGAGAAATGGGGTGGCTCAGTTAGTTCGGTGTCTAACTCTTGATTTTGGCTCAGGTCGTGAGCTCATGGTGTAGGATAGAGCTCCTTGCACATCATGGAGCCTGCATGAGATTCTCTCTCCCTGTCTCTCTGCCTCTACCCCACTGGTGCTCTCTCTTTCTCTCTGAAAATAAATAAACTTTTAACAAAGTAAGAATTGAGAAGTGAATAGATTATGGAATATTCCCCCAACTTCCCCAGTTCTATTTTAATGCTGGGAAACTTGTTTTACAGTATTTTCCTTTTGATGAATACTCCATAAATACAATGAATGTAATGTAATTAATGTAAAAGCCCACAACAAAATTAAAAATACTTTAATGTAACATGGGTAGTTTTAATCTCATAAAATGTGTCCTTTTAAAGAAATTAAAATTTGATAGGCTATTTACTAACATGCTTGCTCAGTTATATTTTCCAAATCAGTTTATTGGGCTTCTTGCAGTCATGCTTCTCAGTCATTTGAATAATAATTTTGTTACTGGAAGTAGCTGCTTCCGATGGTTTCTGTGATTTGTATTTCGTAATTCTTTATATTTTTCTTTCTTTTTTAAAATTTTTATTTCTGAGAGAGAGAAGGAGAGAAAGCGTGAGCAGGGGAGGGTCAGAGGGAGACACAGAATCCGAAACTGGCTGTCAGCACAGAGCCTGATGCAGGGCTTGAATCCATGAACCGCGAGATCATGACCTGAGCTGAAGTCGGACACTTAACCGACTGAGCCACCCAGGTGCCCCAGTATTTTGTAATTCTTTATAAAACTCCAAGGACTGTGATCACCACTTACTTTGGTAATCAACAGAGGGTCAGTCCTTTGTGCTAGGCACCTTCAGTTACATTGTCTACTTACTCTTCCGCACAATGTGGTAAAAATAAGCATTCCCCCTCTCTCTCATATGAGGAAAATGAGGCTTGGAGAGGATTCCTTTCTTTCATTTATTTAACAAATATTAATTGAGGTGCTGTGTGCCAGACAGTATTCCAAGTGCTGGGGTTATCGGAATGAAAAAGACATGAGTTCATGGATCCAGGAAATGACAAACTGACTGTGGAGTTCAGACGGATGGCTGTTTGATTCTGAAATGCTTATTGTGTTTGCAAATTGAAGTTGGAGCTTTTATTTGGAAATGTTTTGGACTTCTGTTGTTTTACTGTCTTTGAGGTTACTCTAACATGAAAAATCCTATTTAAATTGATCTCTAGTGTTTTAATTTTACTTTAATTTGAAGATTTTCACAATCAAAAGTGAAATAATGTAAAACACTGTAAATTGTTTTAAACTTTTCCTATTGTACTGGGGAGATGGAGCACCTCACATAACAAGAATCAGTGATTTGAAAATAGTGGAATGGTTGAACAAAATCAGCTTCTAGATCTCAGTTACCTTGAGTACCAGTGGGGAAGAAAATGATTTGACTTAAATTTAAAGCACAATTCAGACCTGTTATAAGGTCACAGATACACTTTGGTTGGAATGTAAATTGACCTCACCATTATGTAGGACAACTTGACAGTATTAAGATCCTTAAATATATTGGTATCCTTTGATGCCGTTATTTCTTGAAGTTTATTTTCTGGAAGGAAATACAAGATGTGCAAAGTATATTTTACACACACATCTAGATGCACATGTGTGTACATATGTGTACACGCAGTGCTCCTTAAATGTCCAAAGATAGGAAATTGGTTAATTAATGGTATATACAAATGTTAGAGCATGAAATATATTTGAGGATATGAGAATAGTCATTATATAGTGACAAAGCAGTATAAAAACTGTATGCAGAATATAACCCCACCTTAATTTACATATATCAGAAAAATCAAAGGAAATACCTCAAAATGTTAATGATAGTTATAATGGGTAGTACAGTTCTAAGTAATTTTGGTTTTCTTTTTTTTTTAAGTTTAGTTATTTATTTTGAGAAAGAAAGCATGAACAGGGAGGGGCAGAGAGAGAAGGAGAGAGAGAATCCCAAGCAGGCTCTGTGCTGTCAGTGTGGAGCCGGATATAGGACTCAATCTCACAAACTGCAAGATCATGACCTGAGCCAAAACCATGAGTTGGAAACGTAATCATCTGAGCCACCCAGGCATCCCAGTTTCTTGTATACAGTTGTCTGGCTAATGATCTTACAGGTACTTTTTCTTTAAATAAGATGTAAAGTCTTGAGATGCTATTCTCCTTGACTTCCAAGGCCTTTTTTTTTGGATTGTTTCCCATTTGGATTCAGGCTATATAATTGAAATTGCTTTTAAAAGTCTAATAGTTGAATGAGTGGAGTAACATTCTGATTGAAAGGTTCTTTTTCATGTTAAGGTTTTGAGCATTGGTTTATTTTTACTTTCAGAGCTGTTTATTTAACTTGCTTGTTTAGAGAAGCATGCTAATGAGACCATGGTCATTGGTTAGTTTTCATTAAGGCCATTTAGCTTTCATTTGTTTCATTTCCAAATATTCTTAGCTCTGGTTTTAGGAGTAACCTATGGTGGTTGGAGGATGGTGGTGGTATATATGGATTGGTCAGTATAATTCCATGACCAGAAAAACTGCTCAAAAACCATGGATTACTGAGTATTAAGTAGTTTTTGCTTTATCCTTGCATAAAGATAGCCGTAAAAATTTTTTTAGGACTATTATAAGAATAATACCAAGAATATACTAAGAGAATATTTTCGAGCTCAAAAAATGTCAGTCTTGAAGACTACATCTGGAAAATTTTCATGGAATAATAATATGTTTAAAAAAGAAACATGATACTGGGCCACTTGTGTGGCTTAGGTAGTTAAGTGTCCTACTCTTGGTCTTTGCTCAGGTCATGATCTCATGGTTTGTAAGATCGAGCCCCATGTCAGGCTCTGCGCTGACAGTGCAGAATCTGCTTGTGATTCTTTCTCTTCCACTCTCTGCCCCTCTCCCACTTTCATGCATGCTTTCTCTTACTCTCTGTCTTTCAAAATAAATAAGTAAATAAACATTAAAAAAAAGAAACATATAATAATAATAGTTATAGAAGTGTGACCTTTTTCTGCTTGTTAATCATTAGCCTATTAGTGCATATGTGAGTCAAGAGCCCTAAATCTTTTTGCTTCTTATAAACAAGTGGACATTTAGCCAGTTCTAAAGAGATTAAGTCTCTTTAGAGTAATAGTAAAAATATTAATTTTTAGTAAAAATAAATAGTAAAAATAAAATGGGTAAAAAGTTGTAGTTAAGTGTATGATGTTGTGTTATTGAACTGAGATAGTAGGAGTTGAAATTAGTTTCTATTAAAATGACTATGACCTGATGGGTACCACAGTTCTGTATTTATTTACTGTCTGATTTTTCTGTTTTCTCACAGGTGATTGGTCTGTTGGATGTTTTTACACCTGCACGGTCGCTGGAGGAATTCAATGATGTGTGAGTGAACCTTTTGAATTTGCCTTCCTGGGGCGCCTGGGTGGCTTAGTCGGTTGAGCGTCCGACTTTCGCTTAGGTCATGATCTCGCGGTTTGTGGGTTCGAGCCCCACGTCGGGCTCTGTGCTCTGTTTCAGTCTGTGACTCCCTCTCTCTCTGACCCTCCCCTGCTCACACTGTCTCTCTCTCTCTCTCTCTCCTAGAAATAAAAAAATAAATAAATAAAATTAAAAAAAAAATAAAACATTTGAATTTGCCTTCCTTAGGTAGATGATGAGTAGCAGCCAATTTCTATTCCTGAACTATTTAGCAGGAAGCAGACTTCAAAAGATTCTTTATCCCTGACATCCAGCTCTCCAAGGGGACGGCGATGGGTACAGAGATGGTATATTATGTGTGGTATAAATCCACGTGGGAGAGGTCAGTGCCCAAACTCCTGCTTTGTTCAAGGGTCAGATACATATTAGTATTTTCATCATTTCAGGCACGTTGTAAAGATTCAGTGGTGAGCCCTTGCAGAGTTCCATGGATAGGAGTATAGGGAGTTTTGACTATGACTTTTGTTCCCAAATTGCCTGTCCCACTTGTTAAAGAGATGCCTTTACACTTTACATCATTTAAATGTACATCAAGAAATGTAACCAGGCCCTGGTTCCATAGAAGCTCTTCCCTCTTTTTTGTTCCACTTGTGTGTGGAAATGATACTAGACCTTCATGCTCCTCTTTGAAGAACTGGATTTCTGTCCTGTACAAGGGGTGGGCCTCACGTATTGAGAAAGCTGATGAATCGTGCTGATTCTCCCAGTTGCGACCATCTCTGTTGTGTCACCTGTGACCCTCCTCCCCCGCCCCCGCAAAAAACAGAGCCTGAGATTCTCAGGAACCAGCAGTAGGAGTTTGGGAAAATGAAACCAGAGAAAAAGCTGCTATGAAGATATTTATTTAAGAGGTCACTACCGTGAGCAATTGAGCTGAAAACTGCCAGGATCTTCTCGGAAGCAGTTTGAATGTACCTCAGATGGGGAACATTTGTCCCCTGGCCCCTGACCCCATTGGCAAGGGTTGTTCCATAGGGCATTAATGCCCAGGTTGCACATGTGTGAGTTCAAGATAAATTCCAGCAGGTGTTCTTGTGCGTGGAGTGATCTACTGTAGCTTTGCCAGTATCTGAATTAGCACACCTCACTCCCATCCCTAATTCACAGATATCCTATACCATAAGCAAGAAGGAACACCTTTAATTCCAACTTTTCTGAGATATAATTGACATCGAACATTGTGTAAGTTGGGTTCTGATTATTACTATTATTATTATTATCATTTAAGTTTATTTTGAGAGAGAGAACACAAGCAGGGGAGGGACAAAGAGAGAGAGAGAGAGACCGCAGGGCTCAAAGTCATGAGCCACAAGATCATGACCTGAGCCAAAACCAAGAGTCAGATGCTTAACTGACTGAGCCACCCAGGCTCTGATTACAGGTTCTGATTACAGTAAAACCTTGGATTGCGAGTAACTTGTTTTGAGAGTGGTCTGCAAGACAAGCAAATATTTCTAATACATTTTGACTTGATAAACGAGCAGTGTCTTGCAATACGAATTATACATGATGCCAAACATCACATGATCACAACTGAGCCGATGGTTCTTGAAATTCACTTTGATATACAAGTGATTTGGATTATAAGCACCTTTCCGGAAAGAATTGTGCTCGCAAACTGAGGTTTTCCTGAATTTATAAACAAGAATGGAGTTCGTCTCTTAGGAGCACATCTCAGGACCACTTGTTAAATATTTGCTGAGCACAGTGTTAGAAAACACCTCAAAGTAATGGAAAACACTACTCTTTCCCCTTGACAAAATCAGAATCTTACTGGGGGAATTTTAAAACCCATTCGTAACCAAGTTATGAATTGGCTGTATGACCTTGGACTAGTCACTTTGCCTCCCTGGGCCCCAGTGGTTCTCTAATGAAGCCTAGTAAGCAAATGATGAAAATTGGGCAGTTGACTTGTGAAGTGTTTTTAATACTAGAGAATCTCTGAAAATAGAATGGTGAGTCTAAGTTTGCCTTAGGAAAATGTTTCGTTTTTTATATTTCTCTGATGTTCGTATCACTGAAAAACCTTAGTGTCTGTCCATGCCTGTGGTTATTTCAGAGTTTTCCAAAGTCATTTCAGAGTTTGCATGAGACCAAACTTCTTCACCTACAATTAATTGCAAGGTTTGCAAATGTAAATACTTTCAGGGCCAAATAACATGAATGAGGCTCAGCATTGTACAAGTGGGAGTGGGGGGGGGTGTGTGGTAAAACAAAATACTTCCTTAAAGCAGTTAAATCTGCATTAAAACAAAACATGCAAACAAATAAAAACCCATTATTCTGGCCAAATCAAATATGCTGAGGGCTAGGGTGGTTCTGTAGCCTGCCAGGTTTAGAGTAGGTTGTAATTTTGATCATGAATTTTTGTGCTAATTAATAAAATTTCTAGTTACTTTTCATATTTACAGTCGAATTTTAATCATGTGTTATGTGTATTTGTGCCTTTATGTTGCAGTTAGCACTTTTCATTTATCATACAGTTCAAATTTTTACTGTATTTTTAACTTCTTGGTTAATAGGCATTCTGCACACTTCATGTGAAAGACTATACTTTTTTAAATTTAAGTTTCATTTTAAAGTGATTTCTGCCCCCAACATGGGGTTTGAACTCACGATCCTGAGATCAAGAGTCACATACTCTAAGGACTGAGCCAGCCAGGCGCCCCCTGCAGGAGTGTACTTTTGAGAAAGGAACAATAGGTAGTGAGTTTGGGTCATTAGGCACAATGTGAATCTAACAGAAAGAATTATTGTTTGGAAAATGTGGAGTTAAAAGAGGAATATATGAACATTTTTTAATGTTTTATTTATTTCTGAGAGAGAGAGAGAGAGAGAGAGACAGTGTGAGCAGGGGAGGGGCAGAGAGAGAGGGAGGGAGATACAGAATCTGAAGCAGGCTCCAGGCTCTGACCTGGCTGTCAGCACAGAGCCCAACACGGGGCTCGAACCCATGAACTGTGAGATCATGACCTGAGCCAAAGTCGGACACTTAACCGACTGAGCCACCCAGGCGCCCCTATGAAGTTGTTCTTGAGTGCTGGAGGAGGTGGTTGACAGATGGCAAAATTTTGTAGATTGGTGATTGGGAGTCATTTGAACATTTCTGTTGGCTTCTTGATAGTAATGTTTGGTGGGAGGTGGCCTATAGATGCATATTCATGCTGCAAATATTTAGCTAGCAAAAGAAATTTAAAAAATTATTTTTAAAGTGTTTATTTACTTATTTTGAGAGAGAGAGAGAGAGCATGCATGAGTGAGGGAGAGAGGTAAATGAGAGAGGGAGAGACTCCCAAGCAGGCCCCACACTCAGCGCAGAGCCCGATTCAGGCGCTTGATCTCACAACCGTGAGATCATGACCTGAGCTAAAGTTGAGTCGGTCGCTTAATCAACTCAGCCACACAGGCGCCCCTAGAAATCCAAAAATTTTAAATGGCACTGGCCACTTAATACTGATTAGAACCTAGCCCCTAGAGTAAGCTGCAACTCTGTGCAAAAATACTGCCTTTCCTTAGGGATGTCAGTTCTCTAATCAAGCTTAGTAGGCAATGAAGAGTTTTTGGACCTGTAGTAGGAACTATTTCCTCAAATTTCCAGAAAAGAGAATTATCATGGTAAGTGAAAGGCAGACCCTCCCTACTATTTTCTGCTGCTGCTTTTTCCCTTTTTTTTTTTTTTTTTTAAACACCTTCACATTGCAGGTTTCTTATACCTGAGTTCCTTATCTCTGCTTAGTTCTTGAAGAGGAAATAGAAGTGGGGTTTTAGATTCTGCTGCCATTTAGCCAAAGACCTTACAACAGGGTCAGCCAGCAACCACTGTTTTAGTGAAAACCAGTGTGCAGATTATCACCTAGTTTAGGGTTATACTTGATAAAAATGACTGTTCATCTAGCAAGTGTAGCTTTTTATGTCATTTCAAAAAAAAGTTGCTGAGCATGTTGAATAGGTAAAGGGAGTTTCTGGATTTACATCTACTCTGATTTCATTCAGTATTTGAACACCCATCCTATGCTAGGCATGGTACTAGCCTCTGGGGAATGTAACAGTAAATAAGATAAGCATGATATCTGATAATAGAGTTGAGACTCCTAATGGGAGAAAATTAAATTTTTAATAAATAGTAGGCAGTGTGGTAGGTTCCAGAAGAGCTTACATGATCTGTTCCTGCGCACTCCCTGACCACATCTGATATTCTTCCCACTCACTCTGCATTCCATCCGGCCTCTCTGTTCTTCTTTGAATATGGGCATCCACATTCCCAGTGGGACCTTGATCCTGGTTTCTAACGTTGGCCTGAACACTCTCCCCACATAGCCACATGACTGGCTCCTTCATTTCTTTCAGGACCCACTCAAAGGTCTCTTCACCAGAAGCTCTTTTCCCCTCACTCACATGGCTTCAGCCTACTTCCATCAGTGTCTACACCTTACTCTGTGCTGTTCTTAGCACATTTTACCATCCTCTGTTTGTTATTGTGTCTCTTCTCCCTCTGGCTTGTATGCCCTTGTAGAGTAGGGAGTTTGTTTTCTTCCTTGTTGAAGAAAAGTATCCCTTTAGTACTTAGAGATTTAAGATAGGAAACTGCAGTTGAGAGAGAAGAACTGCAGTCTATATTACTACATATGACATTGCATACATCTCAGGTCTTTTGGCTCTAAATGTATTTATATTGGCATTTTTCTTGATCCAGGGCTATGATTATTACTTGAAAGTCTGCTAACCTTTCTTATTGGGTAGATACTATGATTGGTTCTGTGTAAGATGTCACAACTAATGGCCTTCCAGTTACATGTGGTGCCTGTTATTAATGAGATGAAGCATGAGTCTTTGCCTAAAATAGTTGAAGGACCAAGTCAAATTTCTAGAAGCAACATACAGGGTGTTAAGTGACCTCAGAATATAGGAAAAACTTAGTAGAGGAAATCCTCTAAACAAAGTAATAATTGTATCTGAAGAAACATAAATATAGATGGGGCATAGAGGTTGAAATCTATTCCAGACAAAGAAATGAACAAAACATATAAAGTGTGCAGAAAAAGAGATTTGATTGAATGGAAAATGTTAAAGGAGTTGATAGATAAGCATTGATTTTTCTTTTATATTTGGGTCAACACTGTGTAAGTAAATTTTGATTGACTTTTGTGGCAGAGAAGAGTTCTCCTAATTTAGCAAAAAAGCATTATCTGCCTGGAAATACTGCTTTCCTCTATCACTGTGAAAGAAATACCCAGCCTCATTGTTTGGGCTTACAGAAATACTTTTGTTCTTTGCAAATAGGCTGAGCGCCCTAGATAGGTAATACAGGAAGAGAAGCATTCTGGGAGAAAGATGAAGGAGTTAACTGCATCAACAGTTATAGTTGCAACTTACTTCCTTCTCAGGTCTGCTGAAATGAGGGTGGACAGTTGGTAAAGTTCCTTGTAGCTGTCTTCAGTGACTTACATTTAATACCATTGAGTTTTTGTCTGACGTGGTCAATAAGATGTCCCCTTTTTCTCAAATGAGCTCATTTGAAAAAGTGAAGAAGCTTCAGGGTCTGGCTTGCGTTTGGGTCCTTCAATAAATCTTTTCCTAAGATTTGGATTTAGAGTTTGGGTCCTTCAATTAAGTCCTTCCTAAGTCTGGGTTGGGGCCCTCTCCTGTGTGTTTCTCTAACACCTTGATATTTTGTAGCTTTAGTCATGCTCTCTTATGAGTTTATATTTATAAATGCCTTCCTCTCATCTAAATTCTGTAACTTTTCATCATTGCATCCCCAGTGCTCAACAATTAATATTTGTTGGTGAAGTGATTGAAGAAATAACCTTGTGCTGTCTTGTTTATAACTGCTTGATGATCTAATTTTCTGGTAGTATGCTTGGTATATTCTCTTTTGACTAGCTTTTTTGTTTATATCCTTTAATGTAGACCATATGGTAGAATATTGGGTCTAGGTTGATTAATGCAGTAATGTAGAGGCCACCTCTCAGTAATCTTTGCTTCAAATGAGAAGTGTAGTTTGTTGTGAAATAAGCTGGCTAAGCCATCCATGTGGCTACTAAATGGTGCCTTTACTCCTTACAGTAGAACCATCTGGTCTGCTTACCAGATAAGATCTTTGGCAGAAGTATTTTAATAAGATGTGTCTTGCTTGGTCTTACTAGTAATTCTGTGTGCATTGTCCTGGGTCATTAGATTCTGTTCAGTAGTAATTGCCTACTATTCTACCAGATACTGTTCTAGTTTCTTTAGATACTACAGGGAACAACAATAATTTTGTCCTCCTTGAGCATTGTACAGATAGATAAAAATAAACAATGAGCATAAAAAAGTTTACTGTATTAGCAGGCAATAATGCTATGGACAAAAAGAAAAGGTAGCATAGGAAGGGCAATTTGGAGTGTGAGGGCATGGTGTGAGATGTACTTTTAAATGGGGTGGACAGTGGCCTTCTCATTGAGAAGGTGAATTTTGGAGCAAACATTTGAAGGAGTGGAGGAGTTAGACTCATGGATATTCTGGGGGAAGAGCATTCCTGGCAGAAGAGCATTCTAAGCAGAAAGAGCAGCCAATGCAAAGGTCCTGAGACAGGAGAGTCCATGCTGAATTGGAATTGCAGCAAGGGGTCCCTATGCCTGGAGTAAGGAGGCCAGTGTGGAGCTGAATGGAATAGGGGAGAGAAGTAGATGATGAGGTCAGAGAGATAATTGGGAATAGGGTACTGGATTATAAGGCCTTATTGGCCATTGAAGGGATTTTCATCTTTATTCTAAATGAAAAGGAGAGAAGTGATATGATCTGGTTTTTATTTTTAAAAATTGCTCTGCTGCTGTGTTGCAAATAGACTGTAGTGAGTCCGGAGGATTGCTGGACGTGTTTCAGAGGATTGTGGTTACAAATTGTCAATCCCTGTGATTATTTTAAATACTTTGTTTAAATATGGATGTGTTTTTCCCCTTGTGATGATTGCTTTATCAAATAGGGCTAAAAGTAGTAGACATGCCAGTCTATAGATATAAAAGAGATTTTTTTTTTCTATGTAGGTTTTTTTCTGATTGTATCATGCTTTAAAAAGAAAGGTGGAAGGGGAGGAGTCTTGACAATTGGGCGTTATCCAAGAAGTGCTTCATAAGTGAAGTTCTAAAATGGGGCACTGTCTAGAGGACTGAAAATCTCTTAATGAAGAGTTCTGCCTTTTTGCTGGTACAGTAGACTTTACTTATCACTTTGAGAAATGGTGATTTGTGCTCCTTACATTTGATTAAAGTTAAAGGAGACCATCTTCCAAGAAAAGTGAAGAACAAGATTTCAATTGGGCCATGAAATTATCTTTTCAGTCTTTAATAAGTCCTATTTACTTAATTCATCTAAGGATGGGAGAACTATTGAAGGGAAAAGAGGGGCCCATGTCTGTCCACTGGCTGCAACCTCAATGCTCACAGCTTACATTTGCCCAGAATCCAGAGGCCTCCTCGGCCAAGGACTCCATAATGCTGGATACTTTCACCCTGATATCATCATAGGCCTGGTCATTCTGTCCTACATTATCTGTCGGCTCTAGTGGCCTGCAGCTGCGATAGGGAGCCCTCAGCAGTTCACCTGGGAGGGATGAGGCTGAGGATGCTGGTCGAGCATCCTGCTTGGCTGAGACACCAGTGGATTTTTGTTTCTGGTCATTATTTTGGCTCCTGGTGTCCAGTCCAGCAAGAGGCCTCTTATCAACAGCAGCAACCCCGCTGCCCAGGAGACCTCTTCCAGAGTCTTCTGGATGTGGTTAACCACTGTTAAGCTGGGGGCTGTTTGAGCTATAGATACAGGGTGCTGAGGACACAGAGCTGAAATGTAGACTCATTAAAGTTACCATGGAGAACTGCTCAAATATTCATCTTGATAGCCTTTGTTTAGGTGTAAATGCAGCTGTGTTTGATGCTAAAATATGTTCTTTCCTTTCCCTGTCACATGCAGGGGGTCCCTTGTAAGTTCAAGAGCACATTGTCTATCTTCCCCTATGAAGTCACTTTATCAGTGTCTTTACAGATTGTTCAGTCTAAGGTTGTGTGATATCCCCATCTCACTCTCTAGCCAGAAGGCACTTGTCATTTGACTTTGAGATTCATCACATTTTTTCCATTCCATACCACTTGTGCCCCTGGTTCTCATTTAAAGAGAGAAACAGTTATTTGCCCTCATTCTTTGTGACTGGCTCAGTTATAAATGATTGAAATAGGGTAGCTATAACTCATCTTGTTATTTGAGGAAAAATATCTCTCTTACCCTAAATGAATGTTTTTAATTTTGTCAGATGTTCCTATTCTGGGAGAAAAAAACAAAAAACAAAAAACTTTTCAACTTATTTCCTTGTCCAGTTGGGGTTGAGGAAGCCATGTATTTTGGAATCCAGACTAGACTTGGGCCCCAAGTCTGTGGTAGTTAATTTCTTTGAAAAGTCCATAATCTTTGTTCTACATTTGATTTTCCTTTCTAGCTTAAAAATAAACAAGGAGGGGGGGAAAATATGGCAGAACTAGATTACATTCCAACTTTCTCAAGTCAAACCCCTGTTAATTTATTTGAAGTATTATGAACACTGACAGTAATCATGTCTTTACTAAAATGTAACTAAATTTGCTTTCTGGAGACAAATGCTGCAGAAACGTGGTTATCCATGAATGCTCCTTTTGGAATAGATTTATTTAAAATGTGTTCATCTACATGTTCTTCTCCCTCCCTCGTTCACCGTTTTAAAAGTTCATACCTCTTCCGTAAACATTCAGTAGCTTTGCATGATGCTTGCTTTTGTCCACTGTCAGAAGATTTATTTTGGAAACCTTTCTGTATACGACGAGCTGGAATTTGACAATTGGTTGTTGTGGATTGGTCTTCTGGGTTTGTGGAAGCAACATACAGTGATTAGGTTAGTTCCCACAAGACATTTCTGCCATGAATGCTTTTTAGCTTAGTTAATTGTAGCTTGGCAGCAATGCACGATAGTTATTACTGTATAGACTGATTAATCTAATGTTTGGACAGTCTCACCCTCTGTCTGGAAATTTTAGTGATAAAATAGATGGGGTCTTTGATGAGGACAGTGGTGGAATATTCTAATTAAAACATTCTCTCAGGGTGTGCACTCATTGGTCATCTAGCTGTATAGGGTTTCTTACGTCACTGGTAGCCATTTAAACACCGTAGTTATACTTGCAATGACCATGTTTGCATTGGTAATACTGCTTACCACCTTTGTGAACTAGAACAGACATATTAGAGAGTTAAGATTTTTAGGTTTTATTTCAAGACCAATTAAGATAGATTTTAAGTGGAATCACATAGAACAATGTTCTCTTTGCTTACCTTTTCTCCTTAAAATTATTTTTTAAAGGAAAGAGAATAATCCTTTTACTATCCAAAGTCATAAATGTAATCCTTTGCAAAACACTTATAAAATAGAAAGTGGGTTCCCTCTTCCTCAACCTGAGCCTTGTAGTTTGTCATCATTGATATTAATGGGTATGGCAACCAGTATACCAGATCTTTGGGGAGAAGTCCTGATTTCAAAATATCAACTGGTTAATGATAACATTCTCATATTTGTCAGATTATGTGTTAGTTGGGGCTAAAAATATATAGTGACTGTGATTGAGATGGAATATTGCTGGGCTGTTGCCAACCTTCTTTCGGGAACGATTTTCATACTAAGTATTGAGAATTATTATGGAAATTACCTGGAGATACTGCTTCCCTGATTATTGTGACACTTAGAAAACTTTCTTTTTTAAGAAGATCCTTCTTTTGACTTAAATTTGAAGTCAACTGGAAGAATTTGGAGGCAATATGTGCTGTGATTGAGATCATGGTCCTGGGGCACCTGGGTGGCTCAATCAGTTGAGCATCTGACTTCAGCTCAGGTCATGATCTCACCCTTCATGGGTTCAAGACCCGCATCGGGCTCTGTGCTGACAGCTCAGAACCTGGAACCTGCTTCAAGTTTTGTGTCTCTCTCTCTTTCTGCCCCTCTGCCCCTCCCCTGCTTGTGCTCTGTCTCTCTCTCTCTCTCTCAAAAAGAAACATTAAAAACAAAAAAGACCATGGTCCTTAGAGCAAATAGTTTTTGATTCAACCCCCGATATTATCACTCTTTTAATCATGAGCAAGTTACATATCCTCGTTCTCTGTTTCCTCAACAGTGAAATGGGAAGGCTAGTGGGACCTACCTTACAGAGTTGCTGGGAAGAATGCATGAGACACAGGCATGATAAACAGTGCTCGACACAGAACGAGCCCTGACTACATTTGGTTATGTTATGTTGAACTTGGAACATCTCTTAAAAGAGAACTACCTTTATGAAATCTTTCACAAAGTCCAATTTACTCTTTAAATTACATTTAGAGTCTGCCCTTTCCTCAAGGAGTTGTAATTGTGCAACCTTTAAAAATACAAAATGCTAAAATCTTACTTTTATATCTCGGCTAAGTTCTTTTGATCTTTGTGAAATTGGGAACTGACCATATCAGCCGAAAAGGGAAATTACAAAACAGGAAAAAATTTCAATTCCTCTTTAAGGAGAGAAAGTAATAATATAGTGTGTGATGTGTGTGTGTGTGTGTGTGTGTATGAAGAGAGATCACATGCCCTTTTATATAATAAATTAATAGATTTAAATTTGCTGGTCTGGTGTCTTTTCCTCCAAATTTATAAAATATAAAAATAGAAATGAAATGAAATCAGCATTTGTAATAGCTCAACTGGTATACATTATCATTCAGCCTCAGGAACGAGTAGTGATTCTTACACATTAGATAAAACCTAATTTGATTTTTAAAAATTTGGCCTTTTTACCACTGATCTGGTTATTATGTTCCCATAGCTGTGTAATAGAGTAATGAATGGGTAAGGCATTGCGTCTAGAATATTCGTGGTGAACCTGTTGGACTTGAATGTAATCGTTTCCCTAATCTTACCATGTAAGGTTTATAACCAGCACCACACCTATGAGGAGAGGTTCTGGAATGCCCCATTTTGCTTATAGATCATATTCCTCCTTCCTTTAATGTAAATACAAGAATATTGTCAGTGAGCAGTATCCTTTTACCAGTGAATCCTGAAAAAGGAGAATTATAATTTGAAAATTATAATTTGAAAATACTCCTATTTTAGAGCCTACAGCTTGGTTTATAATGAGGTGAAAATAACAATGATAGATTTAAAAATCAAGATACTTTATTATGGCCATGTATTTAGTTACACTGTATATTTCTCATGCAACATTAAAAAAACCTGATACTAACACATACATCAGTCTGATCTTCATCTTTGCTTTTTCCTTGTCTCTTTTTTCAGAGAGCCTAGAAAAGGATACATCAAGTAAGAATGAGCACAAAAAGTGTTAGAAAAATAGATGGCACATGGTAAAGTTAGGGTAGGGTGTTAAAAATGAGCCCCGCATGAGTAGTTACTAAGTTTTTAGCTGTCACTGGCCTCCCTTCCCCTCTTCTTCCCCTCCTTTAGTGTGGCCTCCTTCCCTTGTTCTCCCCTCCCCTCCCCTCCCCTCCCCTCCCCTGCCTTCTCTTCCCTTCCCTTCCCTTCCCTTCCGTTCTCTTCTCTTTTCTTTTGTTCATCATGATAACTGTACTCTTTTATCCCTATCACCTATTTCACCTGTCCCCCTGCCCACCTCCCCTCTGGTAACCATCAGTCTGTTCTCTGTAGTTAAGAGTCTGTTTCTTGGTTAAGAGTCTGTTTCTTGGTTTCTCTCTCTCAATCTCTCTCTCTCTCTTTCCTTTGTTCATTTGTTTTCTTAAGTTCCACCTATGAGTGAAATTATATGGTATTTGTCTCTCTCTGATGGACTTATTTCACTCAGCCTTATACCTTCTAGCTCTATCCGTGTCATTGCACTGTGTATATACCACATATAGTATATGTAATATTGCACTGTGTATATACCACATCTTCTTCATCTATTCATCAGTCAATGGACACTTGGATTGCTTCCATACCTTGGCTATTAATAAATAATGCTGCTATAAACAGAGGGGTGAATGTATCCCTTTGAATTAGTGTTTTTGTATTTTGAGGCTAAATACCCAATAGTGTGATTACTGGATCGTAGGGTAGTTCAGTTTTTATTTTTTGAGGAACCTCCATACTGTTTTCCGCAGCAGCTCCACTTGGTTTGCATTCCCACCAATAGTGCATGAGGGTTCCTTTTTCTCCGCATCCTCACCAATACTTGTTTCTTGAATTTTTTATTTCAGCCATTCTGACAGGTGTGAGGTGGTATCTCATTGTGATTTTGATTTGTATTTCCCTGATGATGAGTGATGTTGAACACTTTTTCATCTGTCTGTTGGTCATCTGGATGTCTTCTTTGGGGGAAATGTCTTTTCATGTCTTCTGCCCATGTTTTAATTGGATTTTTTGCTTTTTGGGGTTGTATCAGTGCTTTATTTTAGATACTAACCCTTTATCATTTGCAGATATCTTCTATTCAGTTGATTGCCTTTTAGGTAATTGCCTTTTCTTAAAAACGTCTGGAAGTCTTATGAAGATAAGAGCTAGGGGTCTGGATTATTGTGTAACTCTCCATTAATTTCTAGGTATCTGGTGACCCATCTCATGGGAGCAGACCTGAACAACATTGTGAAATGTCAGAAACTTACGGATGACCACGTTCAGTTCCTTATCTACCAGATTCTCCGAGGTCTCAAGGTATAGTCTCCCTTTCTCCATTTCAGGGTTTAAGAGGAGGAAGAAAAAGATGAAGAAGAGGAAGAAAACCCCTTTCTTACGGAAAGTTTCAAACACAAAATCACAAGTACAATTATAGTGTAATGAACCCCTATGTTTACTCAATGACCACAGCTACCAACATATGGCCAATCTTGTTTCTTTTGTATCCCCAAGCCCTGGATTATTTTAAAACAAGTCCAGACATCGTATCATTCTACCCATAATAGATATTTCAGTAGGTATGTCTGAGAACTCAGGACTCTTCTTTCTTAAATCTAAAAAGTAGTGGTAATCTCTTGATCTAATCTGATGTCTGGTCAGAGTCATGTTGAAACTTTAAAAACCTCCTCTAAGAGGCTAATTTATTTGTGGGAAGAGCAGATAAGTAATGTTTTAAAATTAAAGCACCTTTGACATTGACATTTGACTGCTTTGAGTCCATAGTAAGCTCCAGAGCACTAGCCAGAAAACAGGTTGAAAGCTGTGTCACTCCTACTTCAACTGTATGAGTAGAGTTGATGGTATAGAAATCATAGTTATGATAAATGTTCAGATTACTGATAATTGTTCTCACTTCTAATGCCACTATTTAATTCTAGTAGTTCTTACTGATTAATGAAAATATACTTCAATGATGGCATATGGCCATAAGAGGTTGGAGATAACTTTTTGATTTAACCAATTTTTTTTCTCTTTCACAGTATATACATTCAGCTGACATAATTCACAGGGTAATGTATTGTGATTTTGATTGAATTATTTGGGGAGGGGTCACTGAAGTGGAGAGGAGTGGCAAGTGGCCAAGATCCTAATCTAAACCTCCTTTGCTATTGAACTATTGATTATAACTTTAAGTTTAAACTTATTGAAGAAAGAAGATGTATAATTTTTAGCTATTTAAGGCTAATTAGGGTTAGGTAGTAGTGACTGACTATAGACAGAGATCTTTTATAGCTGGATAAAGTCTTACCTTTATGTTTGGATCTTCTTCATTACCTGTGGGAAGAAAACCTACCATGAATCATAGAGTTGATTATGTCCTCTCTGGACTTGCTTCCTAGGACCTGAAACCTAGTAATCTAGCTGTAAATGAAGACTGTGAGCTGAAGGTAAGATGAAGAGACAGTGGGAATTGTTTGTTTCCACTTCTTTTTAAAAAATTTTTATTATTGAGAAACAGAGATGGAGTATGAGCAGGAGAGGAGCAGAGAAGGGGAGACACAGAATCTGAAGCAGGCTCCAGGTTCTGAGCTGTCAGCACAGAGCCCAATGTGGGGCTCGAACCTATAAGCTGCGAGATCATGACCTGAGCCAAAGTCAGACGCTTAACTGACTGAGCCACCTGGGCACCCCTGTTTGTTTCCACTTGTAATTATATGTTTGACTAACCAGGCAGACTTATGTAGTAAATAGGTTCATAAAATCATGGCTTTTTATCTGAAAATTCACATTTTCCTTCGAAATATCAGAGTTTGAACTTTGAATCACAGACTTACTAAGTTTCGGTTTAAAGGACAATGAAGGTGGCATCAAATGTCTTACTTTCATTCTAAAATAAAGTTACATTAAATTTAATTTATTAGTTATGATAAAGGAAAACTATAGTCTGAATATTAAGCAAGCAATCCTAAAAAGATAATTACTAGATTAGTTTCCTAAGAGAAGAATGGCAAAAGCCACTCATTCAAAATAATTCAAATAGGAAATAAATATAGAGAGCAAGTGGCTTTGGAATAATTTTTTTCTCATTTTTATATCAGTCTTTTAAACATAATAGAATAAATAAAATAACAAAACAAAAATATAATAAATAACAAAATATAACAAAAAGGATCATTTTAAGTGTACACCTGACAAATTTATATATCCATTTAACCACCAACACAATTAAAATAAAGAACACTTTATCACTTCAAAAAGTTGCTTCTGCTCCTTCCTAGCCAGTCCCCACCCCTCTCCCTCTAATCGTGGACCACTGATCCGCTTGCCGACACCATAAATAGATTTATTTTTTCCTGGAATTTCACATCAGTGGAATCATACAGTATTTGTGTGTGTGTATCTGACTTTGCTCAGTAGAATATTTTTGAGATCTGTCTGTGTTATACCTACTGATTCATTCCATTTTATTGTTGAATAGTATCCATTTTATGAATAGGCCACAATTTGTCTATCCTTCTACCTGTTGATAGACCTTCGCTTCAGTTCCAGTTTGGGGCTGTGCAAAGCTGCTGTGAATATTTGTATGCAAGCCTTTGTGTGGTTGTATGTTTTCATTGCTCTTGGGTAAATGCCAAGGAGTAGCATTTTTGTTTTGCTTTGTGTAATTTCATTTTTTAAAGTTCTTGCTGTGTTTATCATGTATTCCAAGCATAGACTTGGAGGTATATTTGTGAAAGTGCTGTATTGTTCTTCCTATTTCTGAGGCACTCGAGTTTTTTCCCCTCCTGCCTTACAAGTCTTGGGAGCTTGACTGTTTCAGTGACTGGTTTCTCTTCTCTCCCTTAGATCTTGGATTTTGGACTGGCTCGACACACAGATGATGAAATGACAGGCTACGTGGCCACTAGGTGGTACCGGGCTCCTGAGATCATGCTGAACTGGATGCATTACAACCAGACAGGTATTGCTTTTATTGGTTACTTAGCACCTTTTCAGTTACCATGTTCGGTATATTTGGGATTCTCAGAAGTGGAGGTGGTGGTGGCCAATGGGAGGAAGCATCTTTTTTTTTTCCATCAGTAATCCTTTTAAAGTCAACAGATAATATTTTAGTTGCTCAGATAGAGAAGATGGGGGGACGGGTCATACACAGGTTTCAAACTTTATGACTTAGCAGTTGAGTTTTTATTTATTTAGATTTCCAACATATTCTGTGAGTACTTCTACCTGAAGACAATGAGTTCATAATTTAAAAAAAATTTGTTTTTAATGTTTGTTTATTTTTGAGACCTAGAGAGAGCATGAGTGGGGGAGGGGCAGAGGGAGAGAGGGAGTCACAGATTCTTAATCAGGCTTCAGGCTCCGAGCTGTCAGCACAGAACCCTGTGTGGAGCTCAAACCCATGAACCATGAGATCACGACCTGAGCCGAAGTCGGATGCTCAACCGACTGAGCCACCCAGGTGCCCCAATGAGTTCATAATTTTAATCTTTCAACATTACTTGGGAGAATCCACCATTTCCACCAATAAGAATCTCTACCCCTCCGTGGACAACTTATTTCTCTTACCTTAACTATGTTTTGACACCCCACCTATGAAGCCCTGTAGGGGGTGAAAGTCTTAATAAGCTTACTTCCATAAAGATGAGCATGAATCGTGGATCTCAAATGTCTTAAATATTAATTTGAATATTTCACTTCTAGTTCTAATTCCATTTGTGGTCAGGTGTGACAACAGTGACATTGTGTGCCCTTTTCTCTTTAATTTTGCCAGTTGATATTTGGTCAGTGGGATGCATAATGGCCGAGCTGTTGACTGGAAGAACGTTGTTTCCTGGTACAGACCGTATCCTTTAAAAAGTTTTGGATTCTTGTTTCTTACTGTATTCCAGCGTCCACGGAAGTATATGACTTTTCCCTATCTCTAGGGAAGGCTCTCAGTTACTTGCTTATATAGTTCGGACGTGCGTTATGCGATCTGCCCTCTGGCTGAGTGTCTTACCAACAAAGTGCCTTCAGTTTTCCTTGTGTGAGTTGGAAAAAGTCCTCATAAGCTGGGGAACTCTATATCTTTTACATCTCATCTTTTGCAGGGAGCTCGTTATTCCATATATCTTCCCACAGTGATTCTGCCATCTGAGCGTTTTCCTGAGAAGCTCCAGGTCCCCATGACTGGCTTAGTCTACTTATACAAACACTCAATGAGCACAAATACCCACTTATAAATTGGGGGTGTCTTTAGCTTTTATGTTTGATTTACATGTTAGAAAAATCATGTTTTGTCCCTTAAATGATGTACCTGCTGACTCTCTTTATATTTGTTGTTTAACAACAAATAATAAAATGAAGATGTGATAAGGTTACCCTGACATGTGCCCTTTTTGTTTTTCCAGCACGATTTTGTTTTCATCCTAGATTGGAGCCAAACTTTAATTTACTTACAGATTTATTATCTAGCTTATGGGTTACCATGACCCTTTTATTTTAGGCCCCTTACTATCTGCTGCATGGCCATCTCGTGCTTTAGAGATAATAGCATTCAAATGTGGTTTGTTGGACCTTCTATTACTTTCACTTGGGGAAGATGTTCAGGTGAGAGAGAATGTTGAAATATAGGTCTAGAATTAGGCTGGAAGATTTTTATAAAATTCGTCTGACTAGCCTACAGTGGGTTTGGTTGGGCTTTAAAAGTGCGGCAAAGAAGATATACTTAACTAAGGAACCAAAAAGCTTTTGTCCCTCAGGCGAAGTTGTTTATTTCCCTGTGGCTGTTTCTGCACTGATACAGTTCTGTCTCCCTATACTGAGCTCACCTCTACCCCAGATTCTTAGTTTAAATACCCAGTGTTTCTCCTTTGTCCTTTGCTTCATTTACCTTACGTCTGCATCTTAGAAATGTGGTATATACATTATAGTCCAGGCTAGGAGAATTAGGGAAATTTGTAATTCCCTTTTCTGCAGGTACACAGCTCAGAGTTCCCATCCAGACAAACTAACGTCTCTCTTCCCAAGCACACTACTCTGATGCATTTCTCTGTTCCTCCCGCCCCTTCCTCTTTATTATCTGTGTCTCCCTCTACCTCCAGTCAGCTGTGGACACGCCTGCCCGCACTGACATGCAGAGTGGCAGAGAGGCAATGGCGGGTAGAGAACATATACTCTACAATCAGACTTCCTGCATTTAGATCCTGCCTCTTCTACTCCCAGCTGTGTGTTTTCTAACCTCTCTCTCAATTTCCTTAACCATAAAATGCTAATAGTATGTACTTTACAAGGTGGGTGTGAGAATTCAGTGAGACGGTATCTGGGAAGTACTTAAGCCTGGCAGGAAATGTGAGCCATCATTTTCATTACTGACTCTTGGGAAACTATTTTTCCCTTTACCTTCCCACTTTACTGTCTACCTATGAATCATTAAAAGTTTTGTTTTGTTTTGTTTAAATTTTATAACAAGTAGTAAAGGAAGGATCCCCTTGGTGGGCAACTGGTAGAAAGGTTTTAAAGCAATTGTGCCCTATGGTTTTACCTCACAGACAGCTGCCTACTTCCTGATGGCTTGACTCTTTCAGAATGCTAATTTTGAATCTGTAAGACACCTTCCCTTTATTTTTTCTTATTTTAGAGACAGAGACAGAGACAAAGTGTGTACACGTGCGTGCAAGCGGGGTAGGAGCAGAGGGGGGGAGAATCCCAAGCAGACTCCGTGCTGTCAGTGCGGAGCCTGACGGGCTTGATCTCACGACTGTGAGATCATGATCTGAGCTGAAATCAAGTGTTGGATGCTTAACCGACTGAGCCACCCAGGCGCCCCAGGAGTCTTCCCTTTTTATTCATACTTCTTTTTCTTCAGTGAGCTTTCGATAGAAAACCTAGCATTGAGGCTTTTTGCCATGGCTTTTTTTGAATCCATGAAAATTCATTGCAAAATTCCTATTTTAGTAATACACCATTGCTTTTGCACTTGGCTCTTTTTCAGACAGATATTCTCCTGGATCATAAAGTCAAAATCAGAGGATTTGTATCTCTAGTATATATGTCCCCCTCCTGTCAGTTGCCAGCTGTGGGGACATAGCCTTGGGGCCCTGACAAGGAGAGAGGAAAATGTTTTCTATTACTTTTTCTTGCCGGAAGTGTACACTTGAACTAGCATAGTGGTTCTTAACTCTTGTTTTCATCAGAATACTTTGGGGAGCTTTTGAAAACTCCAAGTGCCTGAGCACCACCCCACAGACTCAACTTCAGCTGGTGTGGGGCCAAAGCACAGGCTTTGACGTATGTTTTCAGTCCCTGGTTGTTGCTCGTGTGCAGCTGGGGTTGAGCACAACTGGAGTTTAGCCCGGTTGAATTTTACTTTCAACCTTTCAGGCTGATCCTAAAAAAATTAGTGAGGCAGTCTTTCCTCATTTTTTTCTTAAAGTTTATTTATTTTGAGAGAGAGAGAGGGAGGGAGGGACAGAAGGAGAGAGAATCCCAAGCAGGCTCACAGAGCCCAGCACAGGGCTTGATCCCACGAGCTGTGAGATCACAACCTGAGCTGAAATCAAGAGTCAGGTGCTCAGTCAACTGAGCCACCTGGTGCCCCGTCAACTGAGCCACCCGGTGCCCCCTCATTTTTTTTTTTAAGGTATTGATAAGGTCAGAAAGTTAAGAATTTAGACTTAATACTTGGGAGCTTAGAAGGATATGAGAAAACATCTAATGGAACTCCCTGTTTTTTATACATGTGAGGAAACCAGGACCCAGAGAAGATAGATCCAAAACTATTACTTATGACTCAGTCACAGTTTCTTTATTTTATTTGTTGCCAATTCCCCCCATTTCTAGAACTTCTCTTCGTAAAACTTTTGGAGAACGTACTGGCCCCACACATTCTTCCTTTGCCCCTCAAGACGTGCAGCCACTTTTTATTTACGATTTTTAAATGCAACTGAATGCTGAGGCAGCCTCCCGGGCCGCTCTCTTGAGTACAGTTTTCTCCCTATTTTCCTCACATATTAATTGTATTATTCTCATCTAGAACTGGTGGTTTTAGGGGCGCCTGGGTGGCTCAGTCTGTTAAGCGGCCGACTCTGGCTCAGGTCATGATCTTGCGGTTCACAAGTTTGAGCCCCGTGTCTGGCTCTGTGCTGACAGCTGCTTCGGATTCTGTGTCTCCCTCTCTCCACCCCTCCCCTGCTCACACACTCTCTCTCTGTCTCAAAAAAATAAACATTAAAAATTTAAAAAAAAGCAACTGGCGGTTTTAGCTTCTAGATAAGAGCTAATCTAATAGATGTTCTGTGGTGTTGCGAATGTTTTCTCTTTGTGCTGTGTGCACTGTGGGGGCTGGTAGCCACCAGCGACCTGTGGCTGATGAGGACTTAAAATGTGGCTAGTGAAACTTAGAAACTGAATTAAAAATATTTTTGTGGTAAAAGATATTAACATAACATTTGCCATTTTACCTTTTTCTTATTGTGGCAAAATACACATAACATAAAATTTACCATCTTCACCCCTTTTAAATACACAGTCCACTGGCACTAATTACACTTACAAAGTTGTGCAACTGTCACCACTATCTTATTTCCAGAACATTTTCTTCACCCCAGATACTCTATACCCATTGAACAATAACTCCTCCATTCTTCCTTCCCACAGCCTCTGGTTTCCTGTCTTCAACTTCCTCAGTTTGCTTCTTCTAGATACTTCATACAAGTGGAATCACACAATATGCGTTCCTTTGTTTCTTGATTATTTCCCTTAGCCATAATGTTTTCAAGGTTCATCTATGTTGTAGCATGCTATCCGGACCCCATCCTTTTATGTATTCCCTTCTATGTGTGCCACATTGTGTTTATGCCCTCGTCTCTTCATTGACACTTGGGTTATTTCCACCGCTGGCAATTGTGAATAGTGCCGCAATGAACTTTGGCATATAACTCTCCATTTGAGGTCCTGCTTTCAGTTGCTTTTGGGTATATATATCTATGCGTGGAATTGTTGGGTCCTGTGATAATTCTACGTTTCGTTTTTTGAGGAGCCACCCAACTGTTTTCCACAGCAGCTGTATCATTTTACATGCCCACCAGTGATATAGGAGCAATTTCTCCACATCTTCACCAACGCTTGTTCTTTTCTTCTTCTTTTTTAAATTAGAGCCATCCTCATAGGTATGAAGTGGTATCTCTTCGTGGTTTTAATTTGTATTTCCCTAATGACCGATAATGTTGAGCGTCTTTTCCTGTGTTTATTGGCCATTTGGGTATCTTCCGTGGAGGAATGTCTGTTCAAGTTCTTCACCCATCTCTTAATTAGGTTGTCTTTTCGTTGTTGAATTTTTAGTTCTTTGTATATTCTGGATATTAAACCTTCATTAGATACGTGATTTGCAAATATTTTCTCCCATTCCATGGGTGGTCTGTTCACTTTTCTTGATAATATCTTTTTAAAAAAATTTTTTTAAATGTCTGTTTATTTTTGAGAGAGAGAGAGCATGAGTGGGGGGAGAAGGAGAGAGAGAGGGAGACACAGAATTCAGAGCAGGTCCCAGGCTCTGAGCTGTCGACACAGAGCTCGATGCGGGGCTTGAACCCACAAGCTGTGAGGTCGTGATCTGAGCCAAAGTCGGATGTTCAACTGACTGAGCTACCCAGGTGCCCCTCTTGTTAATGTTCTTTCATGCACTGAAGTTTTGATTCTGATGAAGTTCCAGTTCATCTCTTTTTTTGTCGTTGTTGCTCATGTCGTATCTAAGAATGTATTAGCAAATTCAAGGTTGTGAAGATTTACTGTCTTCTGCTAAGAATTGTATGAGTTTATTATCTCTCATACCTAGGTCTTTGAGCCATTTTGAGTAAATTTTTTATATGATGTAAGGTTTGAGGTCCAACTTGTTCTTTTGCATATGGAAACCCAGTTGACCCAGCACCATTTGTTGAAGAGACTATCCTTTCCCCAGTAAATGGGCTTGGCATTTCTGTCAAAGGCTAATTCTATTCCATTTGTCTGTATATTTATGCTTATATAACAGTACCACACTGTTTTGATAGCTATAGCTAATAGTAAGTTTCGAATTCAGGAAGTGTGAGTCCAACTTTGTTCTCATTGTTAATTAAATGGCTGGCAGTTTTTGTTTGTATTTTGTTTTTTTAGCTTTTCAAGCTCTTTTGTAATCCCATATGAATTTGAAGATGGGCTTTTCCATTTCTGCTGGAAAAGCTGTTGGAATTTTTTTAATATATATTTTTAATGTTTATGTATTTATTTTGAGAGAGAGAGTGTGTATGCACAAGCAGGGGAGGGACCCAGAGAGGGACAGAGAGAAGCCCAAGCAGGTTTCGCGCTGTCAGCACAGAGCCAGGCAGCAGGCTCTTCAATCCTACAAACCGTGATATCATGACCTGAACCAAAATCAAGGTCGGATGAGGTGCCTGGGTGGCTCAGTTGGTTAAGCATCTGACTTTGGCTCAGGTCATGATTTCTTTGTGGTTTAATTTGTATTTCCCTCATGACCAGTAATGCTGAGCATCTTTTCCTATGTTTCGTGGCCATTTGTATATCTTCTGTGGAGGAATATATGTTCAAGTTCTCTGTGCTGACAGCTCAGAGCTTGGAGCCTGCTTTGGATTCTGTCTCTCTCTCTCTCTCTGCCCCTCCTCTGCTCGTTCCCCGTCTCTCCCTCTCTCTCTATCTCAAAAATAAATAAAACATTAAAAAAAAACAGAGTCAGATGCTTAACTGAGCCACCTAGGCACCCAAAAAGGGGCTGTTGGAATTTTGATAGCAATTGCATTGAATTTTTAGATCACTTTGGATAATATTGATATCTTAACAATATAAAGTCCTCCTGTCCATGAACACGAGAGATGTCTTTCCATTTTTCAGTTCTGCTTGATTTCATCCAGCAATGTTTTATCATTTTCATTGGACAAATCTTTCACCTTCATGGCTAAATTTATTCCTGAGTATTTTATTCTTTTAGACACTATTGTAAATGGAATTGCTTTCTTAATTTCTTTTTCAGGTTGTTTATCATTGTTGTGTAGAAACAAGGCTGATGCTTGTTGATTGTGTGCCCTGTATCTTTACTCATTTGTTTTTTTTTTTTTTTTAATGTTTTATTTATTTCTAGGAGAGAGAGAGACAGCGTGAGCAGGGGAGGGTCAGAGAGAGAGGGAGTCACAGACTCTGAAACAGGCTCCAGGCTCTGAGCTGGCAGTCAGCACAGAGCCCGATGCGGGGCTCGAACCCACGAACCGTGAGATCATGACCTAAGCGAAAGTCGGACGCTCAACCGACTAAGCCACCCAGGCGCCCCTACTCATTTGTTTTTTAACTCTAGTAGGCTTCTTGTAGATTCTTTGGTTTTTCTGTATATAGGGTCCTGTCGTCTGCAAATAGAAATGGTTTTACTGCTCCCTTTCCAGTTGTTCTGGCTAGAACTTCCAGGATAATGTTGAATAGCAGCGGTGAAGCCGGTGTCCTTGTTTTGTTCTTATCTTAGAGGGAAAGTTTTGAGCCTTTCTCTAGTGCCTATGAGTTTAGCTGTGTATTTTGCATAAACGTTCTTTATCAAATCAAGGAAGTATCTGCTTCAGAGAAGCTCCTTTGTATTCATAGCTTTATGAGTCTTAAGTCTGAATTTCAAATCCTATTCGATTTTATTTAGATTACATTTAAATTTAGTTAATCACACGTGATGACTGGTATTGCATCGAACAGCGCAGGGTTAGATCTCTACAAGTCTTGTTCATATTCTCCCTTTTTCTTATTTTTTGTGATTAGTCTCCTCCTTGAGAGATTCTTTTAGTACTGGTCATTAATAATCCTTGGAGTTCCCCTAACGATGTAAGAAATACTAATTTTTGTCTTAAAGCTATGTGTATATTGTTAGGCTGGAAGCTATTCTCATTTATGACTATGTAGAATGCTTCTATCATCTAGCTCAAAAACAGTATTATTTTTTTAAAGAAAGTAGTCTTGCCTTGGAAGTCCAGTCGACTAGGTGTATCAAGTGGATGCATTAGAAGATGGTGAGGCCGCAGAATGTCTCTTCAGGCATAGTGCTAACCTATTTCAAAGGCCATTGGTTTTGAGAAGAGTGGCCAGTTAGAAAATGGTGTTACCATCGCTTAACTGTCCGGAGCCTACTGCAGAGAGAAGAGGAGTTCAGAGACCTGTTACTGTTTTCTGTTCCAGAGACCACAGTGTTTGTTTGCTGTCACTTTCCTCTCCTAAGTAATCAAGTGAATTTCCTTCATGTGTAAACCTTTCTTTTCTTCTTTCATTAAAAAAAATTTTTTTAATGTTTATTTTTGAGAAAGAGGGAGAGATGGAGTGTGAGCGGTGGAGGGGCAGAGAGAGAGAGGGGGAGACACAGACTCTGAAGCAGGCTTCAGGCTCTGAGCTGTCAGCACAGAGCCCGACATGGGGCTCGAACCCAAGAACTGTGAGATCATGCCCTGAGCTGAAGTCGGATGCTTAACCAACTGAGCCACCTAAGCGTCCCTCCTTCTTTTCATTTTCATAGAAGTGGTACCCTTAAGGTATTAACCAGAGGGTAATGGGGCTGTTGAGTTATAATCTACTTGCCATTAGCTGCTGCCTTATTCCATATGAATGTCCTTAATATATTAAATTTGCCCCTTAATTCTACTTTATTAATTTATTTTGATTTTTTCAAACATTTTATAGAATACAAAAAGACAAAGACTAATATAATGAACACCTGTGTTCACAGTTCCCAGGTTATGAGCTAAAACATGCCAGTAGAGCTAAAAATTTCTGATGTACCTCCTTGCTGTCATGTCTACCCCTCACTTGCAGTCACTGGTTTCAAATATTCTCTAATTTTATTTTATTTTTTTAATTAAAAAAAATTTTTTAGAGTAACCTCTCTCGCCAGCGTAGGGCTCAAACTCACAACTCTGAGATCAAGGGCAGCATGCTCCACTGACTGAGCCAGCCAGGTGCCCCTGTTGTCTCTCATTTTAAAGAAGCAGTTTCATGGGGTGCCTGGGTAGCTTGTTTGGTTGAACGTCTAACTCTTGATTTTGGCTCAGATCATGATCCCAGGGTGGTGGGATTGAGCTCTGTGTCAGGCTCTTTGCTGAGCGTGGAACCTGCTTAAGATTCTCTCTCTCCCTCCCTCTTCTCCCCAGTTCACATGCTCTCTCTCTCTTTCTCTCTCTTAAAAAAAAAAAAAAAAAACAGTTTCACTTTAGACACTATAAGCAAGTGTCCTAATAAATGTCTAAGAAGAAAAGTATTTTACTGCATTTATCTCCAACTTGATAATATATTTTCCCAGAAAAGTTTGGAATTTTCATGTGTGTCCACAAACCTAAAATACCTTAAGAATTTTAGTGTGTGTGACAGTTAAATGACTATTTTGACAACCAAGAAGAGAAGAAAGTGGCCTAAGTCTTTTTGTAGTCCATCCTGTCTGTCACCAGGAGGATTTCTACCCTCCAAACATTAATGTTCTGGCTTCATCCGTATCGATTTTATTTCATTGAAACTGCTATTTGCCTGGTCCTCTTAACTCCTCTTCAGCTCTCTGGCCTGTGGAGGCTTTCTCGGAGTTGCCCAGAACACTTAGAGGAGAATAGAATACCACTTTTTGATTTTCCTTCTGATTACCCTGTTAACCTTAGGTTGATTCCTCATCTATTCATTCTACCTATTACTTTTCTTACAGAGAACCTTGTCTAGCAATGGTTGTTTTAGAAAGGACCAGGAGATCTGTGATTTAAATTTGGACAGTTTGATCATTATAATTAAAATGCATTTTTACCTCATAGTAACAATTTCTTCTATCTGGGGGAGGGGGAGGGGAAAGAGGGTTAAACCAAGAAGGGTGGCTTGTTGTGGAAATAACTAACTGTCACAGTGTCGTAAATTTTGCTTTGCTTTGCTTGTGTAGCTACTTGAAGCACCTTCTGGCCTTAACTGCCTGGACAAATTGTAGTGACCTTACGGTAGCTCGTACTGTTGGAAGAGTGAGCTGTGTTTCATTGGATTTACCAGCTCTTGGAGCACCTCTGGTGATTCCTTCTGAGGTCTGCATGCTTTGACTTCCTTCTTTCAAGTGCTTTTAGCTACTAAGTAGATTTTTATTTTGCTTTGTGTGGTTACTAATCTCCCAAGTATCGGCTTCCATGCTGTACCAACTCTCTTTGTCCATGGCCCTTACACACTCGTGGCATTAAACTTGTACACACTTTATGGCCCTTACACACTCATGGCATTATATTTGTATACTCTTTATGGCATAAACATTTCAGATGGAGGGTTTGAGAGATTTGTTAGGGCTGATATTAAGTGAAGCAACTTTTCTTGACTACTTTTTGTATTTAGACTTCGCATTGAGTGTGGTCACTATAGGTTTTTTAGGGCAAGGCAGAAGGGTGGAGCAGAGTTAAAAAGCATATTACAGCTAGTCTTTTCAAGCCAACCAATATTTATCAATCTACACTACAGAAGGTGCTGGGGATAAGATAGTAGCTGCCCTCCCAAACCAGAATGATCATCCTCAGTGGAAAATGAGTTATAGGAGTTACCGGAACAAAAGTCTACTCTCTCATTATAAAATAAGACAGAGTGATAAAAAGGCTATAATAGAGATACTAATAAGTTATTGAGAAGAAGTACAGTAATTCAAACTTCACAGCACAGTTCTTGTTCGAGTAGGGCCTTGAAGAATAAATAAGAAAAGGCTTGATAGGAGGGGAGAGTGGAGGATATTCCTGTGTGTGACTTGGATAAATAAGAAGTTGAAAGCTTAGAAGGGCCTTGTGCATTGAAGCTAATAGTTTGAGGCAGAGTCTGAAAAGAAGCTTGAGGCCAAGTCAGGGAGGGCCGTGAGGGGCTAGGAATTCGGGCTTTATTCTTGAGACCTGGGGTGGTTTTATACTGGCAGAAGTAGGAGAGAGACACAGGGTCCCCCAGCTCATTGCTGTGGTGAGCCTCCATGATGAGTGGGAGTGGCACACCCTTCAGGTATGATGAGGTGAAGTTAGGGCAGTTAAGAAACTCAGCCCAGACTCTTGGGTCTTCCCTGAAAGGAGCATAAAACCTGAGTCCCATTTCAGTAGTCAGGAATCTCTTAAGTGAGAGTGCCAGTCTCAACGGCTCTATTTCGTGAGATTAATTTTGAAGCATATATTCTAAAACTACCTGCTTGAGAGTTGAAGTAGTCTAGTTGGTTTTCACATATGATATACTTTGTGTTGTGGGAGAGCTACTCAGTTACATTTGTTCCTGAAGACATGAGGGGACTTAAGACTTGTAAACGGAATCATCTTAAATGGGCTAAGGGGATCATGTACTGAATTCTATTGTCGCATAGCTAATTTGATCATTTTAGAGCAAGACCATATTCATCCGTCCTCCTCTCTCTGTCCCCACATTAATGCATGCTTTAGTTTTTTTTTTTCTTGTCAGCACTTTGAACTAAAAACCAATACTGAAATTTTAACCTCCAGAACACATTGATTTTTGCCATTTGCAGACGACAAAGGTCTCTACTATATTTAATTTAGAAATGATTTCTGTGAGTGGACTTGTTTCGAATTTAAACTCATTTTCTCTAGAACACAAGTTGTTTGGGTCTAGGCTGGGGTTTGGCAAACCTTTGCTTAAAGAGCCAGATAGTAAATATTTTGGGGTTTGGGGACCATATGGTTTCTGTTGTAACTACTCCGTTCTGCTGTGTAGGGTGAAAGCACTTACAGACAGTACATAAACGAATGGGCATGGCTGTGTTACAATAAAACTTTATTTTTCAAAATAGGCAGCAGGCTGGGGTTTGCTAACTGCTGTCTAGAATGTTCTTCCATTTAAGCCAATTTCCTATCTTGGGCGGGGGGGGGGCAGGGAAGAGGAAGAACAGGGCAAGATGCCAGTGATGTTGCACAAGTAGTTCCTGTAACTTAGGCAACTGTGGTTTGCAGAGGCCATTATTTTAAGTTACACTGTATTACCTTTACATGTGTAATCATAAGCAGAGATCTTTTCTTCCATCCTCCTTTCCATCTTGCTCTACCTTCTCCTCAAAGATTTTGAGTGCCCACCATGGAGCAGATGGCAGGCTCAGCACTGGGGATAGATGGCAGTCAGGGTGGCCCCTGCCCTCGTGAAGCTACATACAGATCGGGAGAGGTGACTGACAGAAAGCAAATGAAATAGTTAGAGATTGATGTTTGCAAGCATTGTGCTGGGGTAGAGAATACAAGGAAGAGGGGCTTTCTCATTTAGAGGGTTGGGGGAGGCCTCTCTGAGGAAGTGCGCCCTGAGGCTGAGAAGGAGCTAATAGGCCCACGGCCTGACAGGATGTGTGCCAGGCACCAGAAGACCACTGTCTTCCCCTCCTTTCCCCCTGAATGGCAGTAGAGACGTGGATCAACTCACACTGTCGTAGAGAAGAGTAAGAGCATACTTCATATCATATTTTTTCTCTCCCCTCTTAACTTCCCTTTTTAGACAAGACTAAAAGCAATAAGAACGCATGAGAAGTTTCTGTCTTCTGGTTCATGTATGCACAGGCATTCCGAGCGTGCGTGGAAGAGTCGGCTACCGGAATAAGGGTCTGGACACTGTAACCTATTGTGTGGAGCCTCGGGGGGGTGTGAGACTTGTCACTGCGCCCGCCTGCAAGGCGGAAAGCTCTCTCCGGAAGAGCCCCAGATGCGACGGGCGTGTGGGGCCCTCTGCTGGCCACCCGTCACTCATAGCTCTCCCAGCCTGCTCCAGCCTCGCAGAGGGAGAGGGCCTGCAGAGGTCACCCACAAGTAGTGTCAGGCTGTGGGACACGCACAAGTGGTGTCAGGCTCTGGGGGAGTCACAGGCCCCTGTCCCGTTACAGTCTCCATGGGTCAGGCTCTGCGGGGAATATTCCCAGGTGGGCTTGGCCAGCCCCAGCCCCTGGGCTCTGCTGCTTTTTCTTTATTTTTCTTTATTTTTTTTACATTTATTTATTTTTTAGAGAGACAGAGTGTGAGCAGGGAAGGGGCAGAGAGAGGGGGAGACACAGAATGTGATGCAGGCTCCAGGCTCTGAGCTGTCAGCACAGAGCCCGATGCGGGGCTCGAACTCAGCAACTCCAGATCATGACCTGGAGCTGAAGTCCGACCCTTAACCGACTGAGCCGCCCAGGCGCCCCTCTGCTGCTCTTTCTGCACGAGTAGCACTCTGCTTACCAATGCCCTTCGCTCTGCCGGGCTCCCGATGCTTTGGTGGAAAGCGAGGAGGTTAAGTGCGACTGAGGGAAGCTTTTGCGCTGTCACCTGCCATCCTTGACCCAGCCGAAGTCGCTTCACCTTACTGACAGCTAATGTTGACAGATGCCCAGTATGAATATAAATGGGGTGGTGGTGGTGGTAGCGTTTTGAGTCTTTGCACAGGACAAACATGTTCTGCTTGAAGTGACCATCAGCGGAGCCCTGATCTAGATGAACTCACCATTTGGGTTTGGTTTGGGGTTTCCACTTTTCGTTATTGGGGTATTTTGTTTGTTTGTTTTGCTTTTGTTTGTTGTCGTTTGTGTTTTTTTTTTTTATTTTTATTTTGTCCCGACATTTTCCTTTATAGTCCACCATTAGATATTGATCAGTTGAAGCTCATTTTAAGACTCGTTGGAACCCCAGGGGCTGATCTTTTGAAGAAAATCTCCTCAGAGTCTGTGAGTTGATGCTTTGATTGTAATTATCTGCCCTGTTGGGAGCCTCTGCCACTTGCCTTCCATGTATTCTGTACCCGGGTGTGTTTGTAAGCACGTGTGCCCTTTTGTGCCGACTTTCAGGATGAGGGGTGTGTGTGTGTGTGTGTGTGTGTGTGTGTGTGTGCGTGCGCACACATCTGCTCACATGCATGTGTTTCGTTCTCTATTGGAGTATGTACTTAGATCACGAGAGCTTGTATTGGGCAGTCCTGTCGCAGTAAATGATTTGAGATTCTAACTCATTCCAAGAGATTAAGGGAAAATTTGTCTCAGTTATCAAGCCCGGACATCATTTTCCTCAGCAGTTTCATATAAACCTGAGCTCTTTTTACATTCTGGTTAGTGCTTGCTCTCAGAGCATGAGCCTCACCATGTGTTAGTCCAGCTTAATCACTACAAGAATGAAGTGTGCATTGTGTGCACGCTATTGCCTTTTTCCAGAAGTTCCTGCTTTTTATTGTTTTAAAGTTCTTTTTTTTTTAATTTTTTTAATGTTTTTATTTCTAGGAGAGAGAGAGAGAGAGAGACAGCATGAGCAGGGGAGGGTCAGAGAGAGAGGGAGTCACAGACTGAAACAGGCTCCAGGCTCTGAGCTGGCAGTCAGCACAGAGCCTGATGCGGGGCCCGAACCCACGAACCGCGAGATCATGACCTAAGCGAAAGTCGGACGCTTAACCGACTAAGCCACCCAGGCGCCCCGTGCTTTTTATTGTTTTAGAATCGACAACTCCTCCATCTTGTATAAGTGGTCTGTTTTCAGCAGGGCCATCTCTCCACCCTGTCTCCAGACCAGTCCTGATAACCTCACATCCACGAGAGTAGGCTTGTAAACCCTTCCCCCCACAGCCTGCCTTTGTAATTACAAGTCAAATAACCTGAGAAAGAGCTTTGGAACTAATGCTTTCCTGCCTCTAAGCAGGGATTTGGAGAGAAGCCGTGGGAATGTGACTCTGGCTTGCTTTGGCTCCGATTTCCTGCTGTTGGTCATTTTCTGGGGCCAGAGATGAGAAAGAAATCACGAAAGCTCAGCCTTTCTCCCTTTTCTCCTCTGTCTGCCGCCAGGCAGTTGACTAAAAGGGAAAAAGAGCTGTGGGGCCAAGCTCCAGTTGTGCCTTCCCGAATTCTCGTCCCAGCATTCCGACTAAAGGGGTCCCTTTGCCCAATTGGAAGGACTGCTGGGTAGCTGGAGGCAGGCTTGAGCAGGTGAGTTTGAATGGTTCATCATCTCCCTTATGACATAAAGAATACTGTCATCTGGTATGTTTCTGGCACATTCCTTGAAAAGACCATAAAATCCAGTGTATTTATGAATTTCCACTCTGAAGGATGTATGAGACTGTGCTCGCTCTGTCATTTTAGTTCATGTATTCATTTAAGAAGAAGAAGGAAAAGCACAGAAAAGCTGTGACTTGCTTGAGTCATGCACTGAGTCACTTGGCAGAGCTGAGCGTCAATTATCAGATGCTCTGATAACATCATCTCCAAACTGGAATCTCATGCAATGGCACACTGTTTTGAAAGTCATTGTCAGAGTTACTGACCACAGTGTCAACCCCAAGAAGTGTTTTCTTTTGCTTTATGAAGCTCAGAAGCTGTATAGAATGAATCAAAGCAGATATGAGATGATGCATAGTGAGGATGGTGCTTTATTGTTTCAAGTGCATTTGCTGAGACAACCCGGTGATAGAGAAAACATGGGGGCAAGGCAATGGGGTGGGGAGGAAGTTCAGTTTATTTACCAATAGTACTAATGAGACTAAGATAGTAAATTCATTCCCTGTCTGGGAAAGGCCATTAGCAGCTCCTCTCAGTCATGTCTCCCACCCCCAACCATCTGCCCTATAGGGGTAATATAGTATTTATCTATTATTAATCCATCATTTATTAAGAAAGAAAGAACATCAAGTGCCCAAACTAATAATGGGATCATCTTTGTCTTATGTGAAATAGGATATATCATACATTTAAACAGCTCTAGAGTAGGGCATGATAAAACGGAGTATCAGAATCTAGAATATACTCAAATAATATTGTATTAAGTATAGGGATAAGAAAGGTTTTTTTTTTTCCTACATGGTTTTGGTGAGTAGATAAAAGGGGTTTTAAACATTCAAAAGGGTAGAGAAGATTAATTTGATGTCAGTGATACTGCCAAGTACCAGTTTATTTTAAAAGCATATCATGTGTGGGATACATGACGTGTAAATGACAAAGCCAGGTGAGGAAAACTGTTTAAGGGTGTTAAAAATTAAAAGAAAAAGTCATTGGTGAAGGAATGTAATAAAAAAAGAAAGCCAATCGCTATTTTCATTGCTCCTGAAAAGTAGTGAGGTAGTGATGTCATCATTGATTTAGGAATTCAATCAATCAATAATAAGACGTTGTAAGAAAAGGCAGTACTGGCTGGGCTGATTGGGAACAAGTTGGGATGTGCTGGGAGAAAAGGAGATAAAGATGGGTCATGATGGATGGAAGAGGAGAGAGCTTTTTGGTTATTGACCCAGCACCTAGAGTAATCAGTGAAAGAACAAAACATCATATTAAAAAAACAAAAGCCCTTTCACCGACTCACAGTTTTCTCTAGAAATCTATTCTTCCTAACCTCCGGACAGGAAGGGGGTATAAGAACCTATTTGATTAAAGGAGACAAAAACAGAAAACAGGCCAAGTGTTACATTTCTTGGAGTGCAAAGTAATGTTTGTTATCTAGTTTGTTTAAAGGTAAATCTAAACTTAGTCGAGAGAATGTTCAAAGGGGTCCTGCCACCTTTGGAATCTGCTGGCCTGTGTCTTTGGGCCCATGTGAAACAGAGTGTGAGGGCAGAGTGTGTGGCCCCAGCCCTCTCCTAATGGCCGGCCTTACACATACATGTACTTAGTCACCTGACCCCTAGGGAATTGGAGTTCAGAGGATGAGTTAAGGTGAAGACTCACTAAAGGGAGCCACAGAGAAGTGTAATTACTTGGCCTGGCTGCTCACAGAAGATGGCCAGCTGCCAGGGGGAATGAAAAGTTTAAGGAGAAAGGGAATACAGAGCAATTTTTATTGGGTTGTGTTGATTTAAAAAAATTACCATCACTTCTCCTTTGGAGGCAGGGGAATTGTGTTAAAGCTGACAGGACAGCAAAAAAAGGCAGGTTGAGGGTACTGCCTCCGTGTGCGCACATCCGTACAGAAGACCCCGTGGTTCAGTCCCCAACAGATAACGGCAGGCAGGCTGTTTTACAGGCTCCCGCCCAGCTCTTTATGAAGTGGGGCCAGCCTGTCCACCTGTTAGAGACCTGTGTTAGAAAACCATCAGTGCCTGTGACTTCTGTTTGGTCCTTGCCATTGGCTTCTAACCTTCCCCCGTGTCTCCTATTTCTTCCTGTGTGTCTGTGTGTTTGTTATAACACACAAACTGTGTGTTTGTGGCATGTTATAAATACACCACAACTAATATCTTTGGGACTTGGCATTGCTTATCAGCTCACACACCCGGCCATGTCTTACATTTGGAGGGACGGGGCCTTGGAAAAGTACCAGAGTCTGTGCCACAAAAAATGTAACCTCTTCCTTGAATGGACATATTGACATTTTTATTTTGTCCAGAGCCGGATCAGAATTTTCTGCATCCTCTCCATTTGCAACCCCCCCCCCCCGCCCACGCCAACAGATTTTGGCCATCCTGTTGACAACAGTTCTCTGGCTGGCATCCTGGATCACGGGGCCATCTCTTTCCAGGGAACCTGAAATAGTTCATGTGAGAGATGATGCTAAAATGAAAGAAAAGCAGTTTTTCTTATCTGCATGGCCAGTCACTGGCTGCGTGTCTAATAACTCTCATGCCATTCATAGAAGCGCGCCTTAACACGCAGCCTTGGGCTCTGGCCAGGGTGGAAGAGGATGAATGGGGAGTGGGTTTTTCTTTTGTTTGGGGGTGGCTTTTTTGGCCTTCTTAAAAACTTGAGTTGAAAGTTATTTTTTTTTTGCACTGTATGTTTAAACAATGCCCTTGACTAGGCATCTAAGATATTAACCAGCTTCAGCAGATTATGCGTCTGACGGGGACCCCCCCTGCTTATCTCATTAACAGGATGCCAAGCCATGAGGTGAGAACAAACAGACTGTGTAGGGATATCCAAGTCAGGAGGCCACATTTTGTTTTATTGCCACTGTATAATCAACACAGTTTTTAATGTCACTGAGTGCTCTTGCATGTGCCTTGATACTGATGACTGCCTATGTGCCGTTGCAAAATGTTGACACTGGGATAAAACATCACCCAATCCTATGGATTGAGAATATAACTTATAGGCTTGTAAATAGAACATGATATTACTTCTGTATTTGGGTTGAATTTAGTGCTTAAGAGACCGTTATGATTTCCTAGTTAGGGTATGTTAGCACCTGATGGCTTTAGGCTGGAAGTGTATTTAAATGAGGACCATTAGGAGGCTCTCTTATTCATCAATTTTTATAATGACCCAAAGAGGATTCTTCCTTTAAAGAAAAAAAATCTATAATATATCCAACACTAATAACTTCTATATTTAAAAGAAAATATACAAATAATATGGAATAAATATGAACACTGATAAGGTGTCTTCTTTACCAGTTCTTACTACTTAATCTAATGCTAGTTTTTCTTTTATCAGAGATGATTGGGGCACTTATTTCTAAGGCGCCATTAATGCTCTTGGGAGTCAGATTGGCATAACAGAGGCCCTTCCCAGCAGCTCTGTTTCTATTTCAGCTATATTTCAGTTTTGAAATTCACCTTTTTTCTTCTTTTAATCTTATAAGAGAAATGACCGTTCTCTGCATGAGACAGGTATTCTTACCTCTGTTTTCCCTTCATCCTTTTATCTTCATGCTCAAGAATGAAGGGATTACAGCCATGTGGACAGTCAATTCACAGAACTTTCTTTTCCAATTGGAAAGATTCTCAATGGCTCTTCACAGCAGACTTCTCCTACTTGCTCCACATACAATGACTAAGAAGGTGAAGTTGCCCTAGCAACCAGAACTTTTTCTAAAGCTTGTGTGTGTGTGTATTTACACACATATACAGCATACGTATGTACTTTTAGTGTGGAGCTTTGTTAAAACAGGAATTTTAAGGAAGTAGTTAAGATAGATTTTAAAAAGTTTTAGCTCAAATGGACTGATAGTGAGTGGGCTTTACTTTTAGAAACAGGGACGGTCATAGACCTAGTTTAATACCTAATATCGGAAGCACATATTTATGAGTTACATTTGTATTTATATGATTATTCTCAAGACCAGTTTTTGGTTTTGCCTTGGTAGAGCATCAGTCCTGTATAATATTTGGTGCCCTAAGTTCCTTAGGGTGAAGTTCAGAATTTGTGAAGATGAAACACCATTAGGGAATGAGAGCGAACTTTCTAAAGGCAACAGATGGCATTTAGTGTCTATTGAGCCATCACTCTGAACCAAGCACTGTGCTGAGGAAGTGCTGGCTTGTTATCTCTAATCCTCACTGCAGCCCGGTGAGGTCAGCATTGTTAATCTCATTTTACAGAAGAAGAACTCAAGACTTAAAGAAAATAAGTAACTTACCCAAAGTGATAAACTCAAGATTCAAACTCAAGCCTGTTCTGCCATAACGACCAAACAAATAGCAACTCTACTGGTAATATAAATGTTGTTTGTGTCAGAATTTTAGTTGGAAGCTCTTTCATGAACTTTATCGTACTTGAGTATCACAAGGACTGTATGTTACAGGCAAGCCAAATACTAATATCTAATACTAATATTTTGCAGTTAGTTGAGGACTAGCCCAAAAAGATGTACCTTCTAAGTGGTAGGGGAAAGATTTCCGCACAAGCCATGTAACTTATAACCCACTCTTGTTTGTTACTCTTATTAACTAGTGTTTTTTAAATGTGCTCAAGACTCTTAGAATAATATACTAAGCTTATGTTTACTTTTGTGTTACCTCGATGACTTTGTTAGCAAGGTTCGACATGAATATCCTTTTTATGTACCAAGAGCACCTACTGAGATCAGCACCATCAACAGAGTGCTAGTCCTAGACTTTCCTTAGGAGCACCAATCCCTGTACTAATTTTAGCTTTCTAGGAAGGCTGTTTCAGAAAGGGGAACTTCTTAGATATCCTGGCCTTTTTTTTTTTTTTTTTAACTTCTGACCCTTTGATCAGAAAGCTATTAAAAGGGAACTTAATTGCCTAGCATTCTCATTCACTCATTCAAATGTAACTGAGAGAGATAGCCAGAATAAACCAAGGCGATGATCATACCTAAGGAAGTTCAGATGATAGTAAAAGAGAAGTCTTTAGTTGAATATCAAAGACAGTCATAAACCCCAAAGCTAGCAGATTTTGTCTGGTCACACTTGTTCCTTGGCAGGACTGAGACTCTGGAAGCAGTAACATTATTGAACAAAGCCATTTTGAAAACCTTTTATTTTTACAGGCAAGAAACTACATTCAGTCTTTGACCCAGATGCCGAAAATGAACTTTGCAAATGTATTTATTGGTGCCAATCCCTTGGGTAAGTTGATCATATCCTCATCTCAAGGCTATTGAATTGTTTATGCCATAAACTAGGGATTTGAAGAAGAGTTTTTCCTTTTGATTAAATAGGGTGCCATTGGGGTGCTTCGGTGGCTCTGTCGGTTAGGTGTCCAACTTCAGCTCAAGTCATGATCTCACAGTTTGTGAGTTCAAGCCCCACATTGGGCTTTGTGCTGACAGCATAGAGCCTGCTTTGGATCATCTGCCTCTCCCCCACTCGTGTGCGTATGTGCATGCTCTCTCAAAAATAAATGAAACATTAAAAAATGGGGGGGGGTTGCTTTATTCCTTAAAGCTGGGGCTAATACACGCTTCAGATGGCCCCTTAAAGTGTCATTGCCTGAGGCTCTAATTCCCTGATTCAACAATTGTGTAGTGGACAGTGCTCTTTAATGGCAGACACAGAAAAATCAGACCAGGGCCTTCCTACAACAGGGAGGGGGCAATGCTATGATAATAGTATAATTAACCTCTCTTTTCTGAAGAGTGTGGGATATGTGTATGATTATACATGTTCCATATGTAAGATTGTAGTAGGTTTTAAAATCTCTCAGAGGGTCCTACTCTCTTTAAGGGTCCCAGCAGCTGTGCTGGGGGGCTGATCATCGTGATGCCCTCTTCAGAAGTCGTAATGAAGGCTGAGTCGCTTTGCCTTTTTAAGTACTTCTTCCGTAGTGATTGTTGAGAGTGATTTCAGTGTTACTGTGTTCATTCTTACAATAGCAGAGATGCTCACATTTTTCGAGAAGTGGGGCAGGTTGGGGTGAGTCTTTGTCAGCCTTGGAGATTATAAGTGTGCCAGACCTCAGCTGGGCCACTGTCACATCCAAAAATGAGTCCCCAAACTCATCAGGGGTATACAGAATTCTGTGCGGTCGGTTTAGGTTTGCATCTGCCCTGGTACGCTCCCGATGGCTTTGTATGCCTTATTTGAGCTGTATTTAGTTCAAGGATCTGTGAGAACCTCTCTTTGAGTCGTAAATATTCTAAAGATGTTGGGAAATTATGTTGACTGCTGGTAGCTTTCTTGTCTGTCATTCTATTCTGAATGGATTTTCATCATATCAGTTCATGTTTCAGACCTGGCAGTGCTCACTGTTTGACTTCCTCTTAGCCAACTCAAAGAGACTTGTTAATTCACTTTTCTAGAGAAGCGGGGAGGTCTGTGTGTGCCCCAGCAGTTTATTTAGGTCACGTCCATCCTTCCCTGGAATCATGACATTTAAATAGTCTCAAAAGAACTGGATACCACCTAGCAATACAGACTGCAAATGAGTTGAATGGAGGCTCTGGGCCATCTGGTGCTCAGCCCTGCAGTTGTCGGGATTCAAACATGTCTGATAGCTCACTGCCAAACAGTGATGTCATACGGAGTTTCTTCTTGCAGACAGAACATGGTGTTACTGACCACGAACTTTGTGCCCAGCATATTAACTGAGCAGGGTTACACCAAAGATGTAAATAGGGACAGCTGTATTTTGTCAGTCACTGACATCATGTTTAACTGTCATTCTTAAAACGTGAATTAAAACTTAAATTGCCCTTGAATGTAGTGTGCGTATTTGTATCCATCAAGATCTTAGAGGAATCTTTTTCTTACCCCCGCCTTATTCTTCATCAAGGTATTGGTTATTAGGACATGGTTCTTTTCACCCTAGGAAATTTGATCAAATGCAGTGGGTGACCCTTAATTGGATCTTGGTTTGAACAAACTAGGTATAAAAGACAACTTTGGTATACTTGGAGAAGTGTTAACATAAACTAGATTTTAGATGATATTTGAGAATTAGCTGTTTGTCAGATATGATAGTTTTGTGACTATATAGAAAGATGTCTTTATGCTGAAATATTTAGGGGTAAAGTACCATGCCTATCAATTTATTTTAAAATGGTCTAGCAGAAAACACAGTTAAATAGATCGAGATAGATAATGTTTTTTGTTTTTTGTTTTTAATTTTTTAAATGTTTATTTTTGAGAGAGATGGAGAGAGAGACACACAGCGTGAGCAGGGAGAGAGGCAGAGAGAGAGGGAGACACAGAATCTGAAGCAGGCTCCAGGCTCTGAGCTGTCAGCGCTGAGCCCGACATGGGGCTCGAACTCACAGACTGCGAGATCATGATCTGAGATGAAGTCGAATGCTTAACCGACAGCCCTAGATAATGTTAATTGTTGGGTATGGATGGTGGTGGGCATATGAGTATTCACTGTACTATTATTTTGTACACTGAGATTTTTCATAGTGAAAATTTTATTTCCTTTATCCAAATACCATGTCTCACCCACACAGCCATGTAAAACCCTCAATTTGTTCATTGTTTGAAGATCTGTTTAATGAATATTCATTGCCTTATGTTAGTAAATAAACAGTGCAGGCGGACAAAACAAAACAAAAAGCAGGCTGCTTACCTTTTCCTGATTGCTTTGGTTATAGGCTTTCATTTTGACGCAGTTTGACTACAGTGGTAGCAGTTTAACATTGGCATTCCACAAAAGCTTGTTGAAACAGAATCTCAGTTATTTTTAAAAATCGCTCTTTAGTACTGTATTCTTTAAAAGCACAGTACACACACACACACACAGAAGAAGGAGAGGATAATGTATCCTAGAGCAGACATTTGGGGGGAGAATTCCTTTGTTTATTATGAGAACTCAAAATTGTGTGTTTGCCTAATAAAGCATAATTTTTGGCTAACGTAATAAAAACTCTTTTTTTCCTTCCAATCCGTGGTATCGATAGCGGTCGACTTGCTGGAGAAGATGCTCGTATTGGACTCAGACAAGAGAATCACAGCGGCCCAAGCACTTGCACACGCCTACTTTGCTCAGTACCATGATCCTGATGATGAACCAGTGGCTGATCCTTACGATCAGTCCTTTGAGAGCAGGGACCTCCTTATAGATGAATGGAAAAGTAAGTCATAGGAGCAGCATGAACATCTGGTGTGAGAACTTAGGTTTAAAAATCTTTCTTAGGTGAGCCATGAACCAAAAGCTGTGGGAAAATAGAATTTCTGTTTATAACCAACTTATTAAAACTTGTCACTAGTGTCTTGGATGCAGAATGAATATGTCTGACAGCAACTATCTGCTGTAGATGATACTCTCTGGACCTTTGAAGTGCTTGTGTCTGATCTGATTTTGCACACAGCCCCTCACATCTGTATAGAGCGTTGAGGTTCTCAGAATCTACATTTATAACATCTCTCTGAGATAAGTAGGGAATAAGGTATTTTTATGGTTTTACAACTGATAGAACTATAGAATTGTCGTTTTACAATGGATGGACAGTTTTTATCTTGTCTGTAACCTTAGACCTAGTTAGGGACGCAGCCAGAAATGGAATCTATGTGTCTCCTCTATGTCCAGTCTCACATTCTTTCCGTAAAACACGCTTTCAGAACTCCAGTTAAATCCCCAAGCCAAAAATATCTGGTGCTGTAGCTTGTAGGAATGCTCTGTTATTCTTGAGCACCTTCTTCAGAGAACTTTAAAGAGGAGGTGCTGAGGAATGAAACAAATAAGTAAAAATAGTTCTTTCACGTGTATCATTGAACTGCTGTGTAATCACATGTTCCGTGAGGCTAGCGCACATAAGCCACGAGGCAGTTCTTTGAGGTAGCCTGTCAAACCACCACCCTGGACAGGGAGGAAGGATCTCGAGCTCTGAAATTAAAAGTGCTTGCCAGCCAAGAGAATAATCTAAACTTTCACATCCTACTTTTCCTTCCCAATTTCTAGGCCTGACCTACGATGAAGTCATCAGCTTCGTGCCACCACCCCTTGACCAAGAAGAGATGGAGTCCTGAGCACCTGGTTTCTGTTTGGTTGATCCCACTTCACTGTGAGGGGAAGGCCTTTTCGTGGGAACTCTCCAAATATCATTCAAGTGCCTCTTGTTGCTAAGATTTCCTCCATGGTGGAAGGGATGTGTGTGTATGTGTGTGTGTGTGTGTGTGTATGTATGTGTGCGCTCCTGTGTGTGTGCATGTGTGTGTCTGTCTTTGTGGGGAGGGTTAAGAGAATACTAGCAAACTATGATCACAGTGACTTTATGTGGAAAGTTCCAGAAGCTCTGTGGCAGTCACTGCTTGCTCTTTGTGAGAGCCAGCTCAGGCAGGTGAGAGCTGCCTCTGGTTAGGGTTTGTCAAAAGCCAAGTAAAATTTATTAAATGTCCCAGAACCCACTCATGCTTTTCCCATCTCTCCCGTGGGCCCCCGTTGCGTTGGGCAGTAGACTCGCCTGCATCCTCTAGTGGCACAGAGAGAGGGCTCACACTTTCTGGATGCTTTAGAAGCGTCCCTCAGCGACACGCGCAGCCAAAAAGGACCAACTGGCTTCTGTGCACTCGTCTGTGATTGACTTCGCTTAGTATGATTCTCAGAACTCAGCAGGTATGTCTGAAACTGTAAATATGCTCGTGCCTTAAAAGGAGAGAAGAAAGCGTAGGTAGTTCGAGAGCGTGGCAGGTGAAGTTCTGAGCCGGGCAAATAGGGTGTTGGGCGGCCACACGTGAACCCAGAGTAACCAGGGAGCCCCTGGAGGCATCGCGTGTGCATGTGTGAGCATGCGTGTGTGTGCTTCTCTCCCCTGCCCTCCCCACCGCGCCCCAGGTGCTGCCGTTTCTCTGCTCGCGCCACCTTCCGTGCGGAGGTCTCCCACGTATCAGCCCCAGCAGATAGAAGCCAGTTCTTGCTGTCCGTGTACTTCCTGTGTGCTCTTTATTCTCCGCGGAGTGATGATGTGTTCTGCACGTCTTACTATTTGAGCATGCGCTGCTGCTTGTCTTCTCTCCGGGCGGCCCTGGGGCCGGGCAGGTTTGTTTAGAGCCCACGCCGTCGCCTCGGCTGATGCCAGGGGCAGGTGACGTCACCCTCTCTCCAGTCCCAGTGCTATTTTGTGTTGAACACAATTGATACTCTAGGTGCTTTTGATGTGAAAATTATGAAGAAATGGAACAGATGGGTGGCCGGTATTTTCACTCTTGCCGTCTGCTTGTTGACAAACTGTTTATAGAGAACTGTCACGTGAAAGATCGGGGCTCTTCCCTGGAGTATCTCAGACTTAGAAAAACAAATTGTTCTCCTCACTCACTCCCAATAGCCAATGCTAAGAAATGCCGGAATTCAAAGTGAAAACTAAAAACTCATGGGGCCCAAAACTCCTTTTGCTATCTTTGTCTAAACAGGGTGAATAGAGAAGTAATGAGGTGTCTTCTCCGCCCTTCTTTGGGATTGGGTCTTCCTGGCAGCTTAACATTGAAATCTTGGTCTTGGTTTGGGGAGAAACAAATTTCGTTTCAGAATTTTGTATATTGCAGGAATCCTTTGAGAATGGGATTCCATTTGATGGGGAGAAAGGGCAAATTGTTCTAATATTTTGTATTTTCAACTTCACAAAGATGAAATGTCCCCAGGGGTAGAGAAGAGTCGCTTCCATCATTTTCTGAACTTCAGGCATCTTGTCCCACCTAAGGGCCCACGCATTTAAACCTTTTGCGGAATAAGAAAGCGCAAAGCCACGTCCACTGTTGGTGGCGTGGCAAAATCTTGTGTTTGGGACAAGGTGTATCCATCTCTATCACAGTGCCGTGGCGCGTGCCCTCTGGAGGGATGGGGAGCCCCCCCTGAGTCAGCTGGAGCGAGAAGGAGGGAGGCAGGCTTCCTCACCTGAGGTTCTCCCCCTCTTTAAAGGAAAATGGACGCAAAGGCCTCATCTCCTTTATGTGCAGTTCAAATCCTCACAGTCCACAGGAAGATGAATTTTATCAGCCGTGTCCGGTCATAAATGCTAGTGTGATTTCCCGCGGAAATACTGGTCTGGGTATTTTCTCATAAAGGTCTTTGCACATGTGATCGTGTATGTGTTAGGATGCTAACTATGCTCAGCCGGAGCCTGTGGAAGAGCTCCTTGGTTTCTGAGCATCAGGCTCCCATCTCCTGATTTCTCTGAACAGAAAGCAAAAGAGAGAATGAGGGAAACTGCTATTGTATTTGTATTCATGAACTTGGCTGTAATCATTTATGCCATATAGGATGTCCTACCGTAAATACCACTGGTTAAAATAAAGCCTATTTTTCAAAGTTAGCGAGTTTCTCAAATTTCTTATATCTTTATGTTGATTGGTTTTTATTCAGTGCACGATATGGCATCATATCAATGTTCTTTCAGTTGCGGCCTGGTTTATGCTTCTGATAGATCTCCATATTACTCCTAAAATTTAGAAAACACAGAGATCCTTAGTTGTACACTTTGTGGTGAAGCAGATCTGAGTCTTTGGTGGGGATGGGTAGAGCAAATAGCAAACGAGGTATATAATAACACAGCAGGCCCTGTATTACTACACTTGGGTGTCAGAGTGGCCCAGGACGGGGGTCCGCGTAGCCCACTAAAAGTGGTTTTTACATTGCTAAATGATTGAGATCAAAAGAACAGTATTTTTGTAGCGTGTGGAAAATAATGTAAAATTCAAATTTCAATGTCTATGAATAAAGTTTTATCAGAACACAGCCGCATGTTTGTTTATGTATTTTCTGGCTGCCCTTGTGCTACGATGACTAAGTTGAATAGCCGCCCGAAGAGACCACACAGCTTACAAGGTCTAAACCATTCGCCCTCTGGCCCTTTACAGAAAACGGTTGCCGACCCCTGGCCTAGGACCTCAGTCTCCTCATCTGTAAGATGAAGTTTGTTTACGTAGTTGTTTGGGTTCTTTTCGGCTTTGACATTCGAAGACAATCTGTAGAGAGTATATTTTTATGTGAAAATTGCCTGAGAGAAGGTTGCATGTGTACCTACGTATCTATATTGTTTATAGACTTTTAAGCAAATCTGTTTTACGACTCTTTTGTCTCATAACCCTCAACAATATTCCTCAAAACAACGGACTTGCAGCACAGGATTAAAGGTCCCCAAGATCCCGTGGCTGGTTTCAGGGCCTTTGTCCATGCGCTTCTTTCTCAGTGGCTTCGGAATGCTGACAGGTGTCCCAGGCCCATCGCTGAGGCCCAGCCTGCGATGATATCAAGAGCGTGCAGCCGGGTATTTTTCCTGTGGTGTCTGGTCCCGGGCTGGCAGCTGGGAATAGTGGCAGAAAGAAGGCAAACCGAGCACAGACTCTTTTCTTCGTCCTGTCCTCCTCCACTTCTTAAGAAGGTAAAAGGAAAGGGACCCAGCGGTCACTCGTGATATACAAGCCTCTGTAAGGACAGATGGTTGCAGGAAATATTTTGTCCCCGCCTACCAGGCACGAGCGCCGTGACTCAGCCTTCCTCCTCGACTTCTGAGTGGCCGGCCCTGCCTGGTACCTCAGGGACAACGAACACCAGAGAAAGTTCTCTGAAGTGAACCCACTGCAGATGAGGACCAGAGTCTCCTCGTATGCGGTGGCGATTGAGGAAAGAGGAAGTCTGTTTGGGACGATTGTGAAAACGGAACAAAACTCTGAAAGCATATTTATCATTTCAGATATGCTTTCGTAATTAACACAGGACAGAGTGTTTCTCAAGTGACACCGTCTTTAACGGCCTGCAGCATCCTTCCCATTTCGATTTTTGCAGCATAATCAGAGGGGGAATTTGGGCAAGAATATTCAAGGTCTTCCTCAGTTTTCCTAAGGACCTCAATCTTTTGATATTCCCCTTGTTCTTTTTTCTAAGTCTCTCTTGGTCACTTGATGACTTTTCTCTTTTTATTGTTGTCTGCTTGGAGTCTGCCCGATCCACATTTGTGAGATCTAAGTAGCTTTCTTGCATTATGTTATCAACTTTATCAAATCTACCATCTTTTGCAAGATTTACTTACTGCAATTAATCTGCTATATTTGTGTCATTGGTCATATGCTTGCAATGTAATTAGTCAGAGACTGACAGAAGACACTGGGTAGGAGAGACACTCTGGGTTCAGATGCTTATGAAGCAAAAAGGGACTAATTTTCTAAGTAGTCCGTTCGTTAGTTCAGTGTTGTGTGATGACCTTCACTTGGCTGTAAAATCTGATAGCTACGAGGACTTAGCTCCCAAATATGCAAATGAAGACCTTTTTTATTTATAATACGGACATATTTTAATATATGCTATGGACTTAGCCTTGACACTTCTCCCAAGTGCATGAATGAAAAAGTAAAAGGTCACTCGGGGTCCTGTTCTTTGTCATCGCAAAGTATTGACATTTCTGCCAATGAGGCCTTGAATAGCACAGCCATCTTACGGTGGAACACCTTATATCGAGACCTGGGTACATGTGCAGGATATATTAGGAGCGAGAGAAGGTAAGTGGCAAACTGTAGTATACCGACCCCCTTTTTTCTGATACAAAGATAGCATACTGCTAGGAAGGGCCTAGAGAAACACACTCTGGGCAGTGCGATTATAGGAGGCTCTAACTGTGTGCAATTTCTGTTGTGTTTTATGAAAACACACTGAATACTTTCGTGATCAGAAAACTTGGCAAAGAACTTTCGAGAAGAAAGACGTGTGTGTAAGAAAGAGAGAGATCCTGAGAACCATCCCCCAGTTTCAGCAGAACACCACCACCGCGCTCCTTTTTTGTAGCAGGATTCTGCCCCCTGCTGAGAGGGCTGGGTAGTTTCTTCCCTAGGAGAAGTGTGTATTTGAGGGATGTGAAGCAGGATTTTTCAGCTTTGGGCACTATTGGCATCTGGGGTCAGAGCGTTACTTGTAGAGGCAGACCTGTACATTGTAGGTTGTTAAGCAGCGTCTCTGACTTCCTCTCACAAGATCACGGTGGCATGCGTCTCCACTTCTCTCCCCCTTATGACAGCCAGAGATGTCTCCAGACATTGCCAAATGTCCCCTGGTACAAAATCGTCCCTGGTTGAGAACCACTGGTCTAATGCTGAGAAACCTCAGGGAACCTGACTGGCTCAGTCAGTAGAGCATGTGACTCTTTGATCTTGGGGCTGTGAGTTAAAGCCCCGCGTTAGGCTCTGTGCTGACAGCAAAGAGCCCCATGTGGGGCTTGAACCCATGAACCTGATCATCAGATCATGACCTGAGCTAAAGTTGGACACTTACCCAACTGAGCCCCCCAGGCCCCCAGGTGCCTCACAAAGACCCTTTTCTTGAAGAAATAATTGAAGGTCAACACCCGCTGACCTGTTCTCAAAGTAGGAATGGCTTTTTTAAAGACTGGAGTATATCTTTTTTGGAGAAAAGGATAGTTCACAAGAAAGTATGCTTGATACTGGATTAAGGCTATTCCATTTCTCAAAAAAAAGAAAACGGAAGTGGGTGTCGAGTGGATACAACTCTTCTTTGTTCAGAAGCTTTTTGGCCATTGCCCACAGCCAGAAAATGTATTAATTAAACTGGGGTATGACTGCAAGATTTTCTTAGGCAGGTGGGGGGGTTACAGTGGAAAGCAATACTGGGTTTTGAAGCCACAAATCTCAGGTTCAAATCTGGGCTCAAGCTTTGTCAGGAATGTGATGCTGGCGTAATAGTTTTTAGTTTTCAGGTGATTGTGAAGATTTGTAAGTGAAATAAACCTCTGTGCCCAGTATGCTGAGGACACTCAAGATACTGGTTACTTTGCATCTCACTTGAACTGACTTTGGGCATTGAAGCTATTCTATTAGAGTGAGGGTAGGAGTGTCCTCCTTACAGTGTGAGCTTTTTTTTTTTAATGTTTTATTTTTGAGGTGAGGGGAGGGAGACACAGAATGCGAAGCAGGCTCCAAGCTCTGAGCTTTCAGCACAGAGCCCAACACGGGGCTCGAATCTACAAACCGCGAGATCATGACATGAGCCAAAGCCAGTGCTTAACTGACTGAGCCACCCAGGCGCCGCTACGGTGTGAGCCCCTGAAGCCACCTGGGAAGAGACCTCTGTGGACGAAATAGTCTAGGGCCTACCTCCAGGGTGGTTTCTGGGAAACTCCTATTATTGAGGCCAGAGGCTGTGGGTGGAGTACCCGTTGCCTACGGGACACTGTTGCACTGCAGACCTTCTTGAGGAGTTCAGTTTAGAGAATGTGTGTTCTGTAGAAGTCATTAAGCGATTAAATGAGGAAGTAACAAGTCCAGTTTTGCAATGAGGAAAATATGGGTACACCATCACCTTTGGAGTGCTGTTTGATGGGGGCCACAAAGAAGATGTAAAATCACAGGCTCAGCCTGGCCCCTTGGTGAAGAACAGTGGCTCTCAACTCTTTATCAGATCCAACATGGTTTTGCATAACTAATATTTTGAAACATTCTTATGATTCTGAAGTGAAATTCATAGATAACGTACATACACGATTTCAAAGCAGATAGAATGATCTTAATATAAATGATGGATACAGAAAAAAGATAGACTTCAATGTGTGAATGCTCAAGCCTAACCACATAAAAGACATACTGAAGCAGGGGCGCCTGGGGGGCTCAGTCAGTTAAGCATCTGACTTAGGCTCAGGTCATGATCTCGCACCTCATGAGTTTGAGCCCCGCATTGGGCTCTGTACTTAACAGCATGGAGCCTGGAACCTGCTTTAGATTATGTGTCTCCTTCTCTCTCTCTGCCCTTCCCCTGCTTGCACTCTGTTTCTCTCTCTCAAAAATAAAATTAAATTTAAAAGAATGAATGAATGAATGAATGAATAAATAAATAAATAAATAAATGACATGCTGAAGCAGTTAGGTACTTGCTCCTAAACACAGAATTGTGTTGAATGTGACCACTGTGTCAGGTTGTCTTGGCAGCTCAAATACTATGATGGACTGCCATCAGTCATGTGACTTTCTGAAGTTGGGGAACAACTGTTTGTAAAATTTCAAATGAATAAGTAGAATCTTTTTTAATTTTAATTTTTTTTAATGTTTATTTTTGAGAGAGAGACAACGTGAACAGGGGAGGAGCAGAGGGAGAGAGGAAGATAGAATCTGAATCAGGCTCCAGCCTCTCAGCTGTCAGCACAGAGCCCAGTGCGGGGCTTGAACTCACAAACTGTGAGATCATGACCTGAGCCGAAGTCGGACGCTTAACCGACCAAGCTGCCCAGGTGCCCCTAATCTGTTTTTATATACTCAGTTGTGATCCTGGAAATTTTAAGTATATACGCAAAAAAGAAAAAACAAAGAGCCTGTGTTTTATACATAAAGTTCAAGTTACAGTCTAGGGTCAGATAACCACAAATAGGTTTTTCCACCTACATGAATGTCCAGCAGGATGTATCTTGTCATAGGAAGCAATCCTTGTTGAGAATCTCACTCTGCATGATGCCTCCTCCTATCAAAAAGCCCTGGTCATTGCAACAACCAAAAATGACTCCACGACTTCCAAAGTTCACCCTTTGAGAACGGCTGACATAGAAATGACTCAAGGGCTGGAGAGCCTTAAGCAATAAAACCTCCACATGGAAGAACAAGTCTGACTTCCTTATTCTCCTCTTTCGTTCCCCTCCTTCCCTACTAAAAAGTAGTTATTGACCCCCACCGTATGCTAAGCAATTGATATCCCTACTTGGGTTTTCTCTACAAATCAGGTCTCAGATCCTCATCCTGAGTCACATGACTGCCGAGGCTGGAATCAAAAATCAAAAATCACCATGAAAGGACTCTTAGCTCCACAGTTTTGCAGCATTGACATTAGGCATGCCCCTCCTGGTTTCCAAAAGAAAATAAAAAACTGTATTCCTTCTGCATGGTTTCCCTAAGGACTTGCTGGCTGTTTCTGGCCAAGGAGGGAAGGAGTGAAAAGGACACCAGTGTCCACGGCTGCCACAGCTGGGCACTTGGTGCCTCGCCTTACTCAGGGCACACTGGGCATCGCCCAGCCCCCTCTCCCTTGCCTCTTGCTCACCTGGGATGGAAAGGTATGTTCAGCGCTCAGCAGAGAAGTGGGCCTGGGTACAGGCTGCAAGCAGCCACCTCTGCCCCCCTGCCCTCCTTCAGCTTTCTGTCACTTCTCCCTCGCCCGCTGTGGCAGTGCTCTGCAGGAACAGTGCCACTGTGTGTTTTAGCCTTGTCTCTTCTGGTCTCTGTGCACGGCGTGCCCTCTGTGTAGAACCCCCTGTCTCGTTCCTCACTCCTCCAGGCCAGCCATCCATACCACTCCCTCCGCAAACCTTCCCTGGCCACCCCCCAGCCTGGATCAGCGGTCCCTCCTGCGTGCCGCTTGTGCTTGTCTGCATTGACCTGCGGTGGCACTAGCTGTGTTTTGTCACACTGCTTTGTCATGGCCTGATGTTTGTGTCGCGGGCTCTAGAGCAAAAACATGCAAAGGTTAAGGACACAGGCTCTGGAAACAGTCTGCATGGGTCCAAATCCCAGTCCCTCTATCTCCGAGTGGTACAATCTTTAGCACTTCATCTTTACTTCATCTTTCTGAACCTGCCTCCAAGGGTTGTTGTGAGGATAAAATGAGTTAAGGCACGTTAAGTGCTCAATGGAATACATTCAATGCTCAGTAAATGTTAGTTCAGGGCTGTATGTCCTCAAGGGCACAGGCCATCTTGTTTGCAACTATGTCCCATCATCACCTAGCATGGTGTCTGACATGCAACAGGCAGCCGATCTTTATTGACTGAGTCAGTGAATGACTATCATCTTTGAATCTCTTGCAAATCATCTTGTCCTCTGCTTCCTGTTTGTATAAGCAACAGTCTATAAGAGCAAAGACCATCAAAAGAAAGATACCAAAAATGTACAGATTACCTGCCCTAAGAAACGGTGCTGTGTGGAAGTTTCCAGTTCAAGAACGGACAACTTTTAAGACAATGGAACTCTGATTCTCTGGGTTACATCTTGCTGTATAATTCGAGTTGGAGGTACAGCAGTTTAATGAAGTGGAACAAGAATCAAAAGATTATTGAAGGTGGCTGATGGCCATGATCCAGATACTTCCTATGGTTTCCGCATCCATCTGCCACCTTCAGATGAAAACATCAGGGAAAAAGAAGGGGAAACTGGAAGTCCTTATATCTTGCCCCCTCGTTCAATTTCATAAGTATCTGCTGGGTAACTTCTATGCGCCAGAAATTGGGAACATGGGAAAAGCTAAAAGAGCGGTGCCTTCTCGAAGTTGACATGCTAATGGGGAAGAAGATCATCACAAACAATGACTGTACCACTCCCCTGGGACCCCAAGAACAGAACTTCCGAGGGCTCATTGCTGGGGGGCATTTCTGGGCCAGGTGCACCTTTGTTCCACCTTCCTGGCACCCAGCTGACACAGTGGGGTTTTTTTCACGGGCGTCCTAGGCCTGTGTGTCCTTGACCTGATTAGCTGGCTCCCCTTGGCAGGGCTGCCAGTGTAGTCATCTGTTTCCGGCTGTGTCATCATCCGCTGCCATTACACGAAGACCCATTTCCCCCTGGCCATTGCTCAGGGATGACACAGCTGATGGTTGGGGCCCTGTACCGAAAACCCACACCCACAGCTCTGTCCAGCGACGGAGGCAGTGACTACCTGATAATGACTGCTGACAAATGCTTGTGGTGAGGAGCGTTCCCATCTGGAGGTGTTCTGCCACTGCTGAGTCCCACCTGCTCCCTAGTTAGGGAACACCCCAGCGCACCCAGCCTCTCCCCAGCCTCCAGTCACGTGACCCCTCCAGGTGTGTCTGTAACTTCCACCAAGCTTACTGGTCAAAGCACTTACCACATTTCTTTTTCTAACTACTATTATTTTGTCATGACACAAAACGTGTTTATTGTTGAAACTTTTTAATTTTTTTAAGTTTATGTATTTATTTTTTAATGTGAGAGGGAGAGAAAATCCCAAGCAGGCTCCATGCCATCAGCGAGGAGCCCGATGTGGGGCTCAATCCCATGAACTGTGAGATCATGACTTGAGCTGAAATCAAGAGTCAGTCACTTCACCGACTGAGCCACCCAGGCACCCCCGTGGAAAAAATTTTTAAATGCACCTAGGTAACATCTGTTATCCCACTTCCCAGAAATAACAGCTGTTGACAGTATGGTTTAACTTCTAGAAGATTTTCTAAACCTGTAAAAATATTTAATAACTTCTATGGAGATGGATGCATGTATATTCAGTCATCTGAGTCAGTAAATGGCACAGAGACAGCTGGACAGTTACTTTCCTCCATTAGCTATACTCACTTCCAGAGACATCAAAGATTTAAATGGAGAAGGGCTTTCGAAGCACATGTCACAAAACCCAGAAATCATAAGGGAAAAGGCTAACGAATTCGACTACACCGAGACTATAAGTAAAACTTCCACACGTTGGAAGAAGTTCAGCAGGATTTAGCAAGGGCAGAGGCTGCATTTACTTTATAACTGCATTCTGCTTCTAGGTCATCGTTCTGGAGAAACTTCCCCCCTGGGCTCAAGGAAATGAACACGGGGGCCTCTTCACTCAGCATGATTTGAAAAAAACAAAAATCAAAAAGCCGCGGGCGCCTGTCTGGCTCTGTCTGTGGAGCGTGTGACTCTTGATCTCAGGGTTCTGAGTTCGAGACCCACGTTGGGTGTAGAGATTGCTTAAAAATAAAAAATCTTTTAAAAAGAAAAGAAAAAAATCTGGAGCAAACCTCAAAGTCCATCAATAGGAGAACAGGAAAATAAGCAGGAGTGTGTTCCTACACAAAATCCTACACAGCAGCGAAGGAATGTACTCGAAGGACTCTCTGCCCCCTCTTGAAAGTTTTGTCTATGTCCCAGGGACATGTGGCAGTGTTCGGAGGCCTTTCTGGTTATCACAATTCGGGGGTGAGGGGTGAGCTGCTGGCGTCTAGTGGGTAGAGGCCAGGGCTGCTGCTGTGATGTGCTGGACGGGGTGCCCCCCTCAACCAAAAGAATGACCAGGCCCCAAGAGTCGCTGGTCTGAGGCTGAGAAATCTTTTTTTTTTTTTTTAATTTTTTAATTTATTTCTAGGAGAGAGAGAGAGAGACAGCATGAGCAGGGGAGGGTCAGAAAGAGAGGGAGATACAGACTCTGAAATAGGCTCCAGGCTCTGAGCTGGCAGTCAGCACAGAGCCCGACGCGGGGCTCGAACCCATAAACCGCGAGATCATGACCTAAGCGAAAGTCAGACACTTAACCGACTAGCCACCCAGGTGCCCCTGAGGTTGAGAAATCTTGAGCTAATTGGAATCAACATGGGCAGACCTCTCCACCAGCCTTGAGTGAAGAAGGAAGTTGCAGCATGATCCAGTTTGATATTTTTACAGACACATATATAGCACAAGTAAAAAATCACATATGGGAATAATGCACACCCACTCTGTAAATCTGGAACAATCCGTCCAGGCATTTTTCCCCCCTTCCTTTTCCTTTTCTCTCGTGATGCTGGAAAGGTCTCTTTATTGATATAGATGATAAACACCAGTGATAAGGATGTGGCCCTTGTCTGTTTTATGTGGACTAAGTTGATAGCTGTGGAATTCTCAGGATAAAGGAGGGGCGCATTTCTCCCATCTTGATAACATTGTTCCACGGGTCTCTTAAAGGCTCAAACCAATTTACATTCCCACCTGCAGGTGACAGCATGTTCTCATTTCCTGTTCTGCTCTGCCTCCTTCAGGAGAGGATGAGTTTCTGAAGGACAGAGGCTGTGACATTTGTCCGTGGATCTTCAAGGTCCTGATAGGTGCTCAGTAAAATTCGGGTGAACGGATGACGGCTTTACGACACATGGCTAAGTAGGTTCGGAGGACAGAGAGAAATGAGACACACATAGCCTCAAGACAGTCAGTTTAGTTTTGTTTGAATGTTAACAGTTCAAGTCTAAGGGCCCACTGTGTCCTTCAGGAGTCAGAGGAGGGAGAACGCACTTGGCTAGGAGCCATCTGGCAAAGCCAGCCCCAGGAAGTGCTACTGAGCCAGCTCTTGAGGCATGAGGGTCCTCCCCATCCTTGGAAAGGCAGAGGATTGGCATTCCAGAAAGACAACAGCTCAGGCAGAGGTGTGGTGCCAGGGAGGAGTAAGGCGTGTCTATGAGGTATTGGGCTGGAGGTCATCTGTGCACCGATGCCGTGGATGATCCCATTAGCAAGAAAGGCAAGGCCCGGATGAGAGTGAGCTTTGTCCAACAGGCTAAGGACTTTTAAGTTTAAGGCAAAAGGGAGCTACCAGGGGTGGGGAATGTCGAGGAGGAAAGGCTGCTCTGGCCAGAAAGGCCAATCACAGCTGGGCTGCCAGTCACACCTGTGCTGGGTGGCCTGCCAGGCTGTACACACTGCCGGCGACAAAAGCCAGATCCTGCCCTGGGTGAGGGAGGGCGGCCTCACCGAAGTAGGGTGGGGAGGTCCCCGGAGGGCCTAGGAGGCACAGAGTGGCATGGTCCCAGGGCCCAGCGGACCAGCCGGTGGTTTGTGCCGAGTACCCCACCTATCCTTGATGCCGCATCTCCGCACGGGTTGACAGCCCTGGGGCCTGCTGGTTGTGGCTCTCGACAGCAGACGTTATGCACCTCTTCTCGACTCCCATGTTCAGCGACATCAAGCTGGTAGCTTGAATTTGGCCGTGGTTGGAAGTATTTACACCACAAATCAGTAAGCGCTCTGCATTGGGGCTCCCCCTCCCTTGCCCCCTCCATGCCAGTCTTCTAGCACACCACTGGCCATTTCCTTCTAGAAATAGGGAGATTCAGGGATTAGAGAGGGAGAAGGGCTCTGCTCCTTACTAGCTGTGTGACCTTGGGAGAGTCACTTTGCCTCTCTGTGCCTCATGTTTTTCATATATAAAATGGAGCGTATTATTCACACATCTCATAAGGTCCTTAAGGGGATTACATGAGTTACGTGTGGCTAAAGCTCTTGGAGAAATTTTTGGCAAGTAATTAGTACTCCATCGTTATTCGTTAAGTGTATAAACTAGAAAACTAAAGTACCCAGAGAGGCAGCACTGGGACCAGAGCCCAGACTTCTGCCATGGCGAATAGTCCTACTAGCCTTACCTGGCTCTCTCTGACCCGGACACGGGTTGTGGGTCTCCTGGGGATGACTCACGTGCCCTGGCGTTGGATGTTTACAGAGGAGGGGTGGAGCGGGTGGACCCAGTGGCCTCTGCCCTGGAAGGCCAGGTTGTTGAGATGGCCTCCCGGGTACACAGCCTCCTCTGCCTAAAGCAGGGCACACAGGCACCCAGGCAGGACGGTGACCCCGTTACCGCAGTTTGGCGGGTCATCGAGCGGGGACTGCCCCAGGCACGACGGTGAGTTCGACCGACCTGTTAGTTGCAAACAAAGAAGACAGAGTTGCACAGTTATCATAACAGCTTGTGTTGAAAGCCCCCACTCCACACCTGCCATTCAGTGACCATATGCCAGGTACTAGTCTAAGAACTTGGGATTCAGCAATGAGCAAAATCATCAGAACCCCTATTCCCGTAGACCCCGTGTCCTAGGGGAAGCCGACAGGTGATAGACAAGTGAATCGAAAGCTATAGAAGATCTTAAAGGAAAATGAGGCCAGGAAAGCAGGTGGGGCACGGCTTGCAACGGGGTCAACGAGGACACTCAGAGGAGGTGACATATGAGCAGTCCTGAAGGATGGGAGGGGCCAAACAGGCACCCAGAGTCTCATTAAATCCTCCTCCTCATCCTGGCTAAGTGGGTGTTGCTCTCCCATCTTCCTGATGAGGAAGCTCAGAGACACGCATTCATCCGCTGGAGGGCAAACAGCCTGTAAGTGTCGGTCCCAGATTCAAATCCAGCTCTGCCTCCTGGTCCTTGTCGACCCTCTTCTGGCTCCCAGGAGGATACCCAAAGACACTGCAGTCATCGCAAAGCCTGGGCGTGTGTGGTGCGGGGACGCCAGGGTCATGGGCTAGGAGGGGTGTATAGTGGGGTACGGAGGTAAGCAGGTCTAGAGTTCAATCTGGAACACCTCCTTTAAGAGGGGAGTGTAGAGCTGAGCTTTCAAGGTCAGGAAGGAAGGGCAATTGCAAAGGGTAGAGGGTCTGACTTACCTACAGAGTCAGTGGGAGCAGTGAAGAGCGTAGGGGTTGGGGGGACTGGTTTGCAACGGAAGTTTGGTGCAGATTGTTGGGAAGAAACGAGGTCCCCAAAGTTGTGTCCGCTGGTTCTTAATCAAAAGCCTTTGACCACCGCACGTAGGAGCTGGAGGGCCACGTGAGCATGAAGCCCCTAGGCCTTGCCTCAGGGAGCAGTGATATGAGCAGCACAGAGCCAAAAACCCTTCAGGATAGATCGCGTCCAGCCCAACAGAGACCACACATTCCAGGCACCTCACGGGGGACCCTATCTCAAGCATGGTCCCCCTACCATTGCTTCCTCGCTTCCACCTTTCGGGTCTTCACGCCACATGCCAGTCGTTGCCTCTTGAACCCACAAGAGACGGAAATCTTTGGTTCATTCATTCACTAGGTGTTTACTGAGCACTCGCTGCGGAGCCCGGTCCCGAGATGCCGCCGACCTACAGACTCACTTGTCCAGTGCCGGAGGCAGACGTTTCACAGAGGACCGTGCAGCCTAATAAAGATTACGATGAATGCCACGGAGGACACTGCGAGACCAAACGGGAGAAGAGTCCTCGGCATCCCTGAAGCGTCTCACCAGGCTGGCCCCAGGCCACATCTTCACAGGACTGGGTCAAGGGTGCAGGCTGGATAAAGAGAGGCAAGCGTTGGGGTCGAGTGGGGGAGGCGTATGGCGTAAGGAGGGGAAGTTCACCTTCTGGGTAGCAAGAAGGCCAGCTGGGAGGTGCCACTCCAGCAGAGCTGTCCCCAGCGCTGTCCTCCACCAGAGGGTGCTAAAACAGAGGGCAGGGAAGGGACCATGTCGGAGTGAAGGTGTCAGAGAGAGAAAGGCTCGTTCAGTGCAGGGGCACCTGTGAGAAGGGGGCGCCGATGTCGGGTTCTTGAGATGGATGTTCTGCTCCGGCCCCGAGTCTGTGGAGCAGCCCCGGCCCCCTAGAAGAGGAAGAGGTGCTGGGGAAGATGGCCCAGTACCCAGATGGGGCCAGCGAGCTGCCCACAGGTGTTGTGAGCCGGTGTCCCCTGCCCTCAGGGACTCCAGCTGGCATGAGCGAAGGGCATGGCTGGGGGCAAGGCCGGATGGGGGAACACAGTAGAAAAGTTTCAATGGCCAGAGATGTGCCTGGCTCAGGAGCTAGAATGTTGGCTCCACGCCACAGGGGGATCTTTGTCTGTCACTTTTCAGCTATATACCCAGCACCTGGATCAGCACCAGGCATGCAACAGACACTGAATGGATGGGCGATTGAGTCCTTGGGCTGGGTTAAACAGAAGGGGGAGGGGGGCAGGGACCAAGAAACAGATTCTCAACTATAGAGAGTTCAAGTCCACATCCACCACCTTCTTGGTCGTGTGGGACTCTGGCCCAGAGGTGCCTCGGTCTCTCCATCTATTCCTAGGGGGACCGATAGCATTTGGACAAAGCAAGGCAGCCGTGACATCTGGGAGCTGCCTGGCCCTGTGCAAGTTCTCTCTTCTTTCTAGTTGACCCTCCTCGGTGAGATCTAAGATCCCCGATCACAAAGTCACCTCCGCTTCCCGACAGCATCTAATCCAGATCAAAGTCCTGCTGCCTCAAACCTTCCAAAGATCACCTAACACAAACCCGAACGTTATCACAAGCCTTTCCCAGCCCCCCGTTACCAAGATGCCCCGTGGTTCCCCTGGTGGCTGTTCCTTGCTGTAAGGAGCAATGGCTCCAGCTTGTTCACTGCCAGGTGGGTTTCGAAGGATCTGCAGCTGGAGGCACAGACAGTCCCCACCTGGTGCGGCTGCTGCTGTACCGCATGTGGGATGATACACTCCCAGGACCCTTCTGGATGTATCTGCCATGCTTTCCTATCACTTCCACTTTACAAGGAGGGCACCGAGACCCAGACAGGGGGCGGCGGCTCTGCCCGGGGCCACACAGTGGGTCTCGTTCCACAGTTGTTTGCCTAACCCCCTGGCCTCGGCCTCGAGAGGGCAGAAACCAACATGACAACACGGGGCCAGCATCTGGGAGGAGGAGAGCAGAGGGCTGTTGGGGCTGACAGAGAAGAGAAGCCTGTGGCCACAGGAGGGGAGCACCCAGGGCGTCCTCAGTGACCCCCGGTGCTGGCTCACCCACGTGGGACTTCCCAGATGGGACCCTCCAAGGCGTTTCTCTCCGAGGCCTGTCCTGGCTGCTGAATAAACACAGGCCCAGCTGGGGCCCGAGGGGGCGGGGGTCGGTGTCATCAGGCTGAGGCCTGAGTCACTTCCTGACCAAGGTTTCAGAGACACCCAGAGCCAGAGCCTGAGTGGGCTTCCCAAGCGTTCCCCACCTCTCTGGGCTCACCTCTGCTGTGCTCGGGTTCTCAACACACACAGCAGAGAGGCAGAAGCCTTGTCCTTCCCCTGGGGAATGGGCCCCGCGACCCAGAAGGAAACCTAGGTGCCCCGGAACGGTTCTGTCTTGCCTGCACCCAGTCCTGACCTCGGGCTTCCAGGACGTCCCCCCAGCTTTAGAGGCACGGTCCCTTCTCCTGGCACCCCCAGCTTGGCAGCCCTCCAGGCCCAAGGCCCCTTCCCTCTTCCTCCCACAGGGTCTCAGGGCCGGAGCAGAGGGTGGGGCAGGGGAGAGGGTGGGGAACATGCCAGATGCACTAGCACAGGATGTGCGGAGGAAGACCTGGTTTGATCACAGCCACGTCCTCATGATGCGAGGGAAGGGTGATCTGGAATGCAGACCATTTCCTTTAAGAAGCAAGGCCTCTCAGCCCAGAAACACTACCTAGACTTGGAGCTGAGAACAAAGCCTCTAGAACCAGGCTATGCTCACCTCATTTCTTTTTTAGATTTTTATTTATTTATTCTGAGAGACAGACAGAGTCTCTCATCGAAGTGTCAAGCCAGGGAGGGGCCGAGAGAGGAAGAATCCCAAGCAGGCTCTGCTCTGTCAGCACAGAGCCTGATGTGGGGCCTGAACTCACGGACTCGGGAGATCATGGCCCGGCCAGAAATCGAGAATGGGACACTTAACCAGGCACCCCTACGCTCACTTCTTTGACCTAGCTCTGCCCCTTACCAGCTGTGCAACCTTCAGCGAGTTACTTAACCTCTCTGCACCGCAGCTTCCTCGTCTCTCAAATGAGGACAATCATCGTATTGACTCACAGAAGCTCTTACCAGGATTGAGGGAGTTGTCTGTGTAAAACACTTAGGATAATGACTGGCACATGGCAAACACAAGTGTTCAGTAACTGCCTTTTCACTTCGAATGGGCTGATTTTTCCATTCCATTTCATTCTCACTATGGTTTTTGATCTTCTACTGTGTGCCAGATATGAGTAAGACAGGTTCGGTGACTGCAATGCCTGGCGGGCATTTCTGTGGGATCCCTGCACCGTCCCCACCCCACAATGGTCTTCCAGATGGTGCTTGACGCCGCATGACTTGCACGACCCCTGTGGGACGGACTGTGGCACAGGCTTTGGGGCCTGCGGCCTCCCTAGTGAGGACTGCCAGCTTGCTGTAGGCCACAAGCAGGTTCCTTTGCTTCTCCCAGACACCCTCTCTCCCATTGGCAACGTGAAGGGAGCCGTCCCCACCCCCTCCCCGGGCCAGGGCTGCGTCAGATAAGTCTGGCGCGAGGACCTCTTGTGGTTATTCTCGGCCCCTCCCTCCTTTCTGGGAGATCTCTGTGCTTTAATTCGAGCACAGAATCTTCTTCAGGCTGCAAGAGCCACCAGACGCAGATGGCAGAAGGCCCTGGCTTATCATTGCCCTATGGGGCATTAGGAAACCAGTAAAAACCTGTCCAAACTGGAAATTTGAGCCTAGACTGGATAGTTGATGCTATAGAATTTCTGTTGTTAATTTTAAGTGTGAAAATGATACTGTGGTTATGTTTTAAGAGTGGTCCTTATCTTGTAGGGGCGCCTGGGTGATTCAGACAATTAAGCATCCGACTTCAGCTCAGGTCATGACCTCTTCAGTGTTGGTGGGTTCTAGCCAGCCCTCAGGCTCTGGGCTGACAGTTCAGTGCCTGGAGCCTGCTTGGGATTCTGTGTCTCCCTCTCTCTCTGCGCCTCCCCCCCACCCCCACTCTACCTCTCTCTTTCTCAAAAGTAAATAAACATTATGAAATCTGGCCATGTGTAGCAACATGGATGGACCTTGAGGGTGTTACACTGAGTGAAATAAGTCAGGCAGAGAAGGACAGCTACCATATGTTTGCACGTATACGAGGATTAGGAGGAACTTAACGGAGGACCGTGGGGGAGAAAAGGGGGGAAGGATGGGGAGAGGGAGGGAGGCAAACCATGAGAGACTCTTGAATGTTGAGAACAAACTGAGAACTGATGGGTATGGGGGAGGGGAAGGGGGGTGATGGGCATGGAGGAGGGCACTTGTGGGGATGAGCACTGGGTGTTATGTGGGAACCAACTTGACAATAAACTAAAAATAAATAAATAAATAAATAAATAAACATTAAAAAAGTAGTTCTTTTAGAGATACAAAAATATTTATGGATGAAATTATATAATGCCTAGTTTTGCTTCAAAATGATGGAAAACAAAAATTGGCTAAGGGTTGAAATAACTGTTGAAGCTGAAGGATTGTGGTCGTTCAGGTTCACTAGAACCTCCAAGTGTCGTCCAGAGAGCCTCAGAGCCTGGGAGCGGGTTAGAAATGCAGAATCTTGGCTCCACCCCAGATCAACTGAATCAGAAACTGTATTCTAGTAAAATAAAATTCCCAGGGGATTCGCGAGCACATTCAAATGGGAGAGGCACTGGGCTCTTCTACGTACGTGCGTTTTCGAAACTTTCCATAATCAGAAAGTTGTGCGGTTTGGCTGTGGTTTTCCAAAAGTGTGTAGCCCATTCCCAGGCCGATCTTCTGCCGAGGCCCCGGGGTTGGAAGGCCCTAGGAGGGCTCCGTCCCGCGCGGGAGGCTCTGCGGACCACCCGGCGCGGCCCCGGCTTCCCCCCTCCCCCGCCCCTGCAGGGCTGCGCACCCGCCGCCCGGCTCGGTCTCCCGCAGCGTCCGCGCTCGGCCGGGGCCGTCGGGCAGGCCCGGGCGTGGCCACGCCCCGCGCACCTGGGCGAGCCGGCAGGTGGGACGCGCCGGGACCCCGCCCTCGCGCGGGGGAGGAGCGGGCGGCGGGGCAGGCGGGGCCGGGTGCTGGGAGCCCGGCGGGCCGCGAACGCAGGCGCCGCGCTGGGGCCACCGAGATTGGGTGCCCGGGATGAGCTTCACCCGGAAAAAGGGCTTCTACAAGCAGGACGTCAACAAGACCGCCTGGGAGCTGCCCAAGACCTACGTGTCGCCGACGCACGTAGGCAGCGGGGCCTATGGCGCCGTGTGGTGAGACCCCCGGGCCCGCGCGCCGCTGGGGGGCGCGGGGGGCGTCCGGCCGGCGGGACGGCGCGCGCCTAGGCACTGAGACGCAGGTGCAGCCTCCCGACAAGCCGGGCGGGGCCAGCGCCCCACTTCCCAGACCCGCCTTGGGGGTCCCCTCCGCCTCTGGACCGTCGGGGCCGCTCGCCCACCGCCTTGAGCGAGGACCCCAAGGCTCAGAGTCCTGCGGGCTTGGCAGACCCTCGCGGGGGCTCTTCCTGGGCCGAGCGCTTGGAGCTGGGAGGGGGCGACAGGGCAGCGGAGCACGAGCAAGAAGCCTCAGGCTGTGGCAGAGGCTGGCCTGCGGCCACTACCCACTACGGGCGCCATCTCACTTTTGTCATTTTGTCACTTTGTGGGGTCTCTGTGGGTTGAGTTAGGACTGGGTCTGGTTCTCCGGGACTTGAATCTTACGGGGGACCCCAGTGTTCATCCAGGCGAATCCCTGTTGTAACAAGTGGGTACATGGAGGCCCAAAGAGGGAGACGTGACTTGCCCAGTTGCCAAGAGTGAGCTTCCCTCCGGGTTCTGGATCCTTTTGGCATCAGCTTGTCTGCCCAGTGCGGTGCGCCCCTCTCGGTTACTGCCCGTCCCCTCTGCCACCCCCGACCTGTCACTGCGCCTGAGGCTGCTCCCAGGAGTCCGGAGTGGTGGGCTCCTTGCCTCCCAGCCTCGCCCCCTGGCCAGGAGGGATGGGGTGGGAGATGGCCTGGACCCCCCCCCCCCCCCGCCCCAGAGTGGCCTGGGAGATTCCACCCAGGATGCGGAGCGGAGGCTACTGGGCAGGAAAGTCACAGCCCGCGCACCTTCCTGTGCCCTACAGCTCCGCCATCGACAAGCGGTCAGGGGAGAAGGTGGCCATCAAGAAACTGAGCCGGCCCTTCCAGTCGGAGATCTTTGCCAAGCGAGCCTACCGGGAGCTGCGGCTGCTGAAACACATGCAGCACGAGAATGTAGGCTGGGGCCTGGGGTCTGCTCCGGAGAAGGGGAGGGGGTGGTCCCTCCGGGTGTGGGGGTGCTGGCCTGACAGGGTGCAGAGAGCTCAGCACAGGGCCAGGAGAAGGGGACTCGCCTCCCCGCCCCTCCCACTCCTGTTCCTCACCTCATTGAAACGAGGTGCCAGGTCCTGCCCCGCCTACTTCCCAGGAAGGGTGAAAAGGATAGTTTTGGCAGTGGAGCAAAATGAGCTTTGCAAGGTGCAGACATGCTGTTTCACTGTTATGAGGAAATGGGCACAGAGGAGCTTGTGATTTGTTCTAGATCTCAGAGCCCGTGGTGTGCCTCCCCCCCCCCCCCACTCCTGGTTAATGTAGCTTCCACAGCGGCCCTGATAATAACAATAGCCGTAGATCCCTGAGCACTTACTAGGTGCTAAGTGCTTTTCTCAGAGCTTTGCAGAGACTAATTTGTTAATCCTCACAATATTACGTGAGTTAAGTGCTATTAGTCCCATGTACAGAAGAGGAGACTGAGGCACGGAAAGACTGAGAGGTTATGTGGTTGGTTAGTCGGTGCTGGGATTTGAACCTAGGCAGCCTGGCTCTGGGGCCTCAGTGCAGAACCATGAGAGCATCTTGTCTGCCAGGAAACAGCTGGGAAAACTAGCCACCCAGCTCTGGGCCCCACAAACTTTGCTCCAGGATACCTAGCTCAGAGGGCGAACATTTAAAATCATGATTTCAAAAACACTGGGCACATGTTAAGCCCCATTCCTCTTCAGCAAGCCCCTCCCCAGGACCCCCGTGAGGGAGGGCGAGGTCGCCCCTGGATTCCTTTTCTGCCCGGTTTACTGCTTCTGCCCTTTCACTGCCTCCTGCTGGAGATGGTGTGTTAGAGAAGGGCTGGTGGTCACACGCGTGGCTGAGGGCCCAGGGGAGTGGGGAGAGAGGGCTGTGGCCGCTGCCCAGCCTCACTGGCAACCTTCTCCCCAGGTCATCGGCCTCCTGGATGTCTTCACCCCAGCCTCCTCCCTGCGTGGCTTCCATGACTTGTGAGTCGGGCCGCACTGGGTTCCGGGGCGTCTGCAGGCCTTATTTGCCCCTCGGGAGCAGGCTGGGGGGAGAGTCCAGACTTCTCTCTTCTGGGTGGGGGGCTTCCCGCCCTGCTAGTCTCTTTGGGCTGTCCACTGATGCGTGATTCTTTCTAGAGAGTCTTTCAGCCAAGGGTGGAGAGAAAGGCAGGCCGGAAGGGTTGGGAGGGGCTCTGCGGGGCGCTTGTCTGACTCAGAACAGTCTGCTTATCTGCTTCATTTATCACCCGCTTGAACACCACCAAGACCTCATTGGCAGTCCTCACAGGGTCTTACCCCGCCATTCTGGGGGGGCCCAGGTGGGGGTCTGGGCCCGGAGCGAGGAGCGATAAGGCTTGGCTGCCTCTGGCTGATGGGGGGTTCGACAGAGTCACACAGAACCAGAAGATTTAGGTGTTAAATGCAGGACTTTGTCAGGCACTTAGACCAGTGTCTGGTCTAAAACATTGGAGCCTTTGGGAAGATGGATTTTTTTTCCTCCCTTCCTTCCTTCCTTCCTTCCTTCCTTCCTCCCTCCCTCCCTCCCTCCCTCCCTCCCTCCCTCCCTCTCTCTCTCTCTCTCTCTCTCTCTCTTTCTTCTTTCTTTCTTTCTTTCTTTCTTTCTTTCTTTCTTTCTTTCTTTCTTTCTTTCTTTCTTTCTTTCTTTCAAGTTTATTTATTTATTTTTGAGAGAGAGACCAAGAGCAGGAAGAAGGGCTGAGAGAGAAGGAGAGAGAGAGTACCAAGCAGGCTCTGTGCCGTCCGTGCAGAGCCCCACATGGGGCTCGAACTCACGAATTGTAGGATCATGCCTGAGCTGGAATCAAGAATCAGATAGATGCTCAACCGACTGAGCTCCCCAAGCTGATCCTATTTCAAATGCAGCTGAAGGGCCCTTTGTTAGGATTCTTTTGTTTTATATTTAATGCAGTGATTCTGAATGGAGGGTTTTGGTGTTTGTTTTTTTTTTCCTATAAAGCCAGCTGCTGGGCTTAGCATTTGGAATTTAAAGTGGACCAGCCCCTCAGGAAGGGTGGAGGTGCAGTTTCTAAATGAATATTCACAGTAGTGTGGTTGGTGCTCTATATATGGTCAAGTGCTGGGGACTGCAAGCTACCTCAGGAGGCTTCCCAGAGGAAGCAATGCTTGAACTCTGCCTCAAAGGATGAGTAGATGTTTTTCTGCCTTAAAGGTGTGAAAGGCATCCCAGGGCAGAAGGAACTGCACGGACAAAGGCCATGGTGCATGAAAGAGCCTGGAGTGTTGGGGCGATCGTGATAAGTTCACTGTGGCTGGGGAAGGCCAGTGGCTGGTCTGGCCCAGGGGAGAGTCCAGACTTGATCCCACAGGCGGCCTCAAGTCCACAGGATTTGAACATTGGGGTGATGTGGTCAGATCAGATTTTGGGGTGCACTTTGGCAGGAGAGAGAAAGCCTGGAGAGCAGTGTCCCAGACCCTGACCTTGATCTAAATAAGGCAGGGGTGATGGGATGCCCAGGAGCAGAGCTGAGACCTGTCAAATGGTCCCGTCTGTTGGGATGCAGTGGCTGCGGGAGGGGGATGTGGCTCAGGAGGCCAGGCTCCTGCTTGAAACACACACGGTAGAAGAAGAACCGACCTCGGGAGAAAGAAGGAACTCCATTTTGGACACCACTTTTGAGGAGCCTGTGAATGTTCAGGCGTTTAGTCAACAATTGCAAACACGTCTGGAGCTCAGGAAGGTCAGGGCTAGGGTAGAACGTGGTATAATGCTGTTGACTAAGAGATCAGCAGAGAATCTTGAGGAGGTGTTAGACTTTGCAAGAGGTCCAGTAGGAAGAAAGGGAGCCACAGGTGTGTGTGGATGGGGTGGGGGTGGGGGTCGTTGGTGATCTCGATCTGTGCAGTTTCAGAGGGGTGGAAGCAGACACCAGGTTGTCAAGGGATTGGAAGTTAAGGCAGTGGGTCAAGAGGCATGGACCACTCTAGAAGTTTGGCTGCGGAGGGAAAGAGGGAGAAAGGGTGGTTATTTGAAGAACCAAGTCAAGGGAAGGTGGTTCTAGCACAGTAAGTTCATCAGCAGAGAAGAAAGACCCAGGGTCCATGTAGAAGTGAAAGACAACACTGGGGAGGGGACTGTGCATGAACCAGAGTCCCCCATCGGGGAGGGTGGATGATCAGGTAGAAGAAAGTCTCAGAAAATCACAGGCTCATAGAGTTGGCCTTCATCACATCCTTTTTTTTTTTTTTTTAAATATTTCTTTTTAAAAATTGTTTTTAAGTTTGTTTATTTTGAAAGAGAGTGAGCGAGCTGGGGAGGAGCCGAGAGGGAGAGAGAGAGAATCCCAAGCAGTCTCTGTGCTGTCAGCACAGAACCCAATGTGGGGCTCGATCTCACAAATCAGGAGATCACAGCCTGAGCCAAAATCAAGAGTCGGGCGCTTAACCGACTGAGCCACCCAGGCGCCCCTTTAATATTCCTTTTTAAATCATATTTTGTTCTGGGCTTTGCCGTTACGACCTTGAGCAACAGCTTTATTTTGCTGACCTTGACCTGTTTTGCAATCCCACAGGAGGGTACAATGGCTCAGCTACTCCTTCTTCCTTCTTCTGCCCTCCTGGAAAGTGTTTTATTATTTCCTTCTTGGAAGGGCACATATTCTTGGTTGTTTGTGGAGTTCTCCCAGCTGGGCATGACCCTCTGGAGGCGGGGGCTGGTGGTGGTGGTGGTGTGATATTTGAACCAAAGCAGAGGGAAATACTGGCAGATGTCTCTAAAGTCACAGCTGTGACTTTCTGTGGGGCGTGGAAAAGGGCAAGCCGAGGGCACCTTTGAAGAGAGGGAACACGGCTCCAGTTGGTTTTCCTGAGCACGCACCAGCTAGAATGCTTCCCCTGAGCTCTGCCAGCCAGTGGCCCCCGGGGCCAGGCCGAGGGCCAGAAGCCAGGAGGCCCATGTGGACGTCCAGCTGGCTACGGTGGGGCTCATTCTCGCACGCGGAGCCCACCTCTAAGGGCTCTGTTCTGCCCCAGCTCCTTTGCATGTCCTATGACCTCAGACCTGAGGCTGGGTGGGACTGGGGACTGTCAAGGAGCTCTCATGCCTTGCAGCTACCTGGTGATGCCCTTCATGCAGACGGACCTGCAGAAGATCATGGGGATGGAGTTCAGTGAGGACAAGATCCAGTACCTGGTATATCAGATGCTCAAGGGTCTTAAGGTGCGTGGGGGCCTGGAAGGTGGCCGGTGCGGGGGGGGGGGGCGCCTTGGTGTTGAGACCTGAGGTTTGGAGAACACCGGGATGTGGGGGCTGGGAGAGCACACTGCGATGGGGTGGAGGAAGTTTGGAGCCGGCCTGAACCACCTATTGTGGAAGCACTCACTATTTGTGCGCGCTCTCTCTCTCTCTCACAGTACATCCACTCAGCTGGGGTCGTCCACAGGGTGAGTGCTCTCTCCGCTCTGGTCCTCAGAGGCCCCTCCACTCTCTGTACTCTCTCTGTGTGGAAGGATCCCCCACAGCCGGGGAGGAGGAGAGGAGAGGGGAGCCTGGCGTGTGGATTTTTTGGACCCAGCCTTGGCCCGGGAAGGGCTGCTCAGAAGAATGTTGTGTTCTGGGGAGCTCTCTGGATGCTGCAAACCAAGCGAGCCTTGAGCAGGGTGTTTCAGGCTCCAAGAATCAGAGTATCTTAGAGCTGGGTGGGCCCAGGAGGACACCTGGCCCCGCCCTCATTTTACACATGAGGAGCCGGACCCACAGAGAGGGGAAGGGGGGCAAGCTCCCATCTCTGCTGCTCGGCCCAGTGCTTCCTCTCTCCTCTCATCTAGGACCTGAAGCCCGGCAACCTGGCCGTAAACGAGGACTGTGAGCTGAAGGTGAGCGGGCGCAGGCAGGGTCAGGGCGGGTGGGCCCTTCTCCCCCGGGGACCCCAGAAGCTGCTCCAGGACCGTCTGCAGCAACTCTTTCTCCCTCTGTCCCCGAGTCATAGATCCTGGACTTTGGGCTGGCCCGGCACGCGGACGCTGAGATGACTGGCTATGTGGTGACCCGCTGGTACCGGGCCCCTGAGGTGATCCTCAGCTGGATGCACTACAACCAGACCGGTCAGTGGCCAGCGGCCCAAGGAGGGGCTGGGGGGTCTTCTCCGGAAGCTTCTCCGGGACCACTGTGGTCCCTGTGGGTTGAGCGACTGCTGGGCCCTGGTCAGCTGGGCCGAGTGACACTTCCTCCCCTCCCTCTGCAGTGGACATCTGGTCTGTCGGCTGTATCATGGCAGAGATGCTGACTGGGAAAACGCTGTTCAAGGGGAAGGACTGTATCCTTTGCGGGAAATGCCCACCTTCATCCAGGGGTTCAGTCCTGCAACAGACACTTTGTCACTGAAAAACCTCTTTTTTGTTGTTAATGCGAAAGTGATACATGATCACTCTAGAGCAACTTTGTTTTATTTTTAATGCTTATTTATTTTTGAGAGCGAGTGTGGGGGAGGGGAGAGAGAGAGAATCCCAAGCCGACAGCACGGAGCCTGATGCAGGGCTTGAACTCATGAGCCATGCGAGATCGTGACTGGAGCCGATATAGAGTCAGACGTCTGGGGCGCTTGGGTGGCTCAGTCTGTTGACCATCTGACTTCGGTTCAGGTCATGATTTCATCATGGTTCATGGGTTTGAGCCCTGCATCCAGCTCTGTGCTGGCAGCTAGCTCAGAGTGTGGAGCCTGTCTTTGGATTCTGTCTCTCTCTCTCTCTCTCTCTCTGCCCCTCCCCTGCTCACGCTGTCTCTGTCTCTCAAACATAAATTAAGAAAAAACACATTAAAAAAAAAAGAGATGCCTAACTCACTGAGCCACCCAGGCGACCCCCACTCTACAATAATTTTTAAATGCAGGTAAGGGAATTGATGAGAAGTGCCACCTGTTGTTCCGGCACCAGGTAGAAAATACATCACGTTTTGGCACCACACGCTAATGGAGCGCCTGTGTGTGCTGGGCAGGTGTTGAGACTATGTGGGGCTCGCACTGCCGAACTCAGTGTGTGGGGAGAGGGGTGGAGGATGGTGTTGAAGAAACGGATGAAGGTGGCTGAGCGGAATGGGAGCTGGGAAGGCAGAGGATCCAGGGGCATTTGTGGTGAAGCACTCTTAGCCCAGCCCGGTGGGTGGGAAGCTTCCAGAGGCCTGCGTCCCCTCTGGAGAGTGCATCTGGAGCCTGGATGGTTGCCGTCGAGCCTGGGGGACAGTGACGGAAGGGCGGTGGGAAGGGCGGCCTCAGATCTGCCTGCAGAGAGTGAGGCTGAGCCTTAACCCACTGCCAAGACCTGGACCAGCTGTCCCAGATCCTGAAAGTGACCGGGGTGCCGGGTGCAGAATTTGTGCAGAAGCTGAACGACAAAGCAGTGAGTGGCAAATGGGTCTGGACTGGCCTTGGCCGTGCACTTGGCTAACCAGGGCTCACCCATTCCCTCCTTTGTGCCCTGGCAGGTGCTCTTGCCTTCATCCCACTTTGGACTTTGACCTGAACCTTCAGCCCCGTTCTGGGGCTTTTCTGGAGCCCCCCTGCCCTGTACCCCCACGGCCCGAGCCCTGAAGGGCTGACACATGGGGATCACTCAGTGCTTCTCTGTCTTCCAGGCCAAATCCTACATCCAGTCGCTGCCACAGAGCCCCAAGAAGGATTTCTCGCAGCTCTTCCCGCGGGCCAGCCCCCAGGGTGAGTCACCGGCCCTGCCTTCCAAGGGCTGCTGCCCTCCTTCCCCGAGGGTGGCTCTCCCAGGCCTGGGCTCTGAGGTGAGTGATCTGTCGCTGCAGCCACAGACCTGCTAGAGAAGATGCTGGAGCTGGATGTGGACAAGCGTCTGACGGCCTCGCAGGCCCTCGCCCACCCCTTCTTTGAACCCTTCCGAGACCCAGAGGAGGAGACAGAGGCCCCGCAGCCATTTGATGATTCCTTAGAACACGAGAAGCTCACGGTGGACGAATGGAAGCGTAAGAGCGGGGGGGTCTCGGCTTCCATCGTCTCTCTCCTCTCTCTGCCTACAGCCTCTCTCTGCTTTGCCTCCGCCGTGTCCGCGCGCGGCCTCTGCCGGCCCCACCGCCCTCCTGGAGCACTACCCCTGCGTCCTTCGCTCTGAGCACGCACTGCCTCCTGTGCGCACTCCTTACCCCTGAGCTGACTTCCGCTCCGCCGTCCATCCGGGGAGGGGGCTCTCTTTGGCTTTCAGCACCACCCCCCCTCACACACCTCGAGCCACCCTGTGTTTCCCAGAGCACATCTACAAGGAGATTGTGAGCTTCAGCCCCATCGCCCGGAAGGACTCACGGCGCCGGAGCGGCATGAAGCTGCAGTGAGAGCCTGGCCTGACCCTTGGCTGAGCCCAGGACCGCCACGCGGCACTGCCCGCCAGATACTGCCCTTGGGACCAGTATCTGTTTGTCATGACTGTAGTTACAGTTCTTGGATTGTAGCCTTCCAGGCGGAGGACACGGGGCCCTCGTCCTTGTGCAAGAAACGGGCCTCGTACACGCAGTATTCAGGGGTGTTGGTTGGGAGAAAACCGCCCCGGTCACAACCGGCCACATTAAAATGCCAATCTGGAGAATCGCCTGTGTGCGGGCTCCTTCCTTCTGGCTGAGGGGTGGGCAGGGGTCTGGGCAGTGATGCCTCATCTGTTCGCTAAGGCTGCTGTGACAAATCCCCGCAAACCAGAGGGCTTAAGACAGCGGGACTTTATGCCCTCACAGCTCTAAAGGCGGGAAGTCTGAAATCAAGGTGTCGGAAGGGCCGTGTGGCCCCAAAGATTTGCAGAGCAGAATCCTCCCTCGCTTCTCTTTAGCTTCTGGCGGCTCCTGGAATCGCTGGTGTTCCTGGGCTTGCGGTTACACCTCTGCCTCTGTCTCCCCGTGGCCCACTGCCCTCCGCATGTGTCTGGCCTCGCCCGTTCTTAAAAGAACACCAGTGATTGAATTTCAGGCTCCCCCTAATCCTGTCTGATCTCATCTCCGTCCTTGCTAATTACATCTGCTGAGACCCGATTTTCAAATCAGGTCATGTTCGGAGGTTCTGGGTGGACACGGCTTTGGGGAGGACACTACTGAACCCACTACAGATGGCCACAAGGGAGGGGCTCCTTCCTGGGCCCTGCGCTCTGCTGAGGGGGCCAAACGTGTTTAGCTGCTAAATTAAGGGAGCTGCAGAGAGAGCTGCAGCTGCTGAGACATTGCATGCAGGTTATTTTGGGTGAGTGATAAGCAATCAAGAAACAATAGCAGGCTCGGCTGACAGAGAGCTGCAGGAGGCAGCAGCGGGCTTTCTCCAGGCTTTCTGGAAAACGGTTCCACTTGGGCCTCCTCTTGGGAATGATCCGTCTCTCCCAAGCTTTCACCCGACAATGGCGAGGTTTTTCTGTTTACATCTGAAGAGCTTTGGCCGGAACAGATTCCCGCGTACAGGGAAGGAGCCAGGAGCCTGGCCTTGTAGGCCCAGCCCTGGGGCCCGGGTGAAGATCTAGATTCCTAGGCCCTACCCCTGAGACTGATTTGGCAGGTCTGAAGTTGAGACCTGAGAACTGCTGAATGAAGGCGTGCCTCGCCCATGCCCAGGGATCCTGATGAACATCAGACGGGATTTAGGAAAACATTTGGTTGGGTTCAGTGACATTTGTCAAGAGTCCTAAATCAGCAACCCATGGTGGGAGTCTGGGGGACTTACTTGGGCTTCACACACTCATTTTACAGAGGTTAAGACTGAGGCTCAGGGCACTTTAAGGGCGGTGAAACTGTCCTATGGGATACTATAATGGTGGACACATGACATTCTGCATTAGTGAAAGAAAACCAGCAGAGCTGAACACCAGAGTGAGCCCCCACCGAAACCACAGGCTTTGGTTAATAATAATGTATCACTATTGGTCCATCACTTGTAACATATTATAATGTATCAGCACTGGCTTCTCACTTGTAACAAACGGGCCACACTAATGCAAGATGTTAATAATAGCTGAACTGTGAGGCCAGGGTGGGAGGCGTGCTGGGGAAGGAGTATACAGAACTTTCTGTACTTTGGCATGAGTTTTCGGCAAACCTAAGATTGCTCTAAAAAAATAGTATCTACTTAAAAAAAAAAAAAAAAAAGACTTGAGGCCCCACGGAGATAGGTCCCATGGCTAGGGAGTGGTGGAGTCAGGATTTGAACCCTGCAGCCTTGACCACTGTGCCAAACTCTCGTAACCCACACTTGCATCCAACAGTGGCTCGGCCTTCTGTTCCGTCCAGCCTGCCTCTCGGGACTCCTTCGCTGCCTGTGTCCAAGGACAAAGTCCAGTCTCCTTGGCCTGGCATTCAAAGCCCTTGCATCCTCTCTGACGTCATATACTCCCGCTGCCTCCTGTGTTCCTTATCCCGCTGTGACCTGCCAGAACGCGTCCTGGGATACACCACGAGGCTCGCTCTGCACATGAACAGGTTAAAGGTTCTGACAAGTCCTTCAGTTAAGAAGTCTGCTCATCGTTCATCCTGAGCTTCCCAAACGTACTACCCCGCAGTACCCCATTTTCTCCTGAGAGCCCTCACACCTCTTTGCCCAGCGAAACCCGGTGCTCACATCCCAGGACTTCTCCCCAGGTGGGGCCCCGAGCTTCTTGCAGAGCCTCTGCCTAGGAGGCCCTTCGCCCCCCTCCTCACTTAGGAAAATCCTCCTTACCCTTCCAGCCTCTGCCTCGGGCCGCCATTGCCGTGGAGAAGGAAGTCTCCAAATCCTCCTTAAGAGAAGGGGTCTCTTCCTCCCTCCGGCCCAGGCCCTCTGCGGGTGGCAGTTATGGTGTGAGTGGTTCGGCCTCCCTCCCCATCGCACACTGCGAGCCCTGCTTGGAACAGCCATCTGTGAACGGCTGGAGATGTCCCAGGGTCCTGCCGGTCATCTCTCTGCCCTGACCAGACCGCATGGGGTCAAGGGCAGCGGAGAGCATAGCAGGAAGCAGAAGCGGGTGGCCCTGGCCTGTATCTTAGAGTTGCCCTCCCCCCCCCAAAAATTTCTAGGCTTTCTAGTCTCAAAAGCCCATCGTCCCAGTGTCCCTCCAGTCACTCCAGTCCATCCCATCCCAGAATTAAACTTCTGTGTGTCACTCCAGCCCCTTCCCTACAATCGTCTCAAACCTGGGAAGTTTCTCCAAAGGGAGGTGACGGTGCCGACAGAGGGAAGGGATTCAAGGATTCTGGCCTCACCCTTGGGGCACATGGCTGGTGGGGAGGGGGGACAGGAAACGAGTCCAGTTATAGGCTGGCTGGGGGGTGGGGCCCAGCTACTCCCAGAGTCGGCCTACAGGACTTCTGACAAGTCTTGTGTCGCTCCCTCCCGTTGGCGGACAAGGTTGGAACTTGCCTGCGATAGGCAGCGAAGCTTGAAAATTCCTGACAGAGACAGGAAAGCGAAACTCAGGTCTGGAGACAGCTCAGTAGCAGCTTCCTGCATCTCCTCCTCTGTCAAAGGAAGGGTGTCCTTGTACAATGTGCCGCTCTTCTCCCGAGGCCACTGGGGTCTACAGCTGGGGCCCGGCCTCCGGGGACACCCAGGCCAGGGCTTGCCTGGCGTGTTAGGGGTGGTGCTGCCCCCAGTGAGGGGCAACTCACGGGAGACAGAGGAACTGTCCCCGCAGGGAAGAGCCAGGGTGTGTGAATGCCCCAGAACCTGCGAGGCCGGGGGCTTGTTCGAAAGGGGGAAGGGATCAGCTCTCCCCTGGCCCAGTGAGATCGCTCTGGTTCCCCACCAGGGTGTGGGAGCCTTGCTTCTGAGGAGGGGGGAATCTCTTCCCACCTCTCCTCCCCATACTTGGCTTTTCTGTCATTGAATTCAGCTGAAACATTTCCCTAAGCACCAATGCTGGGCTGCCGCCCTCCCTTTATTCCATAGTGAGCTGGGGGTGGGGGGGAGGGCGGCTGTCATCCTCCCTAAATCCCCCTGTGATTTAAGGTAAGAAACTAGTGGCTTTCTCCCTTTTCACAATGGGCAGTGGAGACCTGACACCATTCAGCCAAATCGAAGATCTCAGTGAGATGTCACCGCGGAGGCTCCCCTACCAGATTTCCTGGGGGAGGGGCAGTGCGGGTGGAATTCTGGTCTGATCCTTTCCGCAAACCCAGACTCCAGGCCAGTGACAACAAGGCCCCTCTGGGTGAGGGGGCCCTTAACCATTTTCTGTGCCTCGGATCCCTTCTCAAGGCAATATTTTCATACGCATAAGATGAAATCCGCAGGATTACAGCGGAAGCTAGTTATGTTGAAATACAGTTGTGAAAACCTTTAAATGTGTGATGTTGTAATTCATGGGTTTCTTCATGAATGCGTTAAATAACAAGACCGTGAGCCTGATAAGTCACAAAAGTAGAAACGAGCATGGACGATGTTTCGGGATACCGGCAGCCACTGTAAAGGGGAATGAAAAGCTTCATCCTTCCTACTGATGCTGCTCACATGACCTTAGTCTGCGGCCTCTGCTCAGAACCGAGGACATGGCAGCAAGGGGCAAGAAAGTTATACTATTTTTCAACCCAGGTTCATGGACTCTGAGATACAGGGTGGCTTGCGATTGGTGGACCAGTGAAGAATCCTTGTTATAGATACTAAAATGTGACTTAAAATTTTTTTTAATGTTTATCTATTTTTGAGAGAGAGACAATTAGCACAAGCAGGGGAGGGGCAGAGAGAGACAGAGACACAGAATCAGAAAGCAGGCTCTAGTCTCTGAGGGACAAGCACAGAGCCCCATGTGGGGCTTGAACTCATGGACCGTGAGATCATGACCTGAGCTGAAGAGGGACGCTTCACTGATTGCGCCACCCAGGCGTCCCTAAAATGTGACTTTAGGTATCTTCTGCTATTTCTTTTCTATCCTTTTTTTTTTTTTTTTTTTTTTTTTTTTTTTTTTTTTTTTTTTTTTTACTGTTTGTTTTTGAGAGAGAGAGAGAGCAAGCGAGCAGGGGAGGGGCAGAGAGAAGGGACATGGATCTGAAGCAGGCTCTGTGCTGGCAGCAAAGAGCCTGACGTGGGACTCAAACTCACAAACCAAACTGTAAGATCATGACCTGAGCCAAAGTCAGACACTTAACCCGCTGAGCCACCCAGGCGCCCCTACCTCTGCTATTTCTTAACTGATCTTCCAATCTCACCACCATCCGCACCCTCTCCCTCTCACCCCGTCCTGCAACTTGTATAATCACAGAGCCGGATTGGAAACTCTCAGATCTGCACCTGGAAGCCTACAACACGTATTATACCCTCCCCCCTCCCCCCCATTTCCCTGTGTCTCTCAACCTCACTGTCCAGGTAGGAAGGATCTGACTGGGGCATTTTGCTTGGGAATTTGCCAAGGTCTCTATATCTAGTTTGCAAACTGCATGAAATTCTCCAACTTCACCACATTTCCTCTGAACAATTTTACTGATGAAGACATTTGGGACCCAGAGTAGAGATGCTGGCCCAGGCCTCCGACTTACCATATACTGTTCTTTCCACTATGACAGTGGTGTGACAACTTATTGAGCTCTGCATCAATGTCTGTGCCCCCCCCACCCCCCCAGGCATGAAGAGAACCAAGCGTAGAGATGGGTTTGTGTTAACTGGCCAAGAGAGGAAGCTACCAGAAAGGCATTTGTTTCTCTGTTTTCCCAAAGATTTCATCTTTGAGACTATTTTGCTAGGATTCTGGGAAGAGAACAGGTTGGGAGGTGAGTACAGGTGAGAGGTGGTGTGGCTTCAACTGACCAGAAGGAGGTAGAGGCTTGTTAGTCCCCATATTCTTTTGGGGCTGTGGTCAGCTCCCTGTCACCCCCTGCCCCCTGCAGCAAAACTCAAGAGGAGGCTGCTGGGTACACTCAGGGAGACCAGACCCTAATCACGGGGCTCCTCATCTTGGCTGAAATTCCCGTGTGGCTAATGCATCCTGTGGCATCAGAAGCAGGGACCTGAAAAAGCCCCGTGGACTGGGACAGGGGTCTTCCGGGACAGACACACTGGTTTCCTATCCATCAGCCACACTCCCTTCTTCCTTAAAGAACCCACACTTTGTTCAGGCTGCAACCTGCACAGAAACGTGGGCCTCTCCTCCTGCCCCAGGTGCTGACCCATGATGGTTCTACACCAACGGAGCTAATGTTCTCTCGGCTTCTTGCGGGCTTAGGACTCAGTTCTGACAAGTGGACTTAGGGGAAGTCTGGGAAGGAGATCCGGGTGGTCTGTACCTGCCTTCTGCCCCGAAGATGGTTTTGTGGGCTCTGTGGGCTCTGGCAGCCATTCTGTGACCATGAGGAAACAAGACTAAGGCTACAAAGTGCAAACACTGAGGATGATAAAATGTAAGGATGCCAAGGTCCTGATTTCCTGGGACATCAGGAAGCTGATGAAACCGCACCAGGGGCTGCCTGAGCCCAGGCTTATTATTATATGAAGTAACTACCTAACTTTGCAGCTGAAGGCACTGTCACTCAGAGATTCTCCCACGTGTGGTCCACACGGGTTTAACAAGCGCCTCATCTCAGGGGTTTTAGGTACAGATGGATCCTCAGAGGTGTTTTCCTTGTGTCATGGGGTCCACAGATCCCAGAACTTTTGTAATTCTGAAGAGGAGCCCACTGAAGACTGGAGCTAGATTTCCTCAGCCGGATAGAACAGGGCCTTGCTGCAGAAGCCCTAGCTTCATCCAGCCTCTTCTCTGTATCCTCCCTCAGAAGAGCGGCCCCTCTTTCTAACCTGGTCCTTTCCCTGTGCACAGCACTGGTTACGTGTTGGGCTCTGGACCCCCCACCCCCACCCCGCCGCTCTGCCACTAACCAGCTGTGTGAACTTGGGCCTCAGTTTCCTCACCTGTAAAATGAAACTAATATAAGGAAAGCTGTCAGAAGTGTCTGAGGCGTAAGAACGCGCACTGGGCATTAATTATTATTTTTTCTGCCACATGCTCTTTTCTCCTTGCTCACCCCACCTTCCTGACAACTTCTCTCCCTCCTTCGCAGAAGCAGCACTTGCAGCGGCACCAGGGTGGCTCAGCTGGGTAAGTGGCCAACTCCTGATTTCGGCTCAGGTCGTGATCTCAGTTCAGTGAGATCGAGCCCCGCGTTGAGCTCCATGCTTGGGATTCTCACTCTCCCTCTCTCTCTCCCTCTCTCTCTGCCCCTCCCCTGCATAGGTGTGCATGCACATGCATGTGCATACTCTCTCTCAAAGTAAATAAACTTAAAAAAAAATAACAACACTGTAATTAAAAAAAAAGAAAAAACCGCACTTTTCTCCACTCAGCTGGCGTCCACATTAAATCCTCCTTCAGTAGGTTCTCAAGAGACGAGGTCCCAGTCACCCTTGGCTTATATTATGACTCTGGGGTCTGGAAGGCTGCCCAGTGGGGAGGTGAGAACAGGGGCTTTGCATACAAAAAACCTTGAGGTTAAGAGAAAAAGAGTGGAATTTAAAGAACTGGCTCCCTTGCCCAGGGAGGGAGTGGTGCTGGCGAGTTTGAAATCTGTAGGGCAGGCTGGCAAGCTAGAAATTCAGGCAGGAGTCTTATGTTACAGTCATGAGGCTGAATTCCTTTTTTCTCCGGGAAACCTTGGTTTTTGCTCTGATGGACTTCAACTGATTGGATGGAGCCCACCCACATTATGGAGGGTAATCTGCTTTTACTTAAAGTCAACTGATTGTTGGGGCACCTGGGTGGCTCACTCGGTTAAGCGTCCGACTTCGGCTCAGGCCAAGATCTTGTGGTTTGTGAGTTCGAGCCCGGCATCAGGCTCTATGCTGACAGCTCAGGGCCTGGAGCCTCCTTCGGATTCTCCTTCTCTCTGCCCCCTCTCCCTTGCTTGCTCTCTCTCTCTCTCTCTCTCTCTTTTAAAAATTAACATTAACAAAATTTAAAGTCCACTGATTGTAACTGTTATTCACACTTAAAACTTCGCCAAAGCAGGGGCGCCTGGCTGGCCTAGTCGGTGGAGCATGTGACTCTTGATATCGGGGTTGCGAGTTCAAGCCCCACACTGGGTGTCGAGATTACTTAAGAAACAAACAAATAAGTAAACATGTAATAAAAAAAAAAAGAAAAATTTGTCACCGTGTCATCTAGACTGGTGTTTAACCAAATGACTGAGCACGTAGCCTGGCCAAGTTGATGCTTAAAATTAACTATCCTGCTGGCACGTGGAGCAGGGCATTTTACTCCTGTGAGCCTTGATTTTCTTTGTCTGACATGGAATAATAGACGAGTGCGCCGTGCAGGACTGGCGAGGGGCGAGTGCATGCAGAGTGCACGGTGAGCGTTAGTCTTTTCCACTGTTGTTATGGTTGTACCAGGAGGCGCTCACACCACACGCTGATGATGGCAGTGCTCGAGCCATGGCCCTGCTCTCAGCCTTCGGTCGCATAGGCATCACGCAAAACCACAGAGGAGCCTGGTTCCCATCTGACTCGTCACCCAACAGAGGGGCCCAGAACCTCTGGTGCGTGGGAAAATGCCCAAGGGAACGTATCTTTGGGAATCCTCCGCCCTCCCCTTTATGTGGAAAGGAGGAAAGTTTTCCCACTGGTTTTCTTCATCTTTGAGACAGTGGAGGGCTTGGAGCTATACGTCAGGAAGAATTAAATTTCTCTTCTACAGCAACCATTTCACATTTTGTAAGAACTGCATATTCATGAGGGAACACAGCCTAGTGGGAACCAGATGACAGCTCGGTTTTCCTGGAAATCAGGAAATCAATCAAGCTGCCAAACTGAGGCGTCTGCATTGTGAAATACTGCCAATGTTCCAGAAAGTTGTTTTAAATAAGAGTTATTTTTAAAAAGGAAATTCTTTCTCTCTGTCTCTCTCTCTCTCCCTCTTCTTTTTCTCTATTTTTCTCCTCCTCCCTCCCTCCCTTCCTTCCTTTCATTTTTGAAGCCCGTGTAGCCCAGCATTTGACTACTTCTAATAGGTTCAGGCTAGGCATGGGGTTTTAAAAGTAGGTGGGATGACATATGGGGCTCTCTGCCTCTCTCAGACATCTTTCCATTGTTCCAACTAATTGGCACCCTCCTCTGCTTGTCCAGGAATCCATGTGCCTTTGTCTGTGCTTGTCCCCCACTGTTTCCTGTGCTTTTGTTTTACAGTGAAACCAGGACTTCAGTCACCTCCTCCAGAATCAAGAATAGAATGATTCCAAAAAACATTCTGTGTTCAGTGTCAAGCTGCACTTGAAAAAAAAAAAAAAAAGAAAGAATAAAAGTGTGTGTGTGTGTTGTATCTCTCTGTAAATGTATTTTACCTATAAAGTATGTATATATAGGGGTGTCTGGGTAGCTCAGTCAGTTGAGCATCTGACTTTGGGTCAAGTCATGATCTTTCAGTTCACGAGTTCGAGCCCCACACGGGGCTCTGTGCTGATAGCTCAGAACCTGGAGTCTGCCTTGGATTCTGTGTCTCCCTCTCTCTCTGCCCCTCCCCTGCTCACGCTCTGTCTCTCTCTCTCTCTCAAAAATAAACATTACAAAACATTTTTTAAATGTATAAATATAAAATAAACTTTTAATTACAGAACAGTTTTAGATATACAGAAAAGCTGCAAAGAGGGAACAGATTATTCCCATATACCTGGAACCCACTTTTCCTGTTATTATTATCTTACATTAGTATGGTATATTTGTCATAACCAATCAACCAATATTGATATATTATTCTCTCTTTTTTAAGATTTTTATATTTTTGGTAATCTCTACACCCGAACATGGGGCTTGAACTTGCAACCCAGAGATCAAGGGCCACATGCTCCACTGACTGAACCAGTCAGGCACCCCCAATGTTGATATAGTATTTTTTTTTTAAATGTTTTATTTATTTTTAGGAGAGAGAAAGAGAGACAGGGTGAGCAGGGGAGGGTCAGAGAGAGAGAGAGTCACAGACCGAAACAGGCTCCAGGCTCTGAACTGGCAGTCAGCACAGAGCCCGACGCGGGGCTCAAACCCACGATCCGTGAGATCATGACCCAAGTGAAAGTCGGACGCTTAACCGACTAAGCCACCCAGGCGCCACTGATATAGTATTCTTAACTGAAGTCCAGACTCAGGGCACCTGGGTGGCTCAGTCGGTTAAGTGTCCGACTTCGGCTCAGGTCATGATCTCACGGTTTGTGGGTTTGAGCCCCAAGTCGGGCTCTGTGCTGACATCTCAGAGCCTGGAGCCTGTTTCAGATTCTGTGTCTCCCTCTCTCTCTGACCCTCCCCTGCTCATGCTATCTCTCTCAGAAATAAATAAAAACATTAAAAAAATAAATTAAAAAAAATAAAGCCCAGACTTTATTCGGGTTTCCTTAGTTTTTACCTAATGTTCTTTGGTGTTCCAGGGTCCCAGCCAGGCTGCCACACATCCCCTGAGGCTCCTCTTGGCTGGGCCAGTTTCTCAAACTTCTCTTGTTTTCAGTGACTTGAACAGCTTGGAAGTGTACTGCTCAGTTTGTGTGTAAAATGCCTCTCAGTCGGGGTCTGTCAGTGTTCTCCTACCGGGGGCTCGTGTGTTTGGGGAATGAAGGCCATGGGGTGGGGGAGGGGGGGGGATGCCATTCTTATTACGTTGTATCAACACACATACTATCAATATGATTGATCACTGTTGATGTCGAGCCTGACTGCCCAGCTGAGGTTGTGTTTGCCAGATTTCTCCACTGTGAAGTTATATCTCTCCCCTTTTCACGCTATTCCTTTTGGAAGCAAGTCACTAAGTACAGCCCATACTTCAGGAGGGGCAGTTATGTTCCCTTTCCTTGAGGAGAGAGTATCTGGCAATTTATGTACATCAGCATGGACTCGTTGATACATCTTCATACTTCACATGGTAAATAAAATAATAAAATAAAAATAATAGCAATCATAAATAATAAAAGCTTTACCTTTGACTTGATTTGTAGATTTTCCTCCTTTTGTGTGGATTGAGCCCATATCCTTGAAAGGATCTGGAGATATTGCCCACAGCCGGGAGGAAAGTCCACTCATCGATCGTGCAAACTCATCGATCGTCTTTAGGGGTTGTGGGAAACATTTTTCCCTTCTTCCATTTGATTGTCTATCTATCTATCTATCTATCTATCTATCTATTTATTTTCTTTCATAGTTTATTGACCCTTCTTCCATTTGGATGCTGGTCATGCCACAAAGTTCACATGGATGCACACCCTTGAAGATTGGTTTCTATCTTCCTCTCCTGTCTGCCCTCACCCTTGTTGTTCCTCAGGCTTTTCCACCCCTATGTGCACCCACACTTAGTAAGGATTTGGGGGGGCACCTTCATTCTATTTGGATGACAGAATAGGGCTAAATACAATCAATAACATTCATAGGCCTTAGAGCTATTTTATTAGGTGCAGAGTTTTGGGTACTTTTGAGAGACATAAAGAGAGAGAGAGAGAGAGAGAGAGAGAGAGCATGAGTATGGGAGGGGCAGAGAGAAAGAATCCCAAGCAGGCTCTACACTGTCAGCACAGAACCTGACGTGGGGCTCCATCTCACAAACCATAAGACCACGACCAAGTTGAAATGAAGAGTCCGATGCTGAATTGATCAAGCCACCCAGGTGTCCTCATATTATTTCCAATTTTCACACTCATTGCAAGGTAATTATTATTCCTCTTTTACATTTTACAGATGTTCCCAGTGTTTGAGAGTTTACAAAACTTCCCCAAGGCTTTCTTTACCTGTACGTGGTGCTCTGTCTCAGTAGTCTGCCTCACTCCTCTGTTCTCATCCATTAATGTTCCCTTCTGCTCATCTCTTCCTAAAGTTCTTCTTTCCATTCCCTTCCCTGTGAGCCTCTGTTTTTTTGTCTTGTGATACCATTGGATGAATTCAGTGAGATGCACAGAACACCTGCCAGCCAATAAATGGCATCTGTAGTTACTGCTAAATTCAAGAGGATTACATTAACTATTCAACTTTAAAAAAAAAAAACAAAACCCTCTCTTTCGATCCTTGGTTCCTTTTCTGTTTATACTCACCTTTTAGTGGTCCCTCCTCTTCTCATGGCTTTAAACACCATCAATATGTCAGTGAGTACTAAATGCATATTGCTACCTTTGATCTTCCCTCTGAATTTCAGACAAGTCAACATCCTCACTTGGGTGGTTTTTTTTCAAAACGTTTTATTTATTTTTGAGAGAGTGAGCGGGGGAGGGGCAGACAGAGAGGGAATGGACAGAGAATCCCAAGTGGGCTCTGTGCGGACAGCAGCGAGCCCGTCACGGGGCTCAAGCTCAGGAACCATGAAATCGTGACCTGAGCCGAAAGTCGAATTCTCAACAGACTGAGCCACCCAGGCTCCCCTTCTCTTGAGTATTTTAAAACAAAAGTTGAAGGGTTTTTGTTTTTGTTTTTGTTTTTTCTCAATAGTGGTTGAGTAGCCTGTATTGTATTTTAATAATTATAGACTCTGGACAAAATGTTTAAAAACACACAATTTGAAGGGACTGGAGAGAACATAAACAGGCAGAAATGGGAGGAGAGCCAACCGTTGGTAGAAGGGAGGGGCAGCGGGTAAGATTTGTGATTATAAAAATTTTTGCCTGAAGGCACTGTGTAGAATATGTAGCATGTGATGGCCAGAATTCAAGCATAAATTTGCTAGTCTTACTGGTTTGACAAGTCAGAGAATAGGAAGGAAGAGAAGTCCAAGAAAGGAAGATTTCACAGAAGCTTCCTATTTATCTATTATCTCTCTTTCTCTCTATTTATCTATCTAAAGTAAGCCCCCAATGTGGGGCTTGACCTCAGGACCCTAAGATCAAGAGTCACATGCTCTACCTACTGAGCCAGCCAGGTGCCCCTCAGAAAGGCTTTTTAAAACTTCATATAAAATTTGGCCAAACCCTTGGCTGACTCCTGATCTGTGCATGTGCAGGGGATACTGTAAGGACCCCAGCAGAAAACAACTAGAAAAATAAGTAAATAAATAACTGGGAGCTGAACAAAGAAGGCATAAATTTCAGTGGTGCCCATCTCAGAGAATACAGACTTTGGAATTTTTTGCCTATCAAGTTAAATACTCTTTAGAGGAAGATATCAGAATCTTGATTTTCTACAATGTATCTTTTACAAAGCCCAGTATTAAAAGTTTTTTTTTTTTAATACAAGAAACTTGCAAATAGGCAGGGAAGTGTGAATGCCACAGAAAAGGGGGTCAATAGAAACCAATCTTCAAAGGGGCGCCTGGGTGGCTCATTTGGTTTAGCTTCTTACTTTAGCTCAGGTCATGATCTCATAGTCCGTGGGTTTGAGCCCCGTGTCAGGCTCTGCGCTGACAGCTCAGAGTCTGGAGCCTGCTTCAGATTCTGTGTCTCCCTCTCTCTCTGCCCCTCCCTTGCTTGTGCTCTGTCTCTCTCTGCTTCTCAAAAATAAATAAACATTAAAAAATTTTACAAAATAAAGAACCAATCCTCAAATAACTCGGATTATTTCATTAGTAGGTGAAGATTTCAAAGTGCCTTAAAAAATATAATCATGGGGCACCTGGGTGGCTCAGTGGGTTGAGCGTCTGACTTTAGCTCAGGTCATGATCTCATAGTCCGTGGGTTTGAGCCCCGTGTCAGGCTCTGCGCTGACAGCTCAGAGTCTGGAGCCTGCTTCAGATTCTGTGTCTCCCTCTCTCTCTGCCCCTCCCTTGCTTGTGCTCTGTCTCTCTCTGCTTCTCAAAAATAAATAAACATTAAAAAATTTAAAAAAATCATAATGAGTGAACAGATGGGCAAATTCAACAGAGAATGAAAACCAAAAAGAACCAAATGGCCATTCTGGAATTAAAAAACTTAGTATCTGAAGTGAAAAGTTTAGTTTACTAAATAGGCTTAATAGAATATTGAAGAGGAAAGAAGAAAGAGTGAACTTGAAGTTTTAAAAACTTATACCAACTGAGCAGTTACCTCCAGTTGTCATGTGATTGGCAAGTGCCCTGAGACAGCGGGGAAGCAAAAGCAAAACTCAGGCTGCTTTTATCCCATTCACCTACCACGACTGCTGGCTCGCCTGCCCCCTTTCCCCACACATCAATCCAAACAGCCTCATACAATGGAAAGTGCAAGGGGAGATAGCGGGCAACCTTGCCTTATTTTAAAGGAAGCACTTCAAGGGCGCCTGGGTGGCTCAGTCAGTTAAGTGTCCGACTCTTGGTTTCGGCTCAGGTCATGATCTCACGGGTTTGTGGGTTTGAGCCCTGCGTTGGGGTCTGCACTGACAGCATAGAGCCTCCTTGGGATTCTCTCTCTCCATCTCTCTGCCCCTCCCCCACAGGCACACAGACATGCTCTCTCTCTCTCTCTCTCAAAATAAATAAATAAATAAACTAAAAACACACACACAAAGGAAGCGCTTCAAAAATACTTAATGTTGGGGTTAAGTATGAATGTTTCCTCGGCAGTTAGGAGTCACCTGTTCAGAGCGGAGAATATGATAGGAAAAGATAGGATTCGGTAGGCAGAGAGGGAAAGGTTAGGACCTGAGGTCCCCGGGTGGGGAAACACCTATTTTGGAAAAATACTGGGAGTGTCTGACCCCAGCAAACCCCCTCAGGCATAAGGTTCCTCTTAAGGATGTAACAGATCCCATCTATCCTCCCTCAGGTTTCCCTTCAAGAATTTGACAAAAGGGGGCGCCTGGGTGGCTTAGTCCGTTGAGCGCCCGACTTTCGCTTAGGTCATGATCTCGCGGTTCGTGGGTTCGAGCCCCGCATCGGGCTCTGTGCTGACTGCCGGCTCAGAGCCTGGAGCCTGTTTCAGAGTCTGTGTCTCCCTCTCTCTCTGACCCTACCCTGCTCACTCTGTCTCTCTCTCTCTCCTAGAAATAAATAAAAAAATATTAAAAAAAAAAAAAAGAATTTGACAAAAGACCTAGGTATGGCCAGAGACCACCCCTCATTCGATGGAAATGAGCCAATCAGGAATGGACAACCCAGCATCTAGAACTATCAAGCCAGTAAGAGTGGACCTGAGAAGGAACGAGAGGGGGATGGATGACGGAACCTTATAACACAAAGACCTTTGCCTGTAGTCCTCAGGCTTTCACTTTTTCGGATGTCCCCTCTGCAAAAAGAGCTTTCCTACCATCTTCCTTTCTAATCTTATATTCTAATAAACTTTTGCCTGCTGCTAAAAAAAAAAAGTATGAATATTTACTGATTTTTAGTACATGTACTTTATCAGGTTAAGGAAGTTAGCTTCTGTTAAAAGGTATTGAATGCTTTTTCTATAAAAATTATCATGTGCTCTTTTTCCCCTTTAAATCTGTTAATGTGGTAAATACATTAACAAATTTTCCAAGGTTAACCTATCTTTATATTTCCATCGTAAATTTTTCTTGGTCATGACACACACACACACACACACACACACACACACACGTACTATGTTTACTAGTGAGATTGGTGTGCCATTTTCCTCTCCCCCACTAGCTTCATTTGATTAATGATGAAGTTATTTTAATCTATAACATGACTTTGAAAGTTCTCTCTCTCTCTTCTCTGGAGGGATTTATATATTTGTAATAGAACAAAATGAGGGGCACCTGGCTGGCTCAGAAGGTAGAACATGTGTCTACCTGTCTTGGGGTCATAAGTTTGAGCCCCATGGTGGGGGTGGAGATTAAGGAAGGAAGGAAGGAAAGAAGGAAGGGGGGGGAGAGAGAGAGAGAGAGAGAGGCAGAAAGGTGGGATATGCTTTTTAAATGTTTGGAAGAAATGATTTATTAATCCATTTGGGCCTACTGGGTGTGTGTAGATATTTAATAACTGATTTGATGTTCTTGGTTATAGGTTTATTCAATTTTCTGGTTCATGTTGTGTCATAGCATTACGGATGCGTTTGGCAGTAAGCAACCAATAACCTAACAGTGGCCCAAGTAGCAAGTCCCTCTCATCCTCTGCCTCGCACAACCAGAGTGCAGAGGAGGTGTTCCCAGGCTGGTGTAGATACTCAAGGACACAGTCTCCTTCCGCATCCTCACTTCCTTATCTTTAGCTTTTAGCTTGTCACTTTGTGTTCTCAAATTGAGTATAGCACCTCTAGGCATTGTGGGGATCCAAACAGGGACAGGCTGAGAAACGTTGTCTTTTCATTTGAGACAGCAGTTGGCATTGGGACTGATCTTTTCTGAGATCAAGGGACCTTTACTGGCTATGTAAATAAATTGGAGTTCTATGCGTGCACGGATGTGTGTAAGTGTGTCTACATGTGTGCGCAAATATGGTTGTTGAAGAGGCAACAAATGGATAGTGTTTGTCAATTAGTTTTGGTAAATTGCAATTCTGTAGGAAATTATACTATGTGTTTTATAAGAAACGATATACGTTATATATATATATAAAATCTAAGATTTTAATATATCAGCATAAATATTTTCATAGTATTCTCTTAGGATTTAAAAAATCTCTGCTCTACCTGTAGTTATGTATCTCTTTTCTTTCTTAATATTGCTTTCGGCATTTTCTGTTGCTCTCTCTCAGTTTTGCCTGAGCTTTTTTTATTTTATTAGTCTTTCTTTTTGTGAAATCAACTTTGGCTTTGTTGATCTGCTATATATTTATTTCACGTTTTTTTTTAAATTCATTTCTAACCTTTCATTCTTTTTTTAGGTTTATTTTATTGTTCTTTTCTGACTTCTTAAATTGGATGCTTAGTTTATCAACTTTCATTTTTTTTCCTTTTCTAGGATACATATTTAAGGCCATGAATTTACTTCTCAGCTGCATCCCATAAGATTTGACACATGGTATCTTGATTATTATTATTAAATATATTTTTTCAAATCTCCATTATGATTTCTTTTGGGGCCAGTTATAATACATTCCAAACATCTGAGAATTAAAATGTATCCTTTTGCTAGGCATTTCTAGTTTTTGTTGCTGTTGTTGTCAGAGAGAGAGAGTACAAGGGGTAGAGAGGGGCAGAGGGAGAGAGAGAGAGAGAGAAAGAGGTAGAGAGAATCCTAAGCAGGCTCTATGCCCAGCACAAAGCCTGACATGGGGCTTGATCCCATGACCTTGGGATTATGAGGCGAAATCAAGAGTTGATGCTCAATCAACTGAGCCACCCAGGTGGCCCTATGCATTTCTAACTCAATTGCATTGTGTCAAGGAATATGAAATGGGTGCTAATGATTTTTTAGAATAGACTTTACATTTTAGAGGAGTTTTAGGTTTATAGAAAAGTTGAGCTGAAAGAACAAAAGGTTCCATATATCCCTCTCTCCCTCCCCACAAAGTTTCTCTTATTATTAACATTTTGTAGTACATTTGTTACAATCAATGGGCCACTATTGATATACTCTTATTAACCAAAGTCCATTGTTTATGTTAGGGTTCACTCTTCAAGTTGTTCAGGTTGATCCTTTTTTTTTTTTTTTTTTAATTGGAGAGAGTGCTTGTGTGAGCAGGGAAGAGGAACAAAGGGGGAGAGCGATTCCTAAGCAGGCTCCACGTGGAGCACAAGTTTTTAATTTTAATGTAGCCCAACTTACCTATCTTTTTTCCCATGGATGTGTGCTGTATCTAAAAACTCATTGCCAAACCCAAGGTATTCTAGATTTTCTCCTGTATTACACATTTATCTGATTTGAAATGTTTGGCTTTTTGTTCTTCACAATATAATCCTCTTTTGCCTTTGACTCAGAAGTTTCTGAGCCCTTCCTTCTAGCTGTTCTTATTTTAGCAGTCACATTTCTGAATCCCTCATTTCTCAGGTACCAGTTTCGTGACCTGAGGCAAGATCAAGAGTTGGATGCTTAACTGACTGAGCCATGCAGGTGCCTCAAGGCTCAGTATTTTTTCAGTTTTCTAGTGTCTCTGATCTCACTGCTGTGTTCTGGGACTTTTGGACAGCCATCGTTCCACTCTTTGAATCCTCAAAACATTGCCACAGAGGTTGAAAAAGGAAAGAGAGCAAATGATAAGGAGGTAGCATTTGCTAGTTTCCAGAACCCGCCTTGGGAGATAAAAGAACAAACACTTCCCAAACTTTGTAATTCCAGCCTGTTTGATCTAAATTGAAATGCAGTGCCCCCTTGTTAATTAACAGCCTTCTTTATTGATCTTCCTTGCAGCTTTAGCAAGAAAATGACTATAAGAAAAGGTTTCAGTTACAGAATTTAAATTGGAAATACCTCTTATATCAGAAAGCAAAAACTAACTCATTTCTTCTTACTTGCCTTTTTTGTAGCTGGGCAATTTGAGTTCCTAAAGGTTCTAACAATCATACCTTTATTTTTTATTCAGAAACAATAAGAAGAAGAAATGTGTTTGAGGGACTTGGTAGGTAAGTGATTTTATCAATGACTGCCAGTTCTGATTAAGCATGCTTCTTTTGTAAAAAACTTTTCAGTAATACTTTTTTCTCAATGTTCATTTATTAATTTTCGAGAGAGAGAGAGAGAGAGAGCTTGGCAGGGGCAGAGAGAGAGGGAGACAGAGAATCCCAGCAGGCCCGATGCATTCAGTGCAGGGCCCAGCTCAGGGCTTGAACTCACGAACTGTGAGATTATAACCTTAGCTAAAATCAAGAGTCAGATGCTTAGCCAACTGAACCATCATGCCCCCACCCCCTACCCCCCGATTAAGCATGCTTCTTATACAGATAACCCACTAAATCATTCACAGGATGTCTGTCTTCCATGTTTAATGTAAACAAACTGAGACAAAGAGTGTGTGTTAGTTTCCAAGGGCTGTTGTGACAAATTTCCACAAACTGCGTGAGTTTAAACAATAGAAATTTGTTTGCTCACAGTTCTGGAGGCCAAAAAATCTGAAGTTGAGAGGTTAGCAGGGCCGTCCATGATCTCTCTGAAGACTCTGGGCGAAGAAGCTTCTAGCAGTTGCTGCCCGTCCTATCATTCCTTGGCTTATGGCTACATCACTCTGGCTTCTGCCCCCGTCTTCACATGACTGTCTTCCCTTCGTGTGTCTCCAAAAGTCTCCTTCTAAGGATACCGGTCATTGGACTTAGGGCCTACCCTGTTCCAGCACAACCTCATTTTACTAATTACATCTGCAAAGACCTTTCTCCACATAAGGTCACAGTCACAGGTATCGGGAATTAGGACATCAACATATCATTTGGGGAACACAATTTAATCCACAACAGAGTTCATGCTATAGGCCTAGACTATAAACATCAAATTGAGGAGATACGCTGAAGAGAAAACCAAACAGGACAAAATGTGCCTCAGGAGAACAACTGGGTAGGTAATGGTATGGTTATAGCCTAGAAGGACAATTTCAGACAAGGAAGTGCCTATTCTAAACCTTCTAAGAGATACGGGGTCTAAATTTATGTTTGACTTTAGCCCTGAAAAGAATAATGAGGAAAAGAAAGAACCCAAATCTTCAGTATTAACTAAAGGGAATTATCAAAGTCAGTAACAGTTAAAATCAAAATAATCACAGCTCGAGATGGGCAAGACATGAGAGACTAGGTTTCAAAACGGGCCACCAGCTAAATGATAAAAGGCAACATAATCGCTGTACCTTAATTTTTGTTTCCTTTTGTTCCTTGTTTTTGTTTTGCTTCATTGTTGGTTGATCAAGAGTCTGGTAACATTTCCCATCTATATTATGGGCTGGCATTTCCTTCAACCATTTCCTCAAGTCTCAAAAAGCACTGGCTGTGCTATCATGCCACTCAAGACATGTGGGAGTCTAAGGGGGAAAGACTTCAGAGTCTGTTGAGAATTATCTGGAAAGAAAGGGTGAGTCATTTTTTCCTCCAGCTGAGGGACAAGTCTGACCTTGAGTGGAACTTCTTACATTCACAAGTGAAGTGATTACCCAGTAGAGAGAAATGACCCATCTTGCTGAAGTTGCACATACTGTCTATTAATCCAGGGACACCCCGGATTCATGCCGTCTCCCGCCGTTGTTTCCTACCTCACTGGTGACTGAAGGTAGTGGTGCACTGCACTCAAGAATAGGAACTGCACACATTGCCTCCAGGTGCTATGTGGCTAGAAGGATATGTAAGCTGAGGGACCCTCGACACCATGGCTTCCCTGTCTAATGTGCCCCGTATGCATGCAGCTCTTGTCATTCCTCATGACTAAAACACATGCCGTGAAGCAACTGGAGCCACTGGAATCTCCCACTGGTGCCACAAATGTCTGTGAAGGTTTGGCTGTTCATGACACTGCCTTCTCTGCTCTGTGTCTTGTCCTAAAGCCAGTAATCTTCGGCCTGTAGTTGTGAACATATTGTGCCTTCTGAGTGTGATTGACAAGCTAAGGCCAAAACCCACTGGTCCTGTGGAGTCTCAACTCCTACGGTGTTGGAAACTACACTGAATGGTCTTAAATGTCAAATGCTATTGAGTAATTACAATATCAATAAAATGTCATCTCTTGAATAAGCAGAGATTTTTCAAATTTATTTGCTAGTTCTAGTAGGTGTTTTTTTTTGGATTCACTCCTTACCTACCATTTTATTGTGAAGATTTCCCAAGTTTTCCTAATGCAACCCTCCCTAATACTATTAGAGGCTCTTCTTCTCTCCTTTGTTACACAAAATGTATAGTTTGTGGCACTATACTGGCACATACTGTGAATCCAAATTTGGGAAAATGTATATCAAGTCCCACCTTAGTATGCTTTGCCAAGTGCCTTTAACTTTAAATACGTAGCAAGATAGTGTGTATTATTATTTTGGGAAAAAATGAAATCCAGAAGATATGATAGGTATGCCTTTCCATCTGTTCAAGTCCTCTTTTGTGGCGCTCAGCACATTTTTTGTTAAACTTATCCTAGAAATTTTGTCTTTTTGGTTACAATTGTAAATAAAACTCTTCTTCCATTAATCTACTGATTCCTGAATATTAATTTTGTATCCAGGCACTTGAATAAAGTCTTTTACTACTTATAGTACCTTTTAAATGGTTTCCCTTAGGTTTTCCAGTTGAACAATTATACCATTTAAAATAATCATAAACTTTCCTTCTTTCCAATTTTATTTATACTCCTTAGTTCATTCTCTTATTATTATTTTTTAAATGTTTGTTTATTTATTTATTTATTTGAGAGAGAGAAAGAGAGCACACATGAGCAGGGGAGGGGCAGAGAGTGAGGGACAAAGAGAATCCCAAGCAGGCTCCACACTATCAGTGCAGAGCCAGATGTGGTCTCAGGAAAGAACACTTAAAAAATTTTTTTTCTAACATTTATTTATTTCTGAGAGACTGAGAGGCAGAGCATGAGTGGGGGAGGGGCAGAAAGAGAGGGAGACACAGAATCCAAAGGAGGCTCCAGGCTCTGAGCTGTCAGCACAGAGCCCAATGTGAGGCTCGAACTCAGGAACCATGAGATCATGACCTGAGCTGAAGTCGGACGCTTAATCAACTGGGCCGCCCAGGCACCCCTCATGAAAGAATATTCTTTGTTGAAGTTTTAGAGAACATCTTTTGAGATACAGTTAAGATTTGCAAAGAGGATTTTCTCTTAGGTAAAAAAAGTTAGGCATTTTAAAGTGAACAATTCAGTGGCTTTTAGTGCATTCAACGTTGTTCCCTCTATCAAGGTCCAGAACATTTCATCACCCCCAAAATAAACTCCATACCCACGAAGCAATTGCTTCCCATTTCTTCCTACCTCTTGTCCCTGGCAACTCCAAGCTCTCTATGAATTTACCTATTCTAGATACTCACATAAGTAGAATCATACAATATGTATCTGGCTTCATTGATTTAGCTTAATGCTTTTAAGGTACATCCATGTTGTAGCACGTATCATGAATTCATTTCTTTTTATAACTGAATAATATTCCATTGTATGTATATACCACAATGTGTTTATCCATTTATCCACCAATGGGCATTTAGGTTATTTCTGCCTTTTGAGTTATGAATAGGGCTGCTATGAACACTGGCATACAAACATTTGCTTGAGTATATGTTTTCATTTCTCTGGGGCATATAACTAGAAGTAGAATTACTGGATCATATGGTAGTTCTATGTTTAACTTTATGAGGAAATGCCAAACTGTAAAAGTTAAATTTTAAAGGAATTTTGACTCAATTAATGGAAGAGCAAATATAGACTAAAGAGGAGGAGATAGGGGACAGGGTTGAAAGGAGAGTTCTTTAGATGGAGAAGTTTAGTGTGGTTTCCTAGGAATGAATGCAGCTATAATCGTATTTGTAATTTTTCATAAATCTTGGACAAGGAGTGCAAAGTTAAGTGAGTTTAGAGGTGACATTAGATGATGTACCAAGCATGAGGGCACAAACTGCAGGAAGGTGTTGAGAAGCTGTATAATTGGTCAGAACATTAGCAATTGATCTATAATATAACCAAATACTTAGTGAGGAAAATAGTATCAATAAAGGTGTGAGAATATTGAAACCTAACCTATTACTTTCTAATGATGAGAAAACAGCCCTTAGTCATAACTGATTATTCTCTTAAGAAATCACTTTAGGGGCGCCTGGGTGGCTCAGTCGGTTAAGCCTCCAACTTCAGCTCAGGTCTGATCTTACCATTTGTGAGTTCAAGCCCTGCATCAGTCTCTGTGCTGACAGCTGAAAGCCTGGAACCTGCTTCAGATTCTGTGTCTCCCTCTCTCTCTGATTCTCTTCCGCTGACACTCTGTGTGTCTCCCTCTCAAAAATAAATAAACATTTAAAAAAATATCACTTTATTGAGGGGCGCCTGGGTGGCTCCGTGGGCTAAGTGTCCAACTCTTGATTTAGGCTTAGGTCATGATCTCATGGTTCTTCGAGTTTGAGCCCCCATTTGGGCTCTGTGCTGATAGTTCAGAGCCTGCTTGGGCTTCTCTCTCCCTCTCCCTCCCTCTCCCTCTCTCTCTCACAAAAAATAAATAAAATTTAAAAACTAAAAAAAAATCACTTTAGTGAGATATGAATTATTGTGCACACCCAACAATAATGTTGGACAAAAGGAAACATCATCCTATCGTACCACATCGGAAAATCACAGTCATGACTCAGGTGGACAAAGACAGATAACTTTATTTTTATCTTTTAACTGATTTCGACCTTGCCGAGCATCAATCATTTCTTCCCCCAGCAGTGATAAATAGAAATGCTTGCCAAAAAATGTAAGTACATCAGTCTAGGTTACAAATAAGTGTCTCCAGCTTCCCCAGGCTCTTCTGTGTGTCCCCTATTGTTTATGGGAAGAGCCCCAGACAATGGATTTGTCTGCTCTTTCACCCAGTTTGTACCTAAATGACTACGAGTATCAATATCTAGCTCCTTCTTCATTAAAAGGCATATGAAAAAGGCACTCACAGTACAAAGGCGTGAGACACGAGAGTCTTTCAGCCATTTTTGAGATGAATTGCCACTGACTAATAGGAAGAGACTCATCCATGTTATCTCTGGCTCATCTGATCAGCTCCTTTGTAAGTATCAGGGGATAAAGGGTCCCACACAGGAGACCTTTGATGAAACATCAGTGCCAAATATTTTTTTGAGGTGCCTATTTTTTTTTGGCTTATGCATAGTTTTTCCTTCACTGTTGTTAGGAAGATCATATTTATTATCACACTTTTGTCTTTTTTACTGAAGACACTTTTTTCTGAGAAAATGGTGTCATGGTATTACCTTTTGCGAGATGAGAGCAAAAAATCTTCTTAATATAATGATAGTGGCCATGTAAATATAGTAGGCTGATGCATTCTTCCCTCTACCTCTTTAACAAATGGGATAGTTGGGCTACTCTACTAGTCACTTATACAAAATTAGAGAGGTTTCTCTCTCTCTCCCTCTCTCTCTCTCTCTCTCTCATGCGTGCGCTCGCACACACACACACACACACACACACACAAACATTAAAAGAAAAAAAGAAATAAACTCTCACATATATGGCCAAATGACTTTTGACAAGGATGCTTTCAAGGAAGGATAGGACAGTCTTTTCAACAAATATTACTGGGATAATTGGATATCCACATGAAAAAGAATGAACTTGGACCTTTACCATTTACAAAAGTAACTCAATATGCTTCAGACACCTAAATGTAAGACCTAAAGCAATAGAATTCTTAGAAGATGATATAGGACAAAAGCTTCACAACATGGGATTTGGCAATGATTTCTTAGGGCATTTCTGGTTATACCAGAGGTGGAATTGCTGCATCATATGGTAATTCAGTGTTTAATTATTTGAGGCACTGCCATGCTATTTTTCACAGCAGCTGTACCATTACATTCCCACCAATAGTGCACAAGCGTTCCAATTTCTCCACATCCTCACCAACAATTGTTGTTTTCTGTTTTCTGGATGGTGGCTATCGTAATGGGTATGCGTGGTATCTCACTGTGGTTTTGATTTGCATTTTCCTATTGGTTAGTGGTGTTGAGCATCTTTTCATGTGCATATTGGCCATTTGTATATCTTCTTTGGAGAAATGTTTATTCACGTCCTTTGTCTAGTTTTGAATTCAGTTGTTTTTGTTGTTGAGTTTTAGGAGTTTTCTATGTATTCCGGATATTAATCTCTTATCAGATATACAATTTGCAAATATTTTCTCCCATTCTGTGGATTGCCTTTTTATTCTGTTGACAGTGTCTTTTGATGCACAAAATGTTTCAATTTTCATGAAGTCGAGTTTGCATATTTTTTTGTTACCTGTGCTGTTGGTGCCCAATGTAGGGCTCGAACCCATGGACTGTGAGATCATGACCTGAGCTGAAACCAAGAGTCAGACGCTTAACCGATGGAGCCACCGTGCCTCAATTTTACTTACTTCTTTTGCAATTTTGACGCTTTCATTTCTTTTTCTTGACTAATTGCTCTGGCCAGAATTTCCAACACTATGTTGAATAGAGAAGTATTAAAAACGGGCATCCTTGCCTTATTCCTTTCACTGCTCATTTTTATATGAAACTGGTTTCCCTGAACTTTTAAAAGGAGGCATGGCCAGGGGTGCCTGGGTGGCTCAGTCGGTTAAACGTCCGGCTTCGGCTCAGGTCATGATCTCACGGTTTGTGGGTTTGAGCCCTGGGTCGGTCTCTGTGCTGACAGCCAGCTCAGAGCCTGGAGCCTGTCTTCGAATTCTGTGTCTCCCTCTCTCTCTGTCCTCTCCTGCTCACGTGCTCTCTCTCTCTCAAAAATAAATAAAACATATGGGGCGCCTGGGTGGCTTAGTCTGTTAAGCTTCCGACTTTCGCTTAGGTCATGATCTCGCGGTTCGTGGGTTCGAGCCCCGCGTCGGGCTCTGTGCTGACTGCCAGCTCAGAGCCTGGAGCCTGTTTCAGAGTCTGTGACCCTCTCTCTCTCTGACCCTCCCCTGCTCACGCTGTCTCTCTCTCTCTCTCCTAGAAATAAATAAAACATTAAAAAAAATTAAACTAGCAGAGTTCTCTTTTCTGTTTTTGTGTAGTGTTCAAATAAATGGCAGCTTACTTTCTGGGATTTCCTAGCTGTCTCTCTCCCCTCCCTCTATCCCCTCAAATTCTATTTTGCCTTTATGTTTCCTTTGCTACTTCTGTTGTCCCTGTTCTGCTCAACTGTGATTCCACTCACCAGTTTCTCCTCAGTGTGGTGGTCCTGCGTGGTCAATCTCATGAATGTATAGTTATAGAATTCTCCATCACCCTCAGATCTTCCTGGGGATAGCCTTGCACTCACCAGCTACTGGAGTGAGCAAAACCCAGGTTTCTGCTGTTGTTCTCAGAATTCCCATTTCACTTTCCAGTAATACTTCCTTGGGCTCTTTTGGGATTCTCCTTTTGTAAGGCCCTCCAGACACACCATACATATGATGATACCGTGTAGGTTTGGTGCTGTTGTTTTGGCCCCTGGCCCTGTTATTTTGGGGTTTGTCATTGAATTTTATAATAAATATTACCCAGAAGATTTTGGTTTCACTATCTAGCTGTACTTGTTTTTTTGAACACTAGGGTAAATTCATTATGATATCTTAAGATGTCACATATTGTGTGATTCCATTGACATAACATTCTTGAAATGACAAAATTAAAGAGCTGGAAAACAGATTAGTGCTTGCCACTGGTTAGGGGTGGGACAAGGAAGATCTTTGTGGTGATGAAGTAGTTCTGTACTTTGAGTGCAGTGGCAGTTATATGAATCTCCACATAGGATAAGATAACACATCGGGGCGCCCGGGTGGCTCAGTCAGTTAAGCATGTGACTCTTGGTTTCCGCCCCCATCAAGATCTCAGGTTTTCATGAGTTTAAGTCCTACGTGGAGCCCTGCATTGGGCTCTGCCCTGCCAGTGCAGAGCTTGCCTTGGATTCTCTCTCTCTCCCTCTCTCTCTGCCCCTCTCCCACTCATGCTGTCTCTGTCTCTCTCAAATCAATAAATAAACTTAAAAAAAAAAAAGGTAATGCACACAAAAAACCCATGTCAAGTTTCTGGTGTTGATATTGTACGATAGTTAGGTAAGATGTGACCATTGGGAGTACCTGGGCGAAGAGTACAAGACACCTGTCTCTCTGTAGCACCTGTGCAAATTCCTGTGAATCTATAATTATTTCAGAGTTCACAAATGTTAAAAAGAGGAAGGAAGTATTGAAGCGTGCTATATGGTGGATACACCTTGAAAACATGACGTTAAGTAAAGGAAGCCAGGCACAAAACGCCACATGTCATATGATTCAATTCATATGAAATGCCCAGAACAGACAGACCTAGACACAGAAAGTAGATTAGTATGAGGCTTTTGGGTGGGGGGTGATGAAAATATTCTAAAATTAAATAGTGGTGATGGTTTCACAACTCTGAATATTCTAAAAATCATTAAATTATATACTTTAGGTGGGTGGATTTCATGGTATGTAAGTTATATCTCAATAAAGCTGCTTTAGGGGCACCTGGGTGGTTCATTCGGTTAAGCGTCTGACTCTTGATTTTGGTTCAAGTCATGATCTCATGCTTCATGGGATCAAGCCCTGCACTGGTCCCTGTGCTGACCCCATGGAGCCTGTTTGAGATTCTCTCTCTCCCTCTCCTTCTGCCCTCCCCTGCTTGCTTGTGTGCACACGTGTGCTCTCTCTCTCAAAATAAATAAATGAACATTAAAAAAATTAAAGCTGCTTTAAAAAGACTTGCTATATTAAGAATTGGTGAAGATGTAGAATCACTGGAACTCTAGCATACTGCTGGTGGATTGCAAAAAACACTTTTGAAAACTATTTGACAGTTTCTTAAAAAGTTAAACATAAACCTGGGATTCCTGGGTGGCTCAGTCAGTTATGCATCTGACTTCGGCTCACTTCTTGGTCTTGTAGTTCACAAGTTCGAGTCCCACGTTGGGTGCTGTGCTCACAGCTCAGAGCCTGGAGCCTGCTTCAGATTCTGTGTCTCCCTCTCTCTCTATCCCTCCCCCACTTGTGCTCTGTCTCTCTCTCTCTCCTTCAAACAATAAATAAACATTAAAATAAAAGTTAAACATAAATCTGCTATATGATCCAGCCATTTCACTCCTAGGAGTTTATCCAAGAGAAAGGACATACATGCCCATAAAAACTTGTTCTCAGGTGTTCATAACAACTTTATTTGTAATGTTTAAAAAATTAAAACAATCCAGGGCACCTGCGTGGCTCAGTCAGTAAAGCATTTTACTCTGGCATAGGCCATGATCTCATTATTTGTTAGTTCGAGCCCTGCATTGGGCTCTGTACTGACAGCGAGAAGAGCCTGTTTTGGATCTTCTGTCTCCCTCTCTCTCTGCCTCTCCCTCGTGTGCTCTCTCTCTCTCTCTCTCAAAATAATAAATAAATAAACATTTGAAAAAGTTAAAATAATCCAATCCATCCACAAGTGAATGGTAAACAAACTGTGGTATATCCACATACTGATATACTATTCAGCAATCAAAAGAAATGGCTATTGATACATGCTACAAGATAGATAAATCTTAAAATAGTTATGCTAAATGAAGGAAACCAGACATAAAGGAGTGCATACTGTACCATTTCATTTATATACCAAAGGGAGGGGACATAACAGAAAGGAATTACAAATTGGTCTCATCTAACTATTGGAGGTGATGGATATGTTCATTATTTCGATTGTGGTGATGGTTTCATGGGTATATACATAAGTCAAAATTTATAATTTCTACTTTACAAATGTACAGTTTATATCAATTACACCACAATAAAGCTTTAGTTTTAAAAAAGTACCGGGGCACCTGGGTGGCTCAGTCAGTTGAGCATCCATCTTTGGCTTAGGTCAGGATTGCATGGTTTGTGAGTTTGAGCCCCACATTAGGCTCACTGCCGTCAGTGCAGAGCCTACTTTGGATCCTCTGTCCCCCTCTCTCTCTGCCCCTCCCTTGCTCATGCTTTCTCTCTCTCTCAAAAATAAACATTGAAAAAATAAATGAAAAAAAAAATACTATGATGCTATCTATCATATTCCTAAATTCAGCAACCATATTTTTGATTTTCAAGATTCTTTACTTGTTCCTTTTTTTTTTTTTTTCATAGCATTAGGGCTTGTTTTTGTAAAAGAAAAAACAAATCTGTATCTTTGGGACTACTAATTACTTGTTGCTATTATTGTTTCTATTCTGTTTTTTGAACTGTCTCTATTGTCAGATGTCGGTCTTTTTCTCTTTTGTTTTATTTTGATTTTTAAAGTAGGCTCCACTGTAGGGCTTGAACTCACAATCCCAAGATCAAGATCTGAGCTGAGATCAAGGGTTGGATGCTTAACCAACTGAACCACCCAGACACCCCTGTCAACAGATGGTTTTTGCTATTTTTTTGGTAAATCTTGGTTTTCCGTGATCATGCTGTAGGCCTTCCTCAATGTTGGGTGATCTTTGATTTTCTGTTCATATTATAAAAATACAAAAGAGAACATCTCAGTGAGGGCCATATACATGGGAGGCCTGCATTCTTTTGGGTAAAATGTTGGGATCTTGTTTTGAATGAAGTTCTCAAATTTCAGAATGAGGAGGGCTTTACCTGGAGTGCCAAAATCACACTAGCTACCCTAGATTCCTCCTGCCTTCGTGTTCAGTTCTTTTTACAGAATTAGTCTGTGCTCTTTGTGCTAGGATTTGGTGGAAGGCATTGTCAATTACCTTCCTATGTTTAGCCTCAATATTCACTTCTACTCTTATACGCATTCCAACAATCTCCTGTCCCTTATCTGATGAAGCTGTCTCTCCCTTGCTTGAAAACACATCTACTACCTTCCCTTGCAAGAGAAGGACAGTCCTCTATAACTAGAATCAGATCTGGGCATGCTCTGGGAGGGAAAAATTCAAGTCAAATCTTGGAGAAGGCGGTTTATACACAAAAAATACTTATAGAGGTTTTGCTGATTGATAGCAGGACTGGATTCTGTGTCTGCCCACCATGTTAGGAGGAATGTAATTTTAGATTGGGACTGCATTTATTGATGTCAGTGTCCTTACTGAAGATTTTAAATTCATTGTGCTGGCAGCTGAGTATAGTTATAATAATTTTCTCAGCTGATTAACCAAAACCCAGATCCACAATGGCCTCCATTTAACAATATGGACCACACCAAACTGAGGTGCCAGAAGTTTCTTGAAACAGTGCATTAAAAGAAACTTCAAGACTTAGGGAGACAGAAAGCTTAGAACAATTTTTGTAAATACCATTATCACCATGTACATATAATTATGGGCCCTGAGAGAGCCCAGAAAGTATTCTCTTCATCAAAGCCTTAAGACATTGGTGAAGGAGTGCCACCATTTTTGAAAAGCACTTTAACATCTCTTCTCTGGAAGGCACTGTTGTTGCTGGAACACGGAAATGAGATGGAATAGCTAATTTTAATGGTGTTGGGAACTTCCAGGGTGGCAGAGGTCATACAGTGGCACTTAACCATCAGAGGCAAAGTGGGTATTGTTACCCAAATAGGCAGTGGAGAGCTTAAAAGTGTTTATTTTTAGTCTATATTTGTCATGGTGTTTGATTTTTCAACATCTATTCCACCCCAAATCTCCAAGTCAATTATGGGGCTCTTATTCCCTTTGCCAGTGACCGGTTTAGGACATGTCAATTCTGGACAAGGAGATATAAAGGGAATTCTGGAGGGTTTTGGAAAATGTCTCCTTGGCTGTAAAGTAAGACACCTACCCTAATACGGGAAGGGGCAAGGAGGGAACACTTCTTCTTCCTGTGGACTTTGTGTGGATGTGACACACAAATTCCTGTAACTATTTTGTGAATTTGAGGGAAGCCAGCCTGAGTGAGGCCACCACACAGAGGGATGGAAAGTAGAGCAACAGAAAAAAATGTCTGTGATGACAGTACTGTGTGCTGATCATAAGGCACCCCACTGACTCACACCCCATGATTCACAACTCACCCTACTTCTATAGACTTCCAATTTATGTAAGATCATAGCTTTTCTTACCATTTAAGACAGTTTTTCTTGTAGTCTTTTCTTGTAGTTAAAAACATTCTGATGAGCGCTGGGATGGAAGAAGCTGGGCAATATATGCAAGTCCTATTTGATGTATATATTGAAAAACCCTAGTGAAGAGGCAGAGAATTTTTTCACTTAGACTTTATGCCAATGGATCCAACAGTGTTCCATGAATGGGTGACAGATGAGAAAGGCATGTGGAGTTTGTGGCAAGCCTCAGTAGGAATCAGAGCAGAAGCCCCTAGAGTCATGGAGCAAACCATGACCTGTCAGGTAATTCTTCATTTTGAGAAACTGCTCTAGCTGTGCTCCTGGGTACTTGGGGAACCCAGATGTTGGTGTACATATTGAAGCTGCCCACTGTTAGTTATCTGAGCCACCTAGCTACAAAGTTGGACATTCTAAACAACACTTTGTCATTAGCTAGAAGAAGTGGGATATACAGGATTAGGCTCCAGCCATTTCTGAAGACAAATAAAGTTGTAGGAGTCTGTCACTCATACTCCTCCATGCCTGGACCAGCCACTTGCTTTACAGGACAGCAGAGCGGCCTATTGAAGATCCAGTTAAGCTTCCAAATGGACCACATCTCATGAAGTTGGGATGCTGGCCTGCAGGAAGTATTATACGTTCAAAATCATGAACCAACTTATCTATAGCACTGCTTCTCCTATAATTAGGATACGCTAGTTTGGAAACTATGAAGTGAAAGTGAGATAAAGCCTTTTGTGATTAAGTCAAACAATGACTCTCTTCTCCATGACTTGGGGATCTGTTGCCTTGGTCTTTGGGCATACAAGAGATTACTGCTTCCATGAGGGAAAAAAAACAATGTTTCTGTTGCTGGTCATTTTGGGCTTTTATACCACAAGTGACTAGGCAAAAAAGGAGGCCATAATGTTAACTGGGGTGACTGATCCTGAGTGACCTTGACTATCCAGGGGGAAAAATACTTCAGCTCCAAAGTGGGCATGGAAGAATCTTAACAGAACTCAGACAGGTTGTTCTGGAGCAGATCTTATACTACCACACCCAGTGGAAATATTAATGGAAGACTACCATGTCCCCATAAGGACAGAATTATCAAGGGCTCAGATCCCTTGTGAATTCTGGTAAGAAACCCCAACTCACTGAGTGCCTGCGTGAAGGCAAAGGGAGCATAGTGCAAATTATCACAGGGGAAAGTCACCCATACCAATTACATCCTCATAAGTCATTACAGAATAAAGACTGTCGCCTCTAGTCCTATTTCCTTCCTTGTTGCATAAATGTTTATACATTTCAATAAATTTTTGTGTTCCTCTCCTCCACTTCCACTATTTATATTTGGCATGTAAGTAGTGGTTAACTATATAATATTTAAATATCAGGCTTATTGAGGGATAATTTAGTACAGTAAAATTCATCCCTTTTTAGGTATATTGATTGATGAATTTTGACAAGTGTACGGTCATATAACCACTACCACAATCAGGATATCATATATTTTTTACCTCTAATTTTTTTTACCTCTAAAATTCTAAAATGCCCCTCAGAATCAATTTTCTCCTGCAACACCTAGCCCTTGGTAACCACTAATCTGACCTTTGAACCTAAACTTTTGTCTTTTATAGAATGTCATCTAGGGACTTGTGCACTCTCCTCCCCTTTGCCTCTGGCATCTTTCACCTGGCACAGAATATTTTAAATGCATGAAATGCTTAAAGAAATAAAAATGCAATCACACTGTGAGTGAACAACAAAAGAACCCAAAATGGAACACGCAGAGCTAAGAAGTTGGAAAAACTCAGAAAAACAGTTTAAGGGATATGGGGGAAAGAATGAGAAGGTCTAATATAATCCACTAAGCTACAGAAGAAGAGAACAAAGGGACTGAACAGAAGCAATGTTTGGAAAAGTAATCACTGAGAATTTTACAGACCAGATGAAAGACATGAGTCTTTAGATCTAGGATGCAGAATGTACTATGCATGGTAATTTTTTTTAAAAAGAACATCTAAACACAGTATAGTAAAACTCAGAACATCAAAGACAAAGGGAAGGCATTCAAGGCAGATAAGGAGAAAAGGCAGATCACCTACAAAGTAAAACAAATTGACTAAGAGCAGACTTCTCAATAGCAACAGCAAATTCTAAAATAATGCAATAGTGTCCAAAGAGCTGAGAGAAAACATCTATCAACCTAAAATTATACATTAGACAGGGGGTATAGTTCAGGAGGAGGGAAAATAATCCCAGAAAGAAGTTCTGAGAAGGAAGAAATAATTGAAGGCTGAAAAGAATTGTAAATGTGTAGGCCAATCTGAATGAACACTTGTAAACTGACAATAATGAAAATGTCTAATACAGCGGTGCTTGGGTAGCTCAGTCAGTTAAGTGACTGACTTGGTTTTGGCTCAGGTCATGATCTCTCTGCTTCATGGGTATGAGGCCCACACTGGGCTCTATGCCGGCGCCGCACAGCCTGCTTGGGTTTCTCTCTCTCATTCTCTCTGCCCCTCCCCCACTCGTGCTATCTCTGTCTCTCTCAAAATAAATAAATAAAATTTTGAAAAACAGAATATGTCTAATACGTATGGTTAATAGAAGGTCAAGACTTGTGGTAAGAAGGGATTGATGAGAGCAATTTCTCTTCTTCAAGATGTCTTGAACTGCGTGCCTGGGTGGCTCAGCCAGTTAAGCATCAGACTTTGGCTCAGGTCACGACCTCGTGGTTTGTGGGTTCGAGCTCTGCATCAGGCTCTGTGCTTCAGCTTCCATGTCTCCCTCTCTCTGCCCCTCCCCTGCTCGCACTCTGTCTCTTTCTCTCTCAAAAATAAATAAATATTAATAAAAGATGCCTTGCATTAACTACAAGATATATGGGGGATTCAAAACCAGTAACTCCATTCTCCATTTTCAGCAAGACTGAGGTGAGGGACAGATATCATACATATGCTCAAAAAGGCATAGATGCTGCCAAAAGCATCACAGAAGCTACATGGAGATCAAGTGCAATAGATACTACAGGAGATTAAGTGAACAGAAAGAGGCCAGAGGTGACAGATCTCAGAAAACATTAGTAATACTACGTTTCCTGTGGGTAAAGAACACTCACCTTGAAGTGAGCAACGTACATCCTTCACACACCACAAGAACTGAGCCAGCTGGAAACCAGCAGGCAGAGAGCAACTGGTCAGAAGCCGTGTGGTTGGAAGCACAATAAAGATGAAGGGAGAACAGAGAAATGACCCAGAGGTGGCAGAGCTCAGAAAATGCCCACAGGACACATCCACTGAAGGAGCCTCTTGCCAATGGCTGGGCCAAAAAAAAATCCAACTCATTCCATAAAGCATAACAAAAAGGGAACTGGCACATCCTCATTACAAAAATACTGTAAGAAAAAAGGTGGGAAGGGATAGCAAAAGAGATGAAAACCAACAAGGAACAGATTAAAATTCAGATCAAAAGTTAATTATAACCAAAACAAAACAAAATAAGTAACAGCCTCAATGAAGAAACGCTTCACAGCAGAAATGCAAGAAATCAAGGAAGAGACGGCAAGAAAACGGGAGATGGAATATACATTGGCCAAACTTAAGAAAGAGTAGAAGAGGAAAAATAAACCATCTTTGAATTCAGTATGTAGTTAGTAAGGGCCCAAGGGAGAATAGACGTGATACAAAATACAGTAAGGGACCTAGAAGACAAAAGGGGAAAGAAGCAAACAAAATGAAATGGAAATAAAGCTGTTCATTGTGATAGCCTCTAGCTACATGTGGCTACAGGGCACGGGAGATGTGAGCAGTGAGGCCAAGGAACCAAATTCTTGATTTCATTCTAATTAATTAAGTGACCACATGTGGCTAGTGGCTACTATGCTGGGCAGTGTAAGATGAGAGAGAAAATGATGGAGCAGAAGATAGGTAAAGGAGATGGGACCCCACATGGAACTGGACTCCCTGAAGTAGGAAACCAAACCAATGGACATTTAAGTATTTATGATATAGTTCAAGAACTATTTCAAGATATAAATGTAAATAAACATCTTTCCTGAAATAATATAGAAGACTTCGATGTTCTTTTAAAAATTTTTAATGTTTTAATTTATTTTTGAGAGAGAAAGAGAGTGAGAGAGAGAACGTGCATGAGCAGGGGAGGGTCAGAGAGAGAGGGAGACACAGAACCTGAAGACAGGCTCCAGGCTCTGAGTTGTCAGCACAGAGCTCCGGGAGGGGATCAAACCCATGAACATGAGATCATGACCTAAGCTGAAGTCAGACACTCAACCTACTGAGCCACCCAGGCACCCCTGATGTTGTTTTTTTTTTAATTTTTTTAATGTTTTTATTTATTTCTCAGAGAGAGAGAGAATGACACAGTGTGAGCAGGGGAGGGTCAGAGAAAGAGGGAGATGCAGAATCTGAAACAGGCACCAGGCTCTGAGCTGGCTGTCAGCACAGAGCCCGATGTGGGGCTCGATCCCACAAACCGTGAGATCATGACCTGAGCTGAAGTGGGATGCTTAACTGACTGAGCCACCCAAGGCGCCCCCTGATGTTCTTTTTTTAAAAAACATTTTAAAATTTATTTTGAGAGAGAAAGAGAGAAAAAGAGAGAATGCAATCACAAGTCAGGGAGGAACAGAGAGAGGGGGAGAGAAAATCCCAAGCAGGCTCTGTGCTGCCAGCACAGAGCCCAATGTAGGGCTCCATGCATGGCTGGAACCCAAGAACCGTGAAATCATGACCTGAGCAGAAACCAAGAGTCCTACGCTTAACCAGCTGAGCCACCGGGTCCCTCTGGATGTTCTTTTCAAATCAAAATACTCACCATGCCCCAGGGAAAACAGATTCAAATACATCTTAGTAAAATCACTGGATCGTAAAAACAAAGAAATGTTTGGGCAGCCAGGTATCTCCCCCCACCCCTCCGCCTCCCTCCCTTGCCAAATAAAGTCACTTATAGAAGAAAAAGTTCAGACTGCCTTCAGATTTCTTCACAGCAGTACTCGGTGCCAGCAGAATGTGGGGCAATACCTGAAAGGTACTTAAAATGTGAGCCAGGGATTTACCAACCAGCCGGGCTGTCTTTCAGGTATAAAGACTACAGATACACAAAAACTCAGGGGATACTGTTCACCTGAGCTGTCCTTGAGAAAACATCTAAAGGATAAACTTTAGCCAACTAAAAGATGATTGCAAAGACTATGGCTATAGTGTGGTGATGAACATTTAACCTAAGATATAATCATTGGGATAAGATTAAAATAGATGTTGAGATCAGGATGGTAAATCAGTATGGAATGTAATATGGTCTGATACACATAAATGATAGGACGAACAAAAAATGGGAAGGGAAGGGAAGGGAAAAAGAAGATGGAAAATATATTAAATTGGATAACTGCCTCATCTGTAACAGCTGGGGGGGGGCAAATCAAGTAACAGAAGTAGAGCCATATTTCACACTTCAAAAGTAAACACGAAGAAAGGTATTTTTTATAACTAACATTGGACTGTAGAAGGAACGAAGGGCAATGGGAAAGAAGACAAAACATACTGATCTTAATATGTCCTAGTAGGAAATTCATACTATCTAAAGAAATAGAGAATTAAGGATGTTATATCAAATTATAATCATAAAAAGGAACAATGGAACAAAAATGAAAACCTCTTTAAATATCAGAAGAGCCATACAACAAAAAGCAAAGCACAGTGAACATACTGAAAGACTTAAGTAGAAAAATATAATATAGAATACATGACAATTCAAGCAAAATATACCCATCATATCAACAAATATAAATGAGCTTAGATCATTGATGAAAAGAACATTTATTGAAACAATAATTCAGAAAAGTAAAATATACAATAGGCACATTTTAAAAATAGGTATATATAAATTTTTGAAAAGTGGGGTCTTGCTCTTAATGTCAGAAAGGTGGAATTTAGGCACTAAAAGAATTAAACGAGGTAAAGAAGATTGCTCCATAATTCTGTTTTTAAATTTAAAAATTTTAAGTTTATTTATTTTGGAGAGAGACAGAAAGAGAGAGAGACAGAGACAGAGAGACAGAGTGTGAGCAGGGGAGATAAAGAGATAAAGAGCAGGGGAGATAAAGAGTAGATAAAGAGAGAGACACAGAATCTGAAGCAGACTCCAGGCTCTAAGCTATCAGCACAGAGCCCAACACGGGGCTCAAACTCACAAACTGGGAGATCACGACCTGAGCTGAAGTCAGATGCTTAACCGACTGAGCCACCCAGGTGCCCCTGTTCCATAATTCTAAAAGGCACAGTAAAGGTACACTTCTTTATATCTATGTAATATCTATGTAAGAATATCTATGTAATAAAACAATAATCAAATTGATAAGGCAGACCTGTCAGGAGATATAGGAAGAAATATACTAGCAGGATGATCATTCTTCTCAGTACTTGTAAGATATCCATGGATAAGAACAAGGCTCACACACACACACACACACACACACACACACACACACACTCACAGCTAGTGCGTGCACATACATAATTTATACTCTCATGTTGAGAATATACTTTCTTTTTAAGGGACCATGGATACTTATCAAAACACAGGCACACACCAAACCTCACTGAATTCTCAGAAGTAAAGATAACACAAACTGCATTCTCTGAATTCAAATGTAGGAATTAACAATAAAATCAGAAAACAAAAGCTTCTTCTTCCTGGCAGCTTAAAAACACTCCCTTAGGCAATCTTTCAGTCAAAGAGAAACTCAAAACTGATATTACAGAATTTCTAGAAAACTATATATTAGAACCTGAGGGATATAGCTAAAGCTGAAAGGAAAATTCATAGCCTCAAATACTTCTCTCAGTGAACAAGAATGAAAATAAATAATGCATCCCTACTCAAATAGTTAGAAAAGTTTTTGTTCAGGAAGACAACATAATTTGACTTAAAAGTATATAACAGATACATTTTTCCTACATCCTTACCAAGTTTGAATAAATCTCATATTGTGATAGCAACTCTCTCCTGATCTAGTATCTGCTCTGCAGGGTGAAAAATAAGTCACTGGGGAAATCTCTTTTTGTTTTAATCTGAGATACAATTGAAATAAAACATTATATCAGTTTCAGGTGTACAATGTAATCATTTCATAATGATCACCACAATAAGTTTAGTTAACATCTATCACCATACATACATAGTTATAAACATTTTTTTCTTGTGATAAGAACTTTTAAGATCTACTCTCTTGGCAACTTTCAAATACAAAATACAGTATTATTAACTAGAGTCACCATGCTGTATATTACATCCTCAGGACTTATTTATTTTTTATCTGGAAGTTTGTACCTTCTGAGCTCCTTCACCCATGCCCCCCACCCCAACCTCCACCCCTGGCAACCACCTATCTACTCTCTGTATCTATGAGTTGGTAGATTTCACATATAAATGATATCATACAGTATTTGTCTTTCTTTGTCTGACTTATTTCACTTAGCATAATGCTCTCATGGTCCATCCATGTTGTTGCAAATATTAAGATTTCATTTTTTTTATTGCTGATTAATATTCCATTGTGTGTTTTTTTTAAATTTTCAATGTTTATTTTTGAGAGAGAGACAGAGAGACAGAGAGAGAGACAGAGACAGAGCATGAGTAGGGGAGGGGCAGAGAGAGAGGGAGACAAAGAATCCACAGCAGGCTCCAGGGTCTGAGCTGTCAGCACAGAGCCTGACCCAGGGCATGAACTCACAAACCATGAGATCATGGCCTGATGATCTCATCAGTTGGATGTCCAACTGACTGAGCCACCCAGGTGTCCCTCCATTGTGTTTTCTTTATCCATTCATCCACTGATGGACACTTAGGTTGTTTTCATGCCTTAACTATTGTAAACAATGCTGTAATGAACATGTGGGTGCAGATATCTTTTCAAGTTATTTTTTTCATTCCCTTTGATGACATACCCAGAAATGGATCACATGGTAGTTCTATTTTTAGATGTTTTATTTTTTTAATTTTTAGAATTTATTATTTATTTATTTATTCCCGATACGGGGCTTGAACTCACAAACCATGAGGTCATGAGCTTAGCTAAAGTTGGGTGCTCAACCCACTGAGCCACCCAGGTGCCTCCAAATTTATTTTTTTAAATGTTTATTTTATTTTTGAGAGAGAGGGAAAGAGAGAGCACAAAAGCAGGAGATGGGCAGAAAGAGAGGGAAACAGAGGACCTGAAGAAGGCTCTGCACTGACAGCAGAGAGCCCAATGTGGAACTCAAACTCATGAACCATGAGATCATGACCTGACCCGAAGTTGGACACTTAACCAACAGAGCCACCCAGGCGCCCCATTTTTTTTGAATGTTTGGTAGTTCTATTTTTAATTTTTTGAGGAATTTCCATTTTGTTTCCCATTGTGGCTGCACCAACAGGGCATAGGGATTCTCTTTTCTCCATATACTTGCCAACACTTGTTATTTCTTGACTTTTTGATACCAGCCATTCTAACAGGTATGAATTCTTATCTCTTTGTGGTTTTGAATTGCATTTCCTTGATGATTAGTGGTGTTGAACACCTTTTCATATGTCTTTTGGCCATCTATATGTCTTCTTTGGATCTTCTACCCATTTTTAATTTTGTTATTGAATTGTAGGAGTTCTTTATGTATTTTGGATATCATCCCCTTATCAGATATATGATTTGCAAATATTTTCTTCCATTCAGCAGATTTTTATTTCATTTTATTGGTTTCCATTGCTGTGCTAAAGCTTTTTAGTTTGATGTAGTCCCACTTATTTAGTTTTGCTCTCAGAGTCAGTTCCAAAAACTCATTGCCAAGGCCAATGTCGAGGACATTACTGCCTATGTTTTTTTCTGGGAGTTTTATGGTTTCAGGGTCTTATGTTCAAGTCTTTAATATGTTTTGAGTTAACTTTTGTGGATAGTGTAAGATAGTGGTCCAGTTTCATTCTTTTGGATGTGGCTGTCCTGTTTTCCCAGCCCTATTTATTGAAGATATTGCCTTTCCCAATTGTATATTCTTGCCTCATGTGTCATAAATCAGTTGACCATACATGTGTGTGTTTATTCTGGGCTCTTTCTTTTGTTCCACTGACCTATGTGTCTGTTTTATGCCAATACCATACTGTACCACACCATACTATACTGTTTGATTATAGTTTGTAATATGGTTTGAAATAAAAGAGTGTGATGCCTCCAGCTTTGTTCTTTCTCAAGATTGCTTTGGCTATTCAGGGTCTTTTTGTGGTTCCATACTGATTTTAGGATTGTTCTATTTTCTGTGAAAAATGCTATTGGAATTTTGATAATGATTAAATTAAATCTGTAAATTGCTTTGGATAGTATGGACATTTTAATAATATTAATTCTTTTCATCCATGAACATGGAATATCGATTTTTTTTTATGTCTTCTAGATTGGCAGTTTATTAAAAACATGAGACATGCAATTACCCCGTGACTCAGCAATTGGCACTCTTCGGCATCTATCCCAGAGAAAAAAAGACATATCACATAATATCCTGCACACAAATGTTCATAGCACTTTATCTGCAAAGGCCCCAAACTGGCAACAATTCAAATGTCCTTCAATGGGTGAATGGTTAAGCAAACTGTGGTATATCCATATCATGGATTATTACTTGGCAATGATATGGAACAAATTATTGATAAAGGCAACAATCTGGATGAATCTCCAGAGAATTATACTTAGTAAAAAAAGCCAATCCTGAAATATTATATACTGTAGGATTCCATTTACAGAACATTCTACAGATAAAAAATTACAGAAATAAAGAACAGATAAGTAGTTGCCAGGATTTCAGAGGGCTACTTGGGAAGGAAATAGGTGTGGCTATTAAAGGACAACATAAGGGGTCCTTGTGGTCATGAATAGTTCATTATCTTGAGTGTATCAAAGTCAATATGATAGGAGCCACTTTCAAAACGGTGGAGTAAGGACCATCAGAACTTTGCTTCTTCATAAAAGCAATGAAAGCACAGGCAAAAGTGATCAAAGTCAACATTTCCACAACTCTGGAAATTAACCAAAGGCTCAGAACAATCTGAGGATTCATGAAAAATGGTTGAATCTCAGGAAACAAGAGAACTTTGTGGCATTTTAATTTGCTCTATTCCTATTCCTCTCTCCTCGGTTTCACAGTGGTATTGGAAACCAACAGCCCTGCAATCATGGGATCCATGAAAACCAGGAGACTGGTAATCACTAGAGGGGACAAAATAGGTTTTGGAGCTTCTCAAAGGTCCCATCCTCATGGAGAAAAATTATTTGACCTGTCTGGCAGTTCCAGGTAAAGCACCAGTCTCAGGACTTGTGTTTATGTGAACTGACTCATACTTTTTTCAGTGTGACTGCCCTTTACCCTGGAACATTTATGGAAAACAACCAGTGGCAATTGTTTAACACCGTTGGTGCTTTAAGTGATAACAATTGGGTGGGGCAAAGAAGTAGACAAAACCTAAAAGGAAAAATTTGAGGGTAAGATATATATGGTTATCTTTGAAAAGTTCCAACATATTCCTGGAAATCTAGAAGAGCACATGCAAGTTCAGGACTGTGTGCATGCCTAGGAAAGGCTTGAGAAGACTGTAATTTCTCTCACCGTTGGCAGACCTTGAGGCTTTGCACAAACAGGAAGGAAAGACTAAAGAGTTGTCCACAGTGTGCTGAAGTCTTGAAGATATACCTTAAAACACACACACACACACACACAACACACACACACCTTTGGCAAAGGCTGGGAAACTTATTAATGGGCGGCACGTAAGGAAGTGTCTGTCCATTCATTCCTTGATCACTAAACTAACCAAGCAGAGGTATAGTGGCCACATAGGACAAAGAATAGACCTTACAGAATAAGTTCAGGAAAATTACTGAACAAAGAGTAGCAGCAGCAACAACAATAAACAGCAACACCAACACCCTGGGAAGTGAAGCGAATCTGATTTCCAGAGTTGCCACATTATATTATTTAAAATGTCTAGTTTTCAACAAAAACTTATGAGACATGACAAGGTGCAGGAAAATATGACATATATGAAGGGAGAGAGAGAGGAAGCAGTTAATAGAGATTGTTTCTCAGGAAGCCCAGATGGATAGACTTTGCTAGACGAAGACTTTACATCAATTATTATGAACATGTTCAAAGAACTAAAGGAGATCATGTCTAAAAAACTAAAGGAAAGTATCAGAATGTCTCACCAAATAGAGAACATCAGTGAAGAGAGAATTACAAAAGAACCAAATAGAAATTCTGGAATTGGAAAGTACAAAAACTGAAATAAAAAATTTATTAGAGGGGCACAACTACAGATTCAAGCTGGCAGAAAGAGGAATCAACAAACTTGAAGACCGGTCAGTTGATTCTCTAGTCTGAAGAATATAAAGAACAATGAATAAAGAAAAAGAACAGAGTGTCAGAGACCTATGAAATAACATGAAGTGTGCACACACACACATACACACACACACACACACACACACTCCAAAATAGAGGTCCCCGAAAGACAGGAGTTAGAGAAAGAAATATTTGAAGAAGTTATGGCCAAAAGCTTTCCAGACTAGGTGAAAACCATTAATCCACACATCCAAGGAGCTCAGCTCATTCTAAGTTAAGTAAACTCAGAGATCCACACCTAGACACATCAAAATTTAAACTGTTGAGGGGTGCCTGGGTGGCTCAGTCGGTTAAGCGTCCGACTTTGGCTCAGGTCATGATCTCACAGTTTGTGGGTTCGAGCCCCACGTTGGGCTCTGTGCTGACTGCCAGCTCAGAGCCTGGAGCCTGTTTCAGATTCTGTATCTCCCTCTCTCTCTGACCCTCCCCTGCTCACGTTGTCTCTCTCTATCTCTCTCAGAAATAAATAAAACATTAAAAAAAATTAAACTGTTGAAAACCAAGGACAGAAAGAATCTTGAAAGTAGCAAGAGAGGAAGCCTCAGTAAAATTAATAGCTGAATTCTCATCAAGATCAATATCCTGGTTGTGATATTCTCTACAGTTTTGCAAGACGCTATGATTGGAGAAAACTGCATAACATGTCCATGAAATCTCTTTATATTATTTCTTATAATTACATACAAATCTGCAATTATCTCAAAATAAAAAAAATAATTAAACCCACACAACACTTGAAAAACAGCCTTTGGGTCCAAGATGAAATGATAATAGAAGTGTAAAAAATATTTAGAACTGAGCAATAACAAAAATACTATCAAGGCTTGAGAAACAAACAAGTAATAGTGATGATTCAAGGTAAATTTATGGCTTTGAACATTTATATTAGAAATGAAGAAAGTTGGAAAATTAAAGAGCTAGACACCTAACTTATTTAGAAAAATAACAATAAACCCAAAGAAAATGTAAAGAAGCAAATAAAAATGAAGAGCATCAAAAAAAAAAAAAGAATACAGAGAATCAACAAAGCCAAAAGCTGATAACTGATAATCTAGGGGGAAAAAACTAACAAAATTGACAAGGGGTGGGGGGTGAGAGAGAAGAAAATATAGTAGTAATGCAAAGGGGGACATAATTACAGATGCAACGGAGATCTGAAGATAATACTTTGCAAAACTTAGATAAAGAAAATCCTAGAAAAATACCACTCAAGAAATGAAAATCTCATATAATCCTATGCCCATTAAAGAAACTGAGAATAGTTAAAATTTCTTACAAAGAAATCATCAGGATTAAATAGTTTATTAGGTGAATTATACCAACTTCTCAAGAAACAATTCATTTCAATCTTATGTAAACTCTTCCAGAAAACAAAAAAAGAGAAAAAGTCCCAATTCATCGTATCAGATTAATAAAGCTTAATTCCCAAAGCAATCATATTACAGACAATCTCACTAGTGAACCTAGATGCAAATATATTAAAGTATAAGCAAATCAAATCAGTGATATATAAAAGAGGTAATAAATAATGGCAAAGTCAGGCTAATTCCAGGAATACAAGAATGGTTTATTATTAGAGAACCAATTCTTCACATTAACAGTAAAGGAGAAAACCAATTATCATCTTAATAGATGCAGAAGAAGCATTTGATAAAACTCAACACTCATGAGAAAACAACATTAAGCAAAGTATCAATAGAAATGATCTTTCTTAATCTATTAAAGGGTATTTAACATAGACCTAAAGCAAACACCATTCTTAATGGGGAAGCTTCAGAAACATTTCCTTTAAACTGAGTAAAAAGACCAGGATGCTATGATCACTGCTTCTAGCCAACATTGCGCTGAAGGTCAGTTAGACAAACGGACGGACAGACAGACAGAGTCTAGTATTTGAAAAGGGGAGAATAAAACTATTACTTAGATAATATAATTACCTAAAGAAAAAATCCTTAAGAACATACCAGTGATTAGAAACTATAAAGAAAGGTTAGCAAGGTGGCTAAATATAAGATGAATATGCAAAAATACATCATCTTTCCAATACTGGCAACTAACAGAAAAATTTTTAAGATCCTGTTTACAATACAGGCAGTGGTGGCAATGACCTGGCTAGATCGTATTTGATTTCTATCTTGTCCTCCAGTCATCTTGTCCATTGTGAGCCCTCCTTAAACCTTTCCAGGAGATTTTCTCCTTGCCTGAAAACAGCTAGATTTGGGGTTTTGTTTTTTGCACATATCCTGTAATTATGTAATTATATTAATTGGCATTTGGAATAAAATAGGTGTCAGGGGTCCTCAAGACCACCCCCAAATTAAATGATTGGCTAGGAGGGGCCAGGGGATGCACCATGCAGCTGTATTTATGGCTATGATTTATTACAGAAAAGCGATACAGAGCAAATCAGCAAAGAGGAAAGACACATAGGGTTAAGTCTGGAGGAAAGCTTCCGTGAGTCCTCTCCCTGTGGAGCAACACAGGACACACTACTTCCCTCTGCGCAGAGTTGTGACAACATGTCAAGCAAGTGTTGTTTACAAGCAAAGCGCCTTAGAAACTCTGTCCAGGGTTTTTGGGGGCCTCGTGACATAGGCACCTTCTGCCTTCTGGAATGTACTCAAATTCCAGACTTCCAGAAGGAAGCATGTGTTTAGCATCAACTGTATTGTTTGCACACATAGTTTAGCACAGTCAGCCACTCTTATCAGCTAGGATGGTAAGAATCGTCTTGAAATCCCAGATGTCAGCCATGGGCCAACCTTGTATGCGTGTGGGTCTTTCAAAGGATGGCTCTCAGGCCTACAATGCTAGCCCTTTTCTGCACAATGTACATTCTTTCTGTCATATTGAATTGGAAAGCTAATTTATGATATCCTCTTGCCAATTCATTTACTTAGTTCTGGAATAATATCATTTATCTTTAAATATATTTCATATGAACATCTATGAAATTACATAGTTTTTTTTTAATTTTTATTTTTTGAGAGAGACGGAGCACATGTGCACAAGTAGGGGAGGGGCAGAGAGAGAGGAGAGAGTCTTAAGATCAGCATGGAGCCCGATGTGGGGCTTGAACCCACAGACCTGGGATCATAACCTGAGCCAGAATCAAGAGTCAGACACTTAACCACCTCAGCCACCCAGGCACCCCTGAAATTACATAGTTATAAAAACTCAAGTAACACTACAAGGCTTAAAAATAAAACCAGAGATTCCTGCTTCATCCCAACTCCTGCTTTCCCAATTCAAAAGCAGCTATTTCAAACTATCTCCAGTAGTTTCTTCCAGTACTTATTTTTCATTTCTAAATAGCATGCATTTACTCTTAGTTTTGGCTCTTTCAATTTTATACATTATTTTCAACTGTAGACAGTGAGGATTTAAATAACCCCATTATATCTCCTACCACTTACCTCATATTCCCAAAACTATTTTATACAAATTTTAGCTAGATCTCTTCTGTTTTTCATTATTGTAATTATATAAATGTTTGCAAGTGAGCCACATTGGCTCAACTGAAATTATATTTCTTTTTCATGTGGGTTGTCTTTCCTGGATTTAGTAAATGCCTGTTTATTTATTTGTTTATTTTTAAAATTAATTAGAGAGAGAGAGAGCGTGTGTGCACACTCGCATGCAAGCAGGGAGTGGGGCAGAGGAACAGAGAGAGATATTCTTAAGCAGGCTCCATACTCAGTGCGGAGCCTGATGCAGGGCTCAATCCTGAGACCTTGGGATCATAACCTGAGCTGAAATTAAAGAGTCAGATGGTCAACCGACTGAGCCACTAGGTGACCCAGTAAGTGCCTGTTTTAAAATTTTCATTTTGTATTACGTATTATTAAATTCATCTCTAAACTCTCCATCAGTACTGAAAAATTTCCTGTCATATTGTCACATGCTTCTGGTAATCTATCCATTCCAATTGTTTTCGAGTCCTTCGTCTGTCCTACAATTCCAGTGGCTGTATTCTAGGCGCGGCGCACAATTCTTCCCAGGATTTCCCTTCACTATAATCCTGGGGTTGCCCTTTGTTTCTTGTATTGGATTCCATTTTATAGATCCTGTGGCTTTGTTTTTTCTTGATTATTCTCTCCACCAATTTTCTGGAAAGTGTCTTCCAGGGGCGCCTGATTGAGCATCTGACTTCTGCTCAGGTCATGATCTCACAGCTGGGCTTGTGGGCCCCCACGTTGGGATCTGCGCTGACAGCTCAGAGCGTGGAGCCTGACTCAGATTCTGTGTCTCCTTCTCTCTCTCTCTTGCTCCTCCCCACCCCTCTATCTCTTTGTCAACAATAAATATTTAAAAAAAAATTTTTTTTAAGAAAGTGTCTTCTAGTTGCTTCCTGAGAAAGAATAATTGAGAACTTGCATGTATGAAGACGTCTTTACACTATTTCCACACTTGATATTTTAGCTAGGCATAGACTTCTATATGGAAAACAATGTTCTCTCAGCATTGGAAAGGGTTATTCTGTTGGCTTCTAGCTTGATATCATTCTGATTCCTAGTCCTTTCTATGTGACCTGTCTTTTCTCTCCAGAAGCTTTTAGGATCCTCCCTTTTTGTAGCACTGGTGTATTTTTGCATGGTTTAGGTATTTTTGCATTCATTGTACGAGAGAACCGGGGAGTCTTCGTTCTGAAAACTTACTACCTTCCTTTCTGGGAAAAATTCTCATTTCTCTTTCTAGAATTACTATAAATAGGATGTTGGGCTTCCTGAATTCATCCTCAAATTCTCTTTTCTGTTTACATTTCTATTTCTTTCTTCTCTCTGGGAGACTTCCTCAACTTCACCTTCCAAATCTCCCTTTATATCTTCAAAAATCTTTCATATTTTTAAATATAAGACTTTCCTTTTATTTTCTTTTTTGTCTCTCTCCCTAACAATACCATATTCCCATTTCACAGATGTTACTCTTTGAGGCTAAGAGATTTGTTTGTCAAGATTTCTTGGTTCTCTACACATTGACTGTTTCCCTCTGTTCCTTTGTTTTGGGCTCTTTCAAGAGATTTTTTCTCATCTTTTGGTTCTCAACTTTCTATTCAATTTTAAGAGGTTTAAACAAAAAAGGCTGTTTAAAATTGTGTGTGTTGTGCTAGGGTGAGGCAGCACTTGATATCTGGTGGGCTTCAATATAAGACCAAAGTGGCAAGCTGGATTTTTTTTTTTATTAGAGATGTTCCTCTATCCCTATTCATAAATGAGTCTTTTCTCTACTTTCAGAGAGGAATCCTGAAATTCTCTAATATCCTCTAATCCATGGCTTTTCAAACTTTAATATGCATACAAATCACCTAGGAGGAATCTTGTTAAAATGCAGATTTTGGTTTGTTAGGTCTGGAGTGGGGCCTGAGAGTCTGTATTTCTGACCACCTCCAGGGGATGTCCATACTACTGGTTCTTGGATAACCATCTGAGTAGCATGGCTCTAATATAAACTTGGCTTCCAGTGTTCTGAAATATGAGGGGAGAAAGGGACAGGGCCACTGAGGATTTTGATCTCATGAAAACATTTTTTTTTCAATTCCCCACTGAAAAAAACAGGCTGTTAAAAATTTTTCATGGGATTTTTTTTCTCAGCCCCCTTCTGGATCACCAGTCCCAGCATTTTGTACCAGCTTCCCCCTTCCTCTTTTTCAGCTCCAAGAAGAGAAATGAGAGTGGGGAGTGGGTTGCCTCACCATTCAGTAGGTAGAGTTTCATTTGAATTCTCATTTTCAAAATGGCATTTCATCCCTGCCATCATTGGTAACTGGTACCCCAAGTCCAGATCTCTTTAGTTCAATTTCTTGAGATGGTACTGGGATAGTACATTTTTAAAAAGTAGTATGGAGATCTGGGAACATCTAACTGCCCCTTTAACAGACTTTTCAGCCAATTCTACCTTCAGGTCTATTCTCCCAGTTACCACCTCCACCCATCTCTCCTTCAGAAGTATCTACAGTCTCCTACTTTTAAGCCTTTCTAGTGGTCCCCTTGTGGGACCACTGGGTGTGACCACAAATACATGTGGTTTCCTCATGTCCCTTTAGTCAGTCATCTCTTTCACCTATGGGCAGCTACCAATCTTTCCGCGACTACAGATTTTGCGCTTTCAAGAATTTCATGTAGATGGAATCATACATTATGTTACAAGTATTCTTAATCAAAGGCTAATATTAAATCAGGTTTTTACTGGCTCTTTTTGCAGACTTGCTTTAGCTTTCTCTGATATCCATCTACTTTCGTTCTTCAAACTTTTGATAATTCTCTTCTGCTAGTTCCTCATTCTCTTTGTTCTTGTGGACTTTATTTTTTTTTAATCTTTTACTAACATATTAGTGACATTTTAGGGATAAATATATGTGCTTAATGCACACATTCTAACCACCCATCATTAAACTTTCCCAGAAATGTATCCCTTGCATGATAGAGTACTACAGTGTAGAAGGCAGATTGAGTTTAAGTCTGCCTTTATTTCATTGCTTGTTTCACCTTTACTGTGATCCTTTTCCTTGTTTTCTTTTTGGTTTGTTGAGTCTTTTATTATTCCTTTTTTCCCTCTCCTCTAGTTTGTGAGTTACATCCTTTTTTTTTTTTTTTTTCCATTCTCTTAATGATTAGTGTAAAAATTGCCACAGGTATTTTTTTAAATCAACTTAATTGTGGTACAATTTCTATAAGCTACAGCTATTCAGGAGTTTGAAGACTTTTGACAAATGTTTCTCCCTCACCACAATCAACTTACAGATTGTTTCCATTACTTCCAGAAGTTCCCTCATGCCCCTGTATCTCTTTCACCTCTTGGCAGCTACCAATCTTTCTGTGACTATAGATTTTGCACTCTCCAATCTTATGTTATGTTACAAGTATTCTTAACTAATCAAAGCCTGTAATATTAAATCCTTGAACTCTTCTCTTTTCCCAGACAATTCAAGGACCTTAAAAACACTTAAATCCTGAATTCTCTAATATGCTCTAATTTATTGCTTCTTAACTTTGACTTGAATATTGTATTAGACAGGGTTCTCCAGAGAAATAGTATGTGTATATATATGTGTGTATACATACATATGTATACACAGAGAGGAGATATCATAGGAATTGGTTCAAGCAATTATGGAGGCCAAGAAGTCCCATAACCTGTCACCTGCAAGCTGGAGAACCAGGGATACCAGTGGTGTAATTTAGTCCAAGTCCAAGGGCCTGGTAACCAGGAGCACCAATGTCTGAGAACAGAAGATGATGTCCCAGCTCAAGCAGAGAGTAAATTCGACCTTCTTCTACCTTTTCCCCTGATTCTGCTCCTCAACAGATCAGATGATGCCTATTCACATTGGTGAAGATGATCTTTACTCAGCCTACTGATTCAAATGCTAATCTTCTGGAAATGCCCTCACAAACACGCCCAGAAATGACATTTTACCTGCTCTTTGGCTAGCCCAGTCAAGTTGACACTTAAACTTAACCATCATGTATATGTATCACCCAGGTCAGGATCTTGTAAAATACAGGTCCTGGCTTACTAGGTGCCATGTTTTTGTGTATCTTCCCTCTCTTTGTAAAATTATACCAAATAGATGGCTACTTGCAAGGTTGGCTCTTTTGCTAAAAGATGGAAATTGGGGTGCCTAGGTGGCTCAGTCAGTTGAGTGTCTTAACTTCAGTTCAGGTCATGGTCTCACGGGTCGTGAGTTCAAGCCCCGCATTGGGCTCTCTGCTGATAGTGCAGAGCCCATTTCAGATCTCTGTCCCCCACTCTCTTTGCCCCTCTCCTGCTTATGTGTGTGTGGCACACTCTCTCTCGAAAATAAACATTAAACAAATAAATAAAGTATGGAAATCACATTTTATGGTGTCCCGACTTTACTCTGATTAAGGTTTAGGATTTAATGAGAATGCTAACTAAAGGCCGAAATGAGAAAACATTAAATCTGTTTGAACAATTTACACTTACCACAAACTATTTACTTGCAGGCTTGTGGTTGAGCGTTCCACTGAGTATATGGTAAAATGTTCTAGGTAGAATTCAAGCCCAAAGAGAATAATGCAATCCATGCTAAATGGATAATTCAAGCCATACTATACCACACCCTTCTCGCCTGACTAGATCTTAAAGCATAGAACTATTCAAGTCACTCACCTGTTCTAAAAATCATCGGGGACTACTGTCCCTTCACCTCCAGTTCCCTCTCCACACTCCTGACTTTATTTTTACCTTTCCAGTCTTTCTCTCACGTCTTTCATTTCCGGGTCAAATGGGGTAACCCACCGTTCAGTGTTTCTTTCACCTCTGGTCATGCTGCCACTCAGCCTGGCAGCCAAGTACCATCTTCCCAGTTGACACTCAGCCCAAGTTTTAAGGTGGAGCTCAAATGACACCTTCTTCGCAGGACCTTCCCTCTTCTCTCAAACCCTCATGCCACTTTGCTCGTATCTCTCTTGAGTGGCTTATTATATGTTTGTTAATACACTTTATTCCTGTGATTAGACTTGATGTGCCTTCGGGGCTGAGCATAGCCTTTTTGCCTCTATGGTCTTTACAAGCATAAAATAGAAACTTACCTGCGGCTCACAAATAATTATTGAATGAATATGCATTTTAGTGTAACAAAGGAGACTCCGGGAAACTTGAGCTGACTTATCACTTCCTCAATCCTTGGGCCCTCAGACCCCTTAGGAGCTCCTATGTAACCCTTTGCCACCTGTTAATTTGCAATAATTATACCAACACTGTAAATACCTTCTAAGTTTGAACTCAAGATAATCTTCCCCTTGTTCCTATGTTCAATCAGCCATCAAATTACTGATCTTCCGATTTGGATTTGAACCTTCCTTTCGCTCCTTTCTCTACCATCCCCTCCATCATTCTGGTTAATGCCCTTTAATTGTCATAACACCTAACTACCTAGAGTAAATCCTTCCTGGTTTACCTAATACTGTTCCAGCTCTAGTCTATCCTATACACAATGGGGACCATAAGAACAATAATGAATAAATTGGTAAATGAGAAATGGCATGAATACTGGACTTATTTTGTATGTGTGCCCACTGTACCTTTGGAAAATCACCTCCTGCCCCTATCCTGTGGTTCTTGTAGTGGACAATGGCTAGACCTCATCAGAGCATTAGGTCTTCCTGGTCATAGCTATCTGCTTGGGTTGGCTGAGAGACTGCTAGAGACAGTGTCCCAATGACATAATTTGAATCTTTTGACTTGGCTTTGCCTAAAGCCAGATGCACTCCTGGACTTTCTGGTTATGAGTCAATAGATTTCCTTTGTTAAATTGAGTTTGTTTCCTAAGTGCAACAAAGATTTTCTGATACAATATGTAAAGCACAAGGAATACTACCCTACACAGAAATGTTAGGTATTATTTTTATTATCCTTATACCCTTGCTATACCTCATATCCAATTCAATCTTTTCTTTTCTTAGCCTCTGTCAATGTAGACCAGCTAGAATAATTTCCTTATTATTCCCTGCATATTGTTCCTTTGCTTGGGCTACCTGTCACCATCCTAATAATGTCATTCTACACTCTTTTCACCAATCCACATCCATCATGATTTAGAAGCTGACTAAAGAAAGCCTCCCATCTTCCATTTGAATAATGGTGGCTCCACACTGTTGCCTGCCTTATCTAATTTCTCCTGCGTGTGTTTTCTAGTTATTTCTAGCTTGCTTCTTAATTGTACACTACTCAAGGCAAGGAAAAATATGATCGCTGGCCGCTTTCTAGGTTGAGATTTTGCCATTATTTCCAAAGCAACACAGTAGGTGTTCAATAAATGTCTGCTATAGGCATAAATGAATGGAATTAAATTTAGAAGGTGTGGTAGTCAATGTAAAGCCTGTTGCTAGCCTAAACTTTTTCCTTTTTCCAAGTAAACATTATATTCTTATACCATTGTCATTATGGCACGAAAATATAATGATTCTAACCTCAAACATTCTTCCCATTTATGGTTTCATACTTCTTTTAACCAAGGTCTAAGGGAGGAGTATTCTATAAAAATAACTTAACAATCAAAGCCTATTTTCTCTCACCATACATATTTTATTAATCCAGTGATATTGCATCTGACCCTTGAGAGGTTTCTTGCCTTGATAAACTAATGATAACAATAAAGCATCGACAAAGATATCCTGAGATGCTGAAAACAAATATCGAGGGGGGAAATTTTTGTATTCGCATTTCCTTTTTTCGTTCTAAAAGATAAAACATCCTCCTACTCCAAATAAGTGAATTTCTATTTAAAAATGCAGAATTTTGAAAAACTATTTGGAAACAAAGGTCTGTGCCTGTGTTTGTTGAACTTAATTGCTGTAGGGTTTAATGGAAGGACTGAGGGCTAGTGAGTTTAAACTCTCTAAAATAGCTACAGATTAGAGTTAATTAAATTTAGTTCTCTGGGATTTTTGATACATGTTCCAAATTTGTTTTTAATGACATAATTGTCCCATGTTACATTTACATCACTGTGAACTGATTATGTGTGCAGTTACACTAACAGAAAGCAATACCAAATGTCAAAAATAAATAAATAAATAAATGTCAAAAATAAATGTCAAGAAATAAAAGTTGAGGGCAGCTGTAATGTTACCATTAAGAAAGTGGAAATTGAAAATAGAAGAGAAACTATGAAACTTCAAATTGAAAAACCTGGAAATCAAATGTATTAGGTTAACTTCATGCTTTTTTAATGGCATTTAAGTCATTATATTTGCTGTTACACGTGGAAACCATCGCATTTTCTCAAATTAACCAATTCATTAATTTTAGTGGAAAAAAATAGCGCCCAATCACATGAACGGGAAATGTGCTAAATAAATTTTGTGAAGATTTATGAAGAAACAGAAGTTACTAGTCCTATGTATAAATGGATATGGTGCACATTTGAAAAGAACAAGAAAAGAAATTCAGTATTCTTGTTTCTACTAGTCTTCAGGTTTTCCCCCCCCTTAACTAAAAGTAACTGTAATATTCTTTTGCCTCTAGGGCTTTCCCTTCCACAATTTATCATGTTTTTTCTACACCTTCCCTCCAAATGATTATTCCCCATAGTCTTAGAACACTTGACATTAATTCACACTACTTCATCTTCACAGTTTTCAAAACATGGCTCTGGCCTTGCTTAGCTCCACAAGACATTCCCTTCTCTTTCAAAAAAAAAAAAAAAAACCTTTTCAGTTTGAAAAGGTGCTACTGTGTAATCTGAAAAACATCTTTGTAATACAAATTAGCTTCCTAACTTTTATCAAACTTTTTTTAAAATGTTTTATTTATTTCTCTGAGAGAGAGAGAGAGAGAGAGAGACAGCGTGAGCAGGGGAGGGTCAGAGAGAGAGGGAGACACACAATCCAAAACAGGCTCCAGGCTCTGAGCTGGCTGTCAGCACAGAACCCGACGCCGGGCTTGAACCCATGAACCTTGAGATCATGACCTGAGCCAAAGTTGGGCGCTTGACCGACTGAGCCACCCAGGTGCCCCAAAACTTCAAATTCAAAATATATTTAAACTCCTTAGGATAATGAACATCTATACTTCAAAAGTAGCAATACGTTTTCCTTAAGCATGTGGAAGACTTGGATGCTAAGACTATCTTTCATCCTCCGAGCCTAGAATCGGTGTCCTTGATCATTAGAACCAAGCAAGAAATTGTGAAAGTCTCATCAAGCTATACCACCGGCGCGGGCAGAGGAAATGCTTTCAAAATATGTCATTCATCTTCACATTTAAAGGCACTCTTTTATACACATCTTTTATACACATCATTAAATATTGCTACTTAAGACTTCAGTCGTATGAGGCAAGCTTTTTAATTTATAGGCAAAAGGGGGTGGCAAAAGAGTCCTCTCTTCTTAAATTTACTTATCAAAACAAAAGCCAGCCTGATTATATCTTGAAGTCTGAAGTCACCATTTGTCAAGAGTCTTTTAGAAAGCCGCTGATTGCATTAAATTAACCAATTCTTAGCCAAATCAGGTTTAAGGAGAGTTACCCTTGTCTACAGTGACAAACGAGTTACCAGACGTCCTTAAGTAGACTGTCAAACTTTTCTGTCTCCTGTTTTTTAAACACGTAAGGGAGAGAATGGCACAAAACGAAATCAGGTCTGTTTCTTAAGAAGGCTGTCCTACGGGGAACAAGACGCTCACCTGGACACCAGAGAGGGTCTTTTTCCGCTGTCCTCACTGGGGGAGGGGATGGACATCGCTAGACCTTTGTCCTCCGGACCAGAGCACGGCCGGGGAGGGAGGGCGGCTTTCTGGGAGGAGTACAGGCACCTGCACCCCAAGAAACTACAAGACGGGTTTTGACTCTAAGGACTCCCCTGGCTTAACCGCTCGCGTGGCCCTCTAGCTCAGGGAGGGGGGTTGTTGCCCCAAACCGTAGCCACCTCTCGCAGGAGCAGGGGGAGGAGACGACTGACCCCTCTAAAGAGTTAGGGATTCCGGTCTTTCCCAACCAGACCCGAACGTTCCCGGCTCTCTTGCGGGGCTCGCCCGGCGGCGGGGTACGCCGGGGCGAGCCACGGCCGCGGCGGGCGCAGAGCCGGTCTCTGCTCCGCGCCCCTGCCGCGTCCGCACCGCCACCGTGAGGCCGAGCCGGTGACGGTGCCCCGTGGCGGCGGCGCCTCCGCGCTCCTCTCCGCGCCGCCCGGGCAGCCGCAGCGCCGGGCACGGGCGGGGGGATTTTCTTCCCGTTCCCCCCTTTCGCGCTCTCGCTCCTGTTCAGCGGGAGAGCCCGCGGAGCCAGGGAGGGAGCGAGGGAAGGGGTGGAGGTGGCGGGGGGGAGGCCGGAGGGGCGGATCCTGCCTGGGGGCTGATCCCTCCCTCCCCTCGGCCGGGCTCCGTGGCGGCAGCGGCGGCGGCAGCGGCTTCATTCCCCCTCCTCCCCCGGGAGCGGCGGCGGCGGCCGGGCCGGGGCCCCTGCGCGGGCCGGGAGGGGGCACGGCGGTGGCCTCGGAGGCCAGCGCGGGAGGAGACCGCGCTCCGCTCCCAGGGCCGCGCCGACCAGCTTGACGGCCGGCCCGCCCGGGCCCAGGGGCCCCGAACGGTGGGGCCGGGCCGGCGGCTGAGGTAATGGGGGTGGCAGCGGGGCCGAACAGAGCGGGGGCGGGGGCAGCGGGGCCTACGGGGACCAGGGACTGCGCGGGGGGGGGGGGCGCAGGGAAAGGGAAGCAGGGGGCTTCCCGAGTGGGGCGGGGGCGGCGCGGAAGCGCTCTCCTGGTGCGAGGGCGGCGGCGGGGAAGGAGAAGGCGGGTGAGGGGGGGAGCTGAAAAGCGAGGACCCCCTCCCGCAGCCGCCATCTTGTTTCCCTCCCCCCCGGCCCTGGCTGGCGAGCCGCCGAGCCCCGCCCCCGCCATGCTCTCCAATTGGTCAGACCAGAAGTAGGTTCCGCCCCCTGTGCGTCCCTCGGCCCCCTGGTTTCTCCTGACGGGCAGGTGAGGCGACCAATGGGCGCTCGCCTCTCTGCCTCTCTGGTTCGCTGGCGCTAGCTTTCTCTGTCTGAGGGTCGGACGGCGCGTCAGTCTGTCTCTGGCGCGCTCGCCCCCTCCCCTCCGGGGAGGAGATGTTATTTCCCTCCTTTCTCCTCCGAAGGGTCAAGATTCTTCTGGAAGAGGTGCCCCTTTCAAGGGGCAGGAGCCTTGGCTGGGGTTCTCCCTTGTCTCATGAGTATCTCGTGGGGTACAGGGGGTAGAGAGTCGTAATTGCAGAAACTCCTCGTTTGTCGGGGACTTGGGTGGGGTGGGCAAGTGGGGCTTTGGGGGTGCTGAGGGGACCCCTGGGGTGTTGGCCGATACTTGGACGTGTGTGTGTGTGTGTTTGTGTGTGTGTGGGAGGGGCTGTGTGGGAAGAGAAACTCCCGCCAGAAAACTGGATTGTAAGCTCACTGCGGGCGAAACTCATTTTCCTCAGCAGCTGCCCTTCTCTTTCCAGTATTTGAGCTCCCAGTGCCTCGAGGCTTGGGTAGGACCCAAGGAGTTTTCCTTAGATACTCGCTGCTTGGGTGAGGACTCACCTAAGTTGGTGGTAGCTGGTGGGGAGGAAGACTAGACAGCGCTCTAACAAAGGAGGGTCTACCCCTTCTAAACTCTTTCAGGATTTCGGGTTAGTCCTGGGGTAAGTTTTCCCCCCTCTGCAAGGTTCTCCCTGCCCACGAAGGCCTGGGGGCGATGAGGCAGGTCTGTTGGCCGGGGCCACCCCCAGGGACTTGGCATCAGTCAGGCATGTGGTGGCCAAGGGCCTCTGGAACCTGGACAGAATTGCTGTGATGATTCTGTTGCCTTTTGTTCCCAATGGGTCGTGTGCCTGCCTGGCACGGTTCCTCCACCAAGTGTTTATGGTGTGTTTGTCACAGTCACACTTCGGGATCGGAAAACCTTTTAAACAAGGATGTTAATAATTCCCAGTTCACCAATAGCAGCCCTTAAGAGGTAGGGTTTTTCGTTTAACTAGTGGAGGATGGAGGCACAGAGAGACCAAGTGGCTTTCTCCAGGTCACACAGGGCAAAGGTTAAAACCTAGATTTGCCCCAGAGCCTATTTTTGTACCAGGCTGTGGCATCTCCGTGGTGGTCTCACTTCCCAGGGAGATGGATTCAACACATCAGGAGGTCTGGGTTTGAATTGTTGAATTATCACTCACTCCCTTTGGGTTGAGTGACCTCTCTTTGAGCTTCTGTTTCTTGATCTGTAAAATGGAAATGATAATATCTATCCTACCTCCCAAACTAGTTGAGGGAAATAATTAAAAGTAAAAGAGATTGGGGTGCCTGGCTGGCTCAGTTGGGGGAGCATGTGACTCTTGATCGCAGAATTGGAAGTTCAAGCCTCATGTTGGGGGTAGAGATTCCTTTAAAATTTTAAAAAAAAACCTAAAAGGATATGTAGTTTGCCAAAGTGTGCTAAATTATCATCATCATCTCTGCGTTATAGATAAAGGTGATAGATTCTGCAACCAAGATGACAGACTCTTTTTCTCTTTGAAATCCTCTCACTGTTGGTACCTTTCCAAGTCTCTGCCCACACTTGGGGCCCCATATGTCCAAATGTGTTTCCTGGTAGTGATGGCCTCAGTAACTGCTACCATAGTTCGTTACGAGCTTGTTATGATCCCCTTTATCCAGAGAATGATATGGGAAACTTTAGGGCTTTCTCCTTGTTGCACATGGGTAATCTAAATAGAAGTGTTTGGTGAGAGAGGGACTTCTGAGGTGAGAGAATGCATTGAGAGTTTACCTCAGATATTGCCCCATTCACCTTGGCCTTGGGCCCAGTGAGGGTCTTGGATAGGCCACTAAACACTTCAGTGCCACTTGTGGACCACTCCCAAGAGCTTCCAGTGTTTCTGCTTAGAAATGTACTAGCCGGTGCATCTTAAAAGCCGCCTTTTCCAGAGAAAGCCCTTCACACTATTGTTCGACTGTTTTAGACTGCACATAGTAGACATTTCAGGCGCCTTCACCTGTTTGCTCCTGGGCGTGGTTAGGGGATATGGTTGCTGATCATTGTAAGGTTGGTTGGGAGACGGCTTTAGACCTGTGAGGTTTTGATCCTCTAATGGGGCCACCGTTCGTGTACAGGGCTTAAAAATGGATGCTCTTCTTGTTTTCTTCTTTCCTGAACCCTTAACCACCCCATTCTTTTCCCTAGGCAGCTATCTCACAGCCTTATGTGGGGCATCATTAGAGCTTTAGGTCGCTCCCTGTGTTGTTTTGTGATGATCTGTTTTCTGTCCTTTCCATTAGACGGAACACCTAGAGGCAGGGATTGTGCATGTTTGATTTCTCCTTTCATTCAACTAATATTTATTGAGTGCTTACTTAGGAGCCAGGTATCATTCCAGGTTCTGAGAATACAGCAGTGAACAAAATAGACAAAAATCCTTCCCCTCATGGAGCTTACACTCTAACAGAAGGAAGCAAATGTTTATGATAAATAGGCAAATTACATAGCATAATAAATGCAGGTCTTACATTTATTAAATGTAAGACTGCTGATGGGGGAAAGAGATTTGAAGTTTAAGATAGAATGGTCAAAGAGGGTCTCATTGGGAAGCAGTGTTTGTAAAAAAGTTGAAGCGATGGAGCAGGCTGTGTGAACGATGTCTGAGGGGCAGGATGTTCAGGCAGAGGGAACAGTCTTCTTGGTGGCCATTCCATTGGGTGGAAGGGTAAATGAGGGCATGCCTAAATATTCAACTCGGTTTCCTGGTTTCTCCTTAGGCCTGTCCCCTTGGTTCCTAGGTGCCATGAGGAAGCCGCGCCGGAAGTCACGGCAGAATGCCGAGGGCCGGCGCTCCCCATCCCCCTACAGTCTGAAGTGCTCACCTACTCGGGAGACGCTGACATATGCTCAGGCCCAAAGGATTGTCGAGGTGGACATCGATGGACGCCTGCATCGAATCAGCATCTATGATCCACTCAAGATCATCACAGAGGATGAGCTGACCGCCCAGGATATCACCGAATGCAATAGTAACAAGGAAAACAGCGAGCAGCCTCAGTTCCCTGGCAAGTCCAAAAAACCCTCCTCCAAGGGCAAGAAGAAGGAGTCCTGTTCCAAGCATGCATCCGGCACTTCCTTCCACCTCCCGCAACCCAGCTTTCGCATGGTGGACTCAGGCAGCCAGCCAGAAGCACCCCCACTGCCTGCTGCCTACTACCGCTACATCGAGAAGCCACCTGAAGACTTGGATGCAGAGGTAGAATATGACATGGACGAGGAGGATCTTGCCTGGCTGGACATGGTGAATGAGAAGCGGCGAGTAGATGGGCACAGTTTGGTGTCAGCAGACACTTTTGAGCTGCTGGTAGACCGGCTTGAGAAGGAGTCATACTTGGAGAGTCGCAGCAGTGGGGCCCAGCAGTCAGTCATTGATGAAGACGCCTTTTGCTGTGTGTGCCTGGATGACGAATGCCACAACAGCAATGTCATTCTCTTCTGTGACATCTGCAACCTGGCTGTACACCAGGAGTGCTATGGTGTCCCCTACATCCCCGAGGGCCAGTGGCTATGCCGCTGCTGCCTGCAGTCTCCCTCCCGACCTGTGGATTGCGTCCTCTGCCCCAATAAGGGCGGCGCCTTCAAACAGACCAGTGATGGGCACTGGGCCCATGTGGTGTGTGCCATCTGGATCCCTGAAGTCTGCTTCGCTAACACCGTGTTCCTGGAGCCCATTGAGGGCATTGACAACATCCCACCTGCCCGCTGGAAACTGACCTGTTATATCTGCAAGCAGAAGGGGCTGGGCGCAGCCATCCAGTGCCATAAGGTGAACTGTTACACGGCCTTCCATGTGACATGTGCACAGCGGGCGGGGCTCTTCATGAAGATTGAGCCCATGCGTGAGACCAGCCTCAATGGCACCATCTTCACAGTACGCAAGACTGCCTACTGCGAGGCCCACTCACCACCAGGTGCTGCCACTGGTAGGAGGAAGGGTGACTCCCCCGGAAGCCTCAGTGAGGCTGGGGATGAGGAAGGGCTGAAGGAGGGCTGTGGAGAAGAGGAAGAGAAGGAAGAGGTAGAAGAGGAGGAGGAAGATGAAGGCCAAGGTGGGGTAGGTGGCCCCCTCAAAGGAGTGCCCAAGAAGAACAAGATGACTTTGAAACAGAAAATCAAGAAGGAGCCAGAGGAAGTGGGCCGAGATACACCCTCCACTGTTCCCATGGTCACTGTCCCACAGATCCCCTCTTACAGGTAAGCCTGCTCAGGAGAGCTCCACATGGACTGATGGTTTCTGGTTGGGTTGGTACTGGCCCTGAGCCAGGACCTCCTTCCCCAAGCGTGGTTGGTGAGCATTCGTTGTCTTCTGTGCCCTCAAACTTAGACTTCTCCTTTGGTCCCTGGTCTGGTTTGTGGTTTTGATTGTGCCTTGAGAGCAATGCATTTCCTTGGCTTCAAGGTGAGACAAAATTAAGTTGCTTAGAAACCCAGGTGAAGGATGTCTAAGGTAGCATTTTTCAACAGGTGCACAAGTGACATTTTGGATGGGATAATTATCATTAGGACTGTCCCATACATTTCTTGATGTTTAGCATCCTTGGTCTGTAAGTGCCATTTGCATCTGCTCCTGCATTGCTTGGTCTTTGTGACAATCTCAAACACTCTCCACGTATGTTTCCAGAAACCTCTGGGGGGATAGAACTGAGAACCACTGTTTTAAGGGGTCAGTATGGGTGTCTGCTGTCTAGAAAGCTCTGTTCTGGGAATGATGGAGACTTTGTGTGCGGGGGTGGTGATGTGGGGGGGATATGCTATTTCTCTTCTTGAGAAGCTTTAAGATGTACAGGAAGAGGATCACTCAGCTGTAAGTCTAAGCCACCTTGGTCCCTACTGAGTCTGTAGAAATATCATTGTATCTATTGTAAACCATTGGAGAAGTAGCTCATGGAGGGCAGAAAAGAAAGAGACGGGAAAGATTTTTCATTGGAAGCTTGTCTCAAGGGTGATATTCTTTGGAGAGTATGCAGTGTTAGAATAGGAAGGAATCTTGAAGACGATTATCTAATGTAGTCCTTGCACCTTCTCCCACACCCCCAGATGAAGAAACTGCGGCGACAGGAGGTAAAGTTCACGCCTTTATTCATTCAACGAGATATTTATTGAGCACTTACTATATGCCACGTCCTGTTCAAAGGGCTGGAACCCAGTAGAAAGCAACAGAACCTGACCATGAGCTGGAACTCATGATGCCTCCAGGCTCTGTTCCTGCTTTCTGTCTCTCTTGTTGAAAAGGATAGGGAGAAAAGAGCACTGGAGGGTAGTGGGGAATGAGTTGTGTAAGGAACAGGCAAACAGACTTGTCAGTCTGGGAAGGAGAAATAAGAGCGGAGCAGAGCAGGAGGGCGAGACTTTTGTGAGCCATGCCTGGAGTTAGAATTCAGTCAACTGGAAATGCCTTCTAGTCACAGAGCTGTTGTAGGCTACCCTGTTCCCTGATGTTGACTGGGGTCCATGCTTAGTAACATCTGTAGGGTGGCTGTGCCCTGAGACTAGACTTTTTGGTTGCTGTATCTGCTCTCACGGATGTGTCTTGCAGGGGCCAGCATAGCATGCTGGCTAAGAAACCAGACAGACCTGCTTTTGAATCTTGCTCCTGTCACTAACTACCTATGTGAACTTTGGCAAGTTATTTCTTTAAGTCTTACTTATTTGTTAATGAACTTCATAGGGTTGTTGTGAGAAATAAATGAGATAACATAACTAAAGCACTTAGCACAGTGCCTGGTAAATAGTAAGCGCTCAATAAATGGTGGCTACTGCTGCTGCTGCTATTTTATTATTCTTTTCTCTACCTGCACAAATGCTGTTGGGACCCTCCATAGCCAAGAGGTTGTAGAGGGAGGGGGCTGCCTGCATCTGGGCAGGTGTGCTTGGCATGGGCATTGGTGGGGAATCTGTTCTTTGGGGAAAGGCCTAGGTCTTGGTTTTTTAAGCTTGGCTTTGGGGCAGGAATGTCTGACTGTGGATAGGCACAGGGCCTAGGTGATTAATGTCCAGCCCAACATGCCCACGCTTCTTAGGTTCTGTTTTCTTATTTAGCCACTTTGTGTAAGGAAAGTGCAGTGAGATGAGGAAGCAGAGGGAACACAGGAGCACTGAGGCCTTGCTTACTCTCTGAATAACCAATCTTCGGACACAGGATGGTACAGCAGAGAGATCATACATTCGAATCCCATCCAGGGCCACCGTTTTTTAATTTTTTATTTATTTTTAATGTTTATTTATTTTTGAGAGACAGAGATTGTTCAGGGGAGGGGCAGAAAGAGGAGACAGAATCCAAAACAGGCTCCATGTTCTGAGCTGTCAGCATAGAGCCCGACACGAGGCTTGAGCCCACAAACTGCAAGGTCAAGACCTGAGCCAGCGTCGGACACTTGACTGCCAAAGCCACCTGGGCGCCCCACGCCACCATATTTTTAGCTGAATTAGTGACTTTGAGAGTTTATTCAGCCTCTCTTCCGAAGCTGCCTTTCCATCTTTTGTTCTCGTGAGAATAATGTTACCCACCTTGCAACAGGGCTATTAAGATAAAGATTATAGGCTCATTAATTCTTCCCCTTTCATTTATCCTCCCATCCCCCCATGTATTACTGGCTTAAGTCCTGACTTTAAGACTTCTCTATTGGGTTAGTTTAGCCAGCTAAGTTTTCAGAGTCTCCATCCTCTTATCCAGTTTTTTTTCCCATTTGGTTCAAAATTAGACATTTTTATGCTGCTGAGAGCTTTAAGTAAAAACCAGGGGTCAGACAACCCCAAGGTGTTGCATTTGAGCTCAGAAAGCAGTAGCTTGGTGTAGTTCTGCTAGTTTTCCTTCCAGCTTGGCTATGGACTATCCCTGGTCTGGGGAGACCCTCAGCCACAGGGTGGCTGGAAATAGTGGTCACATTGCCCATAGCTTACTCAAGTTCCTGTCTTCTTTTGCTGCTTTTACCAAGAGAAGTGTAGGGGTATGGGGCACAGGCCTGTTCTCAGGAGTCCAGGATTGCAGGAAACAGGGATCCTGGGAGAGGGTTCTTTCGGAGAATCAGGACTGCAAGGTAGGAAGTGAAAAATAAAACGATGTATCTCACGCTGAATCTGAGCTGCTTAACTTTGCTGTCTTTTTTAAGCCTTTCTCTGAGGCAAGGCATTTGGCCACTTTATTATGTCTCTTTTTATATATAAGGTTCAGAAATGAACTGGGGTCTGAATAGGAGGCTATAATCAGGGCTGCCCACTGACCTTGTCTTTCACTTTCCTGTGCCTCTACTCAAGGTTGAACAAGATCTGTAGTGGTCTCTCCTTTCAGAGGAAAAACCAGTTCATACAGCGGCTTCACAACTACTGGCTATTGAAGCGGCAGGCACGGAATGGTGTCCCCCTCATCCGGCGCCTGCATTCCCACCTGCAGTCCCAAAGAAACGCCGAGCAGGTAGGTGAAGTGATTGAATGTGGTGGAGGAGGTGGAGAGTGAAGGAGAAGAAGTGAGGGTTGGGGTAACCCCTCCCTAAGCCCTCTGCAGAGCCTTTACCTCCAGGAGGCATAGCCCAAGAATAGCATGGGGGCAATAGCCCAGGAGGCATAGCCCAGCCTCCAACACTATAGAGCCTTTGGGATCAGACAGCAGCTCCTTCTGGATAGGAGAGGCTTGACTTTGAAGCATATTCTAGGGGAGAGTGGAGAGCAAGCCCAACTTTCCATTATGTGGGGAAAACCTCATTGAGGTGGCAGAAAGGAAGGAGTGGGCTGAATGAGGGCCAGGTGGCCATGTTGCATGAATTAGGACAAGGAGCACTTTCCTTAAGATACTATACTGACATCTGCCAAAAAGGTTTCATAGAAAACACACAAATGTGCCATCTAAGTTGTAGCACACAGCCTGGCCAACTGTGGCATTTTAGCCATTGAATTGTTGCATGTTTTCTGAGATGATGGAGGCCTCGTGAGACTCCTTTTTTTTTTTTTTTTAACTACCTTCAGTTTTTTTCCCCTCTTCACCTATGTCTTTAAATATTTCCACACCACTACCCCAGAGATGAAGCAATCTTTTACGTGACTCTGGTGCCCCTCCGAGTTCTCTCTGATTTCACTTTTGCCTTTTGTAACTAAAATCCTGAAGTACAAGTCTGTATCTGGTCCTTCCTTGAAATGGTCCACCTGCTCCCCTGTCGCCTCCCCTAGCACATCAGCCACTTCCTCCCAGCCTAGCAAGCCTTACCTCAGACTCTCACTGTATTGGCCATCGGGCTACATTTGACACCATGGATCACCTTGTCTTAGAGCTTCTCTGTCGTACCCTTTTGCTCCTCCTCCACCCTGCTGGCTTTAGCAGTAACCTTCCCAGGGGCTCTGCTGCCTGCCCATTTGCTTGGAGAGCTTGTTCACTCTTGGTTGTAAGTAAGTGTGGCCGTAACCCCAGGTTTCTTGGGTTGTCCTCGTCCCTCTTTTCTGCCCTTGGTCCTTCTGGGGCAAAGGAACTATAGATGTTCATGTAGATGTTGTTTCCTAGAATTCAGATATTGGAAACTCAATTCATTATCTTCCTTCCTCTCAGTAAACATATTTCCCCATTATTGACATGGAACCTTCTCTCTCCTGGCCTCAAACATTTCCCCACCTTGGAGTTACTGTTGATTCTTCCCTCTGTAACAAGCCACAGTTAATCATCCCTTACACTACTTTGGGGGAGTTTATCAGTATATGATCCTTTGTCTCTGTTCTATAGCTACCTGCTCACCCATGCCCCCTTAATGTCAGTAGTAGCTTTCTCGTTGGTCTCCCACCTCTGATTCTTTATTTGCTCTACAACTGATACTATGTCATTCACATACCATTTTCCATCTTGTCACTTCCATTTCCAGAATATATTCTTCTTCTCCAGGCAGGCCACATCCAGGATCCTTTGTGTGGAGTTTGAGGCTTCTTATCACCTGAATCCTGGATCTTGCTTGATTTTTATGGTTTTCCAGCTTTTCTGCTCTGGCCAGGCCATTTTTTTCACCAGGCAAAGAATCACTAATTCTGCTTCTTCTAACACTTCTCTGTGGTCCCTTTGATTCCAGAAGCATTCCTTACTGCTCTGTTCATCCGTGTCCATCACTACACGTGAACCCCTAGTAAGAGTGCTTCTGTAGGAAGCCTTCCCAGACCTAACCCCAACCCACTCAACTCTTTTCTATTTTACATCATCTTAGCATTTTATATTCAGTTTATCTGTTGAGTTTTTATTGTCTTTATGCTACTGTGCCCTTATGTGTCAGACCCTGGGCCTCTGCCTTCCGCCAAGTGCTGGTGGTATTTTAAAGTATGGTCAAGTCAGCTAGTACAAGCTCGTAGGAAGAACTTCACTGTGTTTTCTAGCCAAGTCAAAGCTCTAGGGTGAAATTCTTTCCACTTTGAGGTGTCTATTCATTTTCCTTCTGAAATTCTTTCCAGCCCTGAGGGACAGAGCTGCCCCCTGGTGTCCTCAGGGGTAGAGAAAGCAGTCACAGATCTCATATCCAGCAGTGAAGGTTATTGTGGGGCGATGAAAGAAACATTGCTGTGAGGCTGGGGGAGCGGAGGAAGAAGGCATGGGGTGGAGAGGGGGTGGAAGGGCTCTCAGGAGTATGGGTCAGCAAGGGTCGGGGGCTGTCACCTGCTGAGGCCCTGTGAAGCTTGAACAGGGAGGGCATTCTGGGTAGAAGGGAGGCCCACAGCTCCTCCTTCCTTTCCCTTCCTTCTTGCAGAGAGAGCAGGATGAGAAGACGAGTGCAGTGAAGGAAGAGCTGAAATACTGGCAGAAGCTCCGCCATGACTTGGAGCGGGCGCGGCTGCTGATTGAGCTGATTCGGAAAAGAGAGAAGCTCAAGCGAGAACAGGTGAGGAAGAGCCCCAGTTTCAGGGTTCTTGTTCAAAATCTTTTTCTCCCATGCTCAGTGTGGCATCAGGAGAGCCAGTAACCTCTGCCTGGTGTCAGCTTTCTTGTCTTCCTGCCCAGCGCAATGGGCCACAAGGCCTGCCTACTCCGTATTGGGTATGGTGCTGCACATGGCTTCTAACTACGGGGGTTCAGCCTCTGGTGGCCTCAAGCATGAGCTTATTATCACATGCCTGGAGTTTCTGCCTTAAAAAAATCTCAGGAGTCTGGCCTTGAATATTTTGAAAAGCTTCTCAACCCGTTCTGATGGGCATTGCTGCTGGCCTAAGAGCTTCTGAGACTTTTCACTTGGCCCTTAAAACACTTATGGTCTTGGATAATTCAAATATTTCAACCTAGGGGCTCCTGGGTATGGCTCAGTTGGTTGAGTGTCTGACTTCGACCCAGGTCATGATCTCATGGTTTGTGGGTTTGAGCCCCGTGTAGGGCCCTGTGCTGACAATTCAGAGCCTGGAGCCTGCTTTGGATTCTTTGTCTCCATCTCTTTCTGCCCCTCCCCTCCAACCCCCTCTCAAAAATAAACATGTTTAAAAAATTAAAAAAATTTCCAACCTCTACTTGAGATTCTAAGCTTCTAAGCATAAGGAATGTTGAGGTAGTAGTATAACGTAGGGGTTAGGAATATGAACTGTGGCACCAGACTACCTGGGTTTATATCCTGTTTCTGTCATTTAGTGCTTGTGTGACATTGGGTAAATTGCTTAATCTCGTTATACCTCAGTTTCCTTGTTTGTAAAATGGGACGTAACAATAGAACCTACATCAGAAGGATGTAAAGATTAGATGACTTACAGTATATGAAGAGCTTAGAACAGTGCCTGACACGTAGTAGGGGCTATAGAAGTGTCAGCTGCTGTCATCCTCACCATTATTAAGAGTCCACCTCCCTGAAGTGTCTACTGCAGCGCTCTGCACATGGCAGAGAGTAAGTACTATTATTTGAATCAATGACAAGCCAAAACCATTCTCTCCAGTCTAGGAATAGCAGCTGTTCCTTGCATGCTTCAGAGGCCTGGGTTAAGGATGTTCCTTTCTCTCTTTCTTCAAATCTTACTTCACCGTTCAGCCCCCTCATGAGCCCTTCTCTCATAGGCCTGTAGCCTGAGTTTCCATCTCTGAGACGGAGCAGCTCTTGCCATACATAGCTTGCATAGGTGGCATGGAGGACATCTCAGGACCTTCTCTGTGGATTCAGACTGTCTGTGCCATCCCAGGCTTGGTCCTGCAGCGGAGCTTTTCTTCTTGTCTCTGGTTCAGAGAGAGAAAAGGGGAAAGGAAACAGGCCTATTTTGATGTCACTAAGAAGAAGGAACATTTCATAGTCTAATCTGTGGCTTCCCAACCTTTTAGCACCAGGGCGTACGTAGAAAATAACACTTGTGCAACATAAGTACTGTCATTGTAAATACATGAGGCTTCTTGCTGCCTGTGGAGGTGAGCCTGGAGTCCTCAGTTATCCCAAGATGGCCTCAAGGGCCAATGGGATCAACATCTAAGCATACTAAGTGGGAATTCTGGACCAAATCACATTTTAAATCATCAGTGTGTTCTTTGGACTAAGTTAAAGCTAGGTTCAAGTCCTATCTCATTGGGTTAGTGACTCCTCATTATACTTCCACACCTCAGATTCCAGATTTGTAAAATGGGGATAATAATAAATTCTCCCTCAGGATTATTGTGATGATTAACCAAGGTAACGTAAGTAGAGAGGCAGTGTGGCATAGTAGTCAAGAGCACACACGGTGGAATCAGGCTGTTGAGGACTAAATCCCTCCTCATTACTGGCTCTGTGGCCTTGGGCCAGTCTTTCTGTGCCTCAGTTTCCTCTGTGTAAAATACCTTATCTGTACCTACCTCATATATTTGTTAATATTACATAAAATGATTAGAATGTTACTTGGCATTTAGGAAGGACTATGAAAGTGTTAACTGTTATTGTCAGTTTTGGTACAGTGCTTGATGCGTGGGAAACATTCACAGAACGATAGCTGTTGGTCATTATTTCCAGGCTGAAAATTCGGTGATTTCTCCTCATATACTGGTCCACTTAATATCCTGTGAAAATTTGTTGTACATGATTGGTGAAAGTAATCAAGAAAAAGTTTGGTCCCTCTTTGCAGGGGGTGTCCTGATCTCTTTCCACCTTCTCCACAGGTCAAGGTCCAGCAGGCCGCGATGGAGCTGGAGCTGATGCCCTTCAACGTCCTGTTGAGAACCACGCTGGACTTGCTGCAGGAGAAGGATCCGGCACACATCTTTGCTGAACCTGTCAACCTGAGTGAGGCAAGTTCCCCCACTTGGGGAGGAGTGAGGCCCTGAGCAGTGAGACCCTCCTGGACTAGAAACAGGGTCTGAGTAGGCCAGGAAGGGGTCCGGCCACAGGGTGTACAACACCTAGGGGTTTCTGGCAAAGCTAGTAGACTTGCTCTTGGTGAGGAGTCAGCAGGCCAGGGTGGGCCAGGGCCCTGGGGCTCTGACTGAGCAGTGTGCCAAACCAGAAAACGGGGAGCCAAGAGTGCCGGTGAAGGGTGCACCTGTTTGGCTAGTAAATGGTTGTTGTAATTGTACAGGTTTTATATGTTTAGGTTCCAGATTACCTGGAATTCATATCCAAGCCAATGGATTTTTCTACCATGAGGCGGAAGCTGGAGTCCCATCTGTACCGCACCTTGGAGGAGTTTGAGGAGGACTTTAACCTTATAGTTACCAACTGCATGAAGTATAATGCTAAAGACACAATTTTCCACCGAGCAGCTGTCCGCCTGCGGGACCTGGGAGGGGCCATCCTGCGGCATGCCCGGCGGCAGGCAGAGAACATCGGCTATGACCCCGAGAGGGGCACCCACTTGCCTGAATCACCCAAATTGGAGGACTTTTACCGCTTCTCCTGGGAAGACGGTGAGAAGCCTGGATGGGTGGGGAGGAGAGGGACGAAGAGGAGGCGCAGGGATGGAGCCCAGAGAGCCAGAGACAGGGGTGGGCCTTGGAGTTATATAGGGTAGACACGAGGAGAGCTGAGGGTAGGCCCAGGCGGGGATATTCCTGCTTGTGGCTGCAGTGCTTCCAGGAGTTGAAGTTTAACTAATTCACTATTTTTTGAATGGTAGGAAAAGGAATCAGGTACTAGCTGTCTGTTTGAAACGTTAAATCCTTAGGAGGGGTCTTCCTCTTCTGGACGCCCTCTCTACAGCGTCCAGAGCATGGGGCAGGGAGAATGCAATGCTAGTGTATGTCTTGCTCATTCAGAAGAGTGCCAGTAGAGGACCAGAAAAATGGAATTGCCTCTGAGCCCCGCACTCTGCCTGCCCCTGCTCTCTGCTTTTCAGTGGCAGGAGCCAGTCACTCAGGCCCGGGGGATTGCCAGCTGCCTCGTGCCTGCTCCACAGAGCCTGTAATTATGACTGTGAACTGCTTCCTGCAGATGTTTCCCAGATTCTGACCTTGTCCCTGTGGCTGCCCTCCAGGCAGCGTTGTTACCAGGGCCACAGCCCCACAGAGACGCTGCTGGAAGCCACTGGTCCGGGCATTCCAGGAGACTATTTTGCATCCAAAGGATTCGGCCCCTTCCCCTTGCCCTGGGCTGGGCAGATCCTTCAGCCCCTCTGTCCTCCCTTCTCCCTGGCAGTGGACAACATCCTCATCCCAGAGAACCGGGCCCATTTGTCCCCGGAGGTGCAGCTGAAGGAGCTGCTGGAGAAATTGGACCTGGTGAGCGCCATGAGGTCCAGTGGGGCCCGGACCCGTCGCGTCCGCCTGCTGCGCAGGGAGATCAATGCCCTTCGGCAGAAGCTGGCGCAGCCACCACCACCACAGCCACCATCACTGAACAAGACTGTGTCCAATGGGGAGCTGCCAGCAGGTCCCCAGGGAGATGCGGCTGTGCTGGAGCAGGCCCCACAGGAAGAGCCGGAAGAGGATGGGGACAGAGGTGAGACAGGGGCATTTGGGGGGGTGGGGTGGGGTTGGAGGCCACACTAAGGGAGTAAGGGTTAAGCTAAAATCTCATGGTGCAAGCATCTTTCCCTGAGTTTAGGTTGGACCCTTGTGGGCAAGTAAAAACCTTCGGAGGGGTCACACTTTGATGTATATCCAGGGATGATATTCAAAATATTTAATAATCAGTAGAGACCACAGTTCATCAGAGTAGATGGTGGCAGTTGTATTGGAGTCGGCTCTGGGGACAACTGATGGGGATATTTAGTTGCAGATTGTGGACAGGTTGGGAAGTTTTAGAGGCTGGAGCCCAGCAGCTCTTTTCTAATCCATGAAGAAGCATTACGGTATTTTGTATCTGATAATGGCCGTATTGCATGCACTAGTTAAATATTAGCTCACCTTCTACCATCTTGTAGATAGGCTTTTTTTTTTTTTATTGAACAGATTAGGTTGTGGTATGGGAGGACAGAAAAGGAAGAAAGACCCTAAAGATGGTCTGGCTTTTTGAACTACCTCATGGCTTTGACCCCAGCTGGCCAAGTCTACAGGCCCATCCTGAGCAGAAAGGTCAGACTGCAAAAAATTTCTGGGGAAGTGACTCTCAGAGACCCAGCCTTAAAACTGAGCTGCTTTCCATCCTGCCCACTTCACTGGGGATAGAATTGTCTCCATTATGCAGGTCCTCAGAGCTGAGCCCATAGCTTGGGGAGGGTCTGTCATCCACACAGTTTGGAAGGGTTCGGAGTTATCTCCAGAGGGTAGTTCTCTCCAGGGGCCAAATTGCAAGGAACGGCCCATTTTATTTTAGGTTGGCTGAGAATAAGGACGTGGCTGGGAGGTCACATTTGGCAGTGGCAGTGACTCTTCCTGATTCCCCGTGTGGCGGTCAGCATGCCACTTGTATCCCACTCCTGGGCTGTGGCACTGCAGAGTCCTGCCCACTGACCGGCTGCAGCAGGTTCTCCCAGAGGGTTTCAAAACAAAATTCCCAGGCCTCACATCCCAGAGATTTAGATGAAGGAAGTCTGGGCTATTGGCTTAGAAATTTTTAAAAGTTTCAAGATGGTAAATGAACAGACATGTTTGGGAACCACTGATTTCTCTTACTTGCTCTCATTTTTTCACATTTGTAAACTTAACTCTTTCTGCTTGTCCTGCTTGCTTTACTTGGGTGGTAGGAAACAAAACACATTGACAGAAGGGAGACCACTTGAGTCTAATGAGAGCTGTACATCTCTAATCTGTGAACCTGAGACTCAGCTGATTATTGATGAAGCCAGGTGGCTTTCGGCTTTCTCAGGTGTGGAGTAATGGTTTGTAATTCTCACTTCATCAGATTTACCTGGTAAAGCTTTTTAAAAAAAATACCCCATCGTTAGAGATTTAGTTTCAGTTGGTCTGGGATAGGACCTTGACACTGTAATTTTTAAGAAACCTCCTAGATGATTCTAACACATAAGGTTTAGAATTACTATTATAGAGAAAACTTAACCCTACATTTTCTTTGCCTTAGATGGGAGACCTGGGATATATGTCAAGAACCAATGCCTTTGGTTCTTGCTTACCAGTGTCATTATCTGGCTGGTAGGGACAGATCTTTTCTAAAATGTTCAAGCAGGTTCTCTTTTTCTCTAACAGATGACTCCATACTGCCTCCCCCACCAACCCTCGAGCCCACTGGGCCTGCACCTTCCCTGTCTGAGCAAGACTCCCCTCCGGACCCCCCTACTCTGAAACCCATTAATGATAGCAAGCCTCCAAGCAGATTCCTAAAGCCCAGAAAGGTGGAAGAAGATGAGCTCTTGGAAAAATCACCTCTGCAGATAGGGAGTGAGCCCCTACAACGCCTGCTCAGTGACAATGGCATCAACAGAGTGTCTCTCATGGCCCCTGAGACCCCTGCTGGTGCCCCACTCAGTGGCGTGGGCCGCCGCACATCCGTCCTCTTCAAGAAGGCCAAGAATGGGGTTAAGCTACAGAGAAGCCCAGATAGGGCCGCAGAGAATGGTGAGGACCATGGTGCAGTGGGCTCTCCTGCCTCTCCGGCCAGCATCGAGGATGAACGACACTCCCGGAAGCGGCCAAGGAGCAGGAGCTGTAGTGAGAGCGAAGGGGAGAGGTCCCCCCGGCAGGAGGAGGAGACAGGTGACCACGCCTGTGACTTCTCAACTTCTCATCGGCTTTCCTGCCTTGCCTTGCCAGCCAGCACCTCCCCTAGTTGGCTGCCTGCCTAATGGTCACTATGGATGCCAGTAGAAGCATTGAGGGACCCATAGCTTAGAGTTGGGCCTGGCACACGAGTAGTGGCCTGGAGCAGAGGCTTTGAGAAAGAATTTGAGAGGGCCAGATTGTGTCTGGGGCTTTCTTTGGCCCCAAAGGGAATGCAATGCTACGTATGTGATAAAGTGGTTCCTGCCTTGACTTTAGTTCATTCATTCATCAGCTATTTAGGCACTGGGGGAAAAAAAAAGTCCATGAACAAAAGACAAAAATTTCCCTTGTAGGGAGAAAGGCTAAAAACAAATGAGTGAATTGTATCTTGTATTAGAACCTATGGAGAAAAATCTAGCAAGGAGGGGGAGTAGGGGATACTGGGGTGGTATTAGAGAAGATGGCCAGGGGCGGTTTGGACATCTGAGTCAAGACGTGAAGGAGTTGAAGGAGTGAGCTATTTGGGTTTCTGGGAGAGAACACTTCAAAAAGACAGGCTAGCAGGTGCATAGGCCCTGGCGGTGGAAACATGCCCACATGCCTAGGAACAGCGGGGAAGGCAGTGTGGCTGCAGCAGAGTTAGCCAGGGCATGGTTAGAGGTGAGGTTCCAGAGGTAGGTGACGGGGGCTCCCATACTAAGGGGTCCTTACTACACGCCCAGCACAAGCTGGCCACGGGGTCATACAATGAGTCAGACTGAGTTCCGGCTCTGCAGGGGTTCAGAGTCTGGTGAGGAGCGGAGGTGCAGAGAGGTTACGGTGCCAGACCATATGTGATTATGTGTTAGGTGACAGTACTGCTGGAGGTGTTCAGTGGCTAGGAGCTCAAGGAGGCAGGAAGGTTCCACGAGGAGGCGGTACCTGAGCTGGCCCTTCAGGAAGAGGGCAAGAAAGAAAGGAGTAGATGAGCCAAGGCTCTGGCCTGGGTGTGTGGGAGCAAGGACAGGGTCCCTGTGAGGGGCAGTTTGGAGAGGGACTTCCTGAAGCAAAGGGAGCCAAGGTTGGGTGGGGGAGGTGGGCCTGCATATGCAGGGCTTCTTTTCCTGACAGTGTGGTTTAGTCTTAGTGGGATATGGGAGGTGAGCTTGCTTGGTGGGGAGGGGCCTACTCTTGGCTTTTGCTCTTCATGTCCCTCTCTTGTCTTTTTATGTGGTGGTTTTGGGCTATTTGGCCAGCACATACTTTTCTATCTTCCTTCCTAACACTTTGTTTCCAGTGATCCCTCGCTTTCCCGTGTGTCCCAAGCTTGCTGGTATTAGGGGAGTAGATTAGTATATAGAGTCGTGTGTGAGGCTTGGAGTTAGGCAGACCTGGGTTCATGTCCCATCTTCTGACCACCTGTTATCCTGGGGCAGATTAATTAACCTTTCAAGCTTGTTCCTTATTTCTAATACGGGGCTAGTGATACCTACCTTGCTAGGCTCCAAGAATTGGAAATAGTCTGTATAAAGTACTTGGCATACAGCAGTTGATGGTAGCAGTTACTGTTGTCATTTGTCTGCGCTGCATCAGGAGTAGCCAAACAACACTGAGAACGGTGTGCACTAAAAATGAAAAATCCCCTTAATGGGAAATAGGTCTGGATGTCAGGCTCATCCAGCCTGAAGAGGGCCCACTGCTTGGGGACCTGCTAGAATCTGTTCATCCCCTACCATCGCAGTGGGCTGGCACCCGGGAATATTTCTGTGTGACCGTAGTGGAGTCTCACAAAAACAGGTATTGATCTTGGCAGCTGAGGCACAGCTGGCTTCGTGATTTAAACAGTAACTGTAATGTTAGAGGCAGAGCCAAGTTAGAGTCCAGATGTCTTGGCTCAGGCACCTGCTCTTACAGGTGTAAGTTGCCTCACAGGTTTTTGGCCAAGGTATCTGACTTAGAGCTCTTGGCCCAGCTGCCAGACTTGTAGGCCTCGGTGTGGATTGTGGTTAGGAACCAGATAATAGGTGAGTTGAAGCCTCTGTAGCTGATGAGCCTCATGTCCCTGGGATGACCAGCCTTCATTTGTCCCCGTAGGGCCGCCTTCTATAAACACATCTCTCATTCATACTCAGTACAGTCTTCTGTAAACAAGGAGGTTTTACCTTCACAAAAGGAGAAGCAGAGCTTTAAGAGGAAAAAGGACCTGTATTTCAGAGCCTTGTTTAGAACCCAGGGAATTCTGACTTCCCATCCCAGGAATGTCCAGTCTGTGTTAGATCTCTTGAAGTCCCCCCAGCTCTGACCAGCTCTGCTGGAGATCTCAGGGTGTGGCTGATACAGCCCGTCTCCTGCCCCAGCCTCTGCTGACACCATCCCAAAAGAATGAAGCTTGCCGTTGAGGCTGTGTGATGGGTAGGGCGTGTGAGTGTTTATCTGAAGAGGCGAGGCGGGTGGGCTCCCCAAGAGGCAGAGGAGACTCCCTGATAATTGAAGCTTGAAATTAGAAGCAGAATTAGGGACTTGTGAGCCAGCCAGAGTGGGGAAGTCTTGGTATTTCATTTTGTAGCCAAATGACCATAACTAGTGTGAGCCGTGTGCTGTGTTTTCCATTAAGTTAAACCAGAAGGATGAGCAGGAAGATGGAGTGTCTGCTCATTGCCCCGAGCCAGCACTGCCCCCAAACCTTTATCAGGTTCTTTCCACCACCGAGACACCCATTTCCCATGCAGGAAGCAGCAGCCATGCTCTCCACCCCTCCTCAGTGAGCCCTCCCAAGGCATCCGCCTCACACTGCAGCATGTGTCAGGGGAAGGGGGGTTTCTGCACCCAGGCTTACACTATGTGTCCTTGGCAGGCGTGACCAACGGATTTGGAAAACACACCGAAAGCGGGTCTGACTCAGACTGTAGTTTGGGTCTCAGTGGTGGACTGGCATTTGAAGCTTGCAGGTAAGAACAGTTGCTCCCAAAGCTTTGTTGGCAGCTCCGCCGCCTCTCCATTCTTCGTTCAGCTACAGATGGGACCTCCTCCTGCTTATCTAAGGCTTTTCTTCCCCCACCCCTGCTATTTCCTGAGGCCTCTGCTCTGTAACTCTGGCAGCTCCTAGGAAACGTGTGACCCTTGACTCGCAGGCCTGATCTGACTAGGAAGGGGAGTGGCGCTGATGCTTTATAGGGTTTGTGGAGCTGAATTTGGCTCCAGAGGGCAGGGACAGCCAAATCTCTACCACCCAGCAAAGTTAGTTAACATTTGAGCCACTGCCCCACCCACCCCCCTGGCCCACTCTGATAACCCAATTACAGACATAGTTTTGCTCTTTGCCTTCGGGGCATCATAGCAAAGGCCCCTGTAGAGGTGCGGTGTGGGAGTAAGACATGGGCAGATAGTTCGGAATGGCCTTTTATTCAAAGGCCCTTAGCTAGCCCTTCTACCATCCTTGCGCTGGCAGAGGATGGGTTTCTTTTCCTGTTCTTTTACCCGAAGGGAGGATTTCTGAGACCAAAATGTTAGTATCTTCCAAGTCTAAGAGTTTATTGAATCCCTACTCGGTGTTAAGTGGGCTCTGCACGACACCAGGGGGTGCGGGACTCTTGGAACTGGAGACATACCCTCAGTGCCACAGAGGAGAAACAAGTTGTCCTGAAGGCTAAGTCCCGGCTACTGAATGGATCCTCGGTTCAGAGTAGGGAGGAAAGGTCCCAGGGCAGTACCAAAAGACCCTGTGCCTGTGTTTGAAGTGCTTCTAAGGTAGGTTGAGCCTATGTTCTCTTAGGTACTTACTCTATCCTGGCTCCTGGGCTCCTGGGGTGGTGGGTATGGGAGGCCCCTTGCTGTGGCATAGCCCAGCTTTTCATGGTTCCTTTGATATTTTCCTCCCATCAAGCCTCAGAATTGCCCTAGCTTTCTTCCTCCTCAGTCTCTAGAGATACAGGAGGGAATGAGTGGGAAAAAACAGTTACTAGGCATAGAGGAGGCAGAGCTTTTGCAATCCTACGAAATAGTTTCACCCCGCTCCTAGGTGAGAATTCCTAAATCCCTTCAAAGGAATAGTTCATTGGGCTGGGGAAGGAGTAGGGTTATCAAACTGTCCCCTCCTAGCCCTTGACTGAAGGTGTTGGGTTTTTCATGCCACGAAGGGCAGTCTTCCCAGCCATGAAGCATAAGAAGGAATCCACGCTAGGCTCTGGTCAGCCTGTGGGTCCGGCTGTGTGTTTGCCTTTCTGCAGAACTCCCGTCTGTGCCGCCCATTTGTCTGGAGCCCTCCTCAGTGTGGAAACAATGCCCTTGGAAGGCATTTCCTTTTTAACTCTGTAGATCTCAGTGGAATTTCAGGGTTTAAAACAGGAGATTCAGGACTGTAACTGCAGGATTTTTGTTTTTCCTTTCTTCCCCCCCTCCCCCCCCCCCCCCCCCCGCAACAGGTGGTAAGTACATAAAGGAAGATTTTACTTACTGATTAGACTAGAATCCTTTACTCCCAGAAAGAACCTTGAAGGAACCTGTGGTCACTAATCCCATCCCTCTCCTGACCTGTCCCTGGGTTTACCTTTCCTGATGACTTTCTGAAGAAATTGGAGCTGCTCCCTCTTTCTGTGGGTCACTCTTTTAGTTATTAATAATTGAACACCTACTTCAAGCCAGACATTGTTTCTAAGTACTGATAAGGTATGTGTTCTCATGGAGCTTATCTTCTAGAAGGGGGAGATGAGTGTTAAACCAGTAAACAGAATAATTATAGGTTGGGTTGTCTGCTTAGCCCTGTAACATGGAAAGAGGACTGAAATATAGGCCATATTGAGTCACTTGTGCATTTTCTATGAAACAGGAATACACGGACCTAATTTTGGTGTTGCATCATATTTTACTAAGCTCATCCATCTCAGAGTTCATCGTTTGATAGTACAACATTAGTAGTTTATAATAAGTTGAGGCATTAAAATTTACTGCCCTTAATATAGTATTTGTTACTTAACTACCATCTGCCATTTATTGAGTAGTTGGGATGTGCTGTACTGAGTGTTTTCTGTGTATTAACTTATTAATTATAAGCAACCTCAGAGAGGGTAGGTAACTTGCTCAACATCATGAAACTCCTGAGAGAAGAGAAAAGTTCCAGGGGTGCCAGGGCGGCTCAGTAGGTTAGGCGTCTGACTTGATTTTGGCTCAGGTCATGATCTCACGTTTCATGAGATCAAGCCCCACCTTGGGCTCTGCACTGAAGCACAGAGTATACTTGAGATTCTCTCTCTCCCTCTCTCCGTCTTCCCCTCCCCTGCTTGCTCTGTGTGCATATGTCTCTCTTTTTCAAAATAAATACATAAACATTAACATAAATAATAAATAAGCTAGGTTCTGAACCCAGGTAGTCTGGCTCCAGAGTTTCTCTTTTAACTACTTTGTTGTGCCCTCTTCTGCCATATTTGAAGATGTCTCTCCAGCTGCAGGATAACGAATGTGGAGAGGCCTCAGAGTGTCTAAAGCCCAGTGACAGATTTTTATAGGATGAGTGGTAACTGAATCACAAATGTAAACTGGATGTTAATCCTCCCCACCCCCACCAAAACAGGTCCTAATTTTGACTAGTAGGAAAGAAAAGTACCAACCTGCCAGTTACTGAAGGATTACGATTCATTGTGCTCTGGTTGTGCACGTTCTTTTGAATAAGCTTCTGATAAAGTCAGTTATGATCCAGGAGAACAGGAGTACTACCCTCCAGCCAGCCCTATTGCCAGCCTCTTCTTAGCCCACCGGGGGTTTCTTAAGCATTCTACTCGTCTGCAGATTGTTGCCCCAGCTTTTACGCTTTTTTTTTTTTTTTTTTTAGTGGAAAAAACTATATAGCGGTGATGTTTTTTAAAGTTTGGAAGGGAAAAAGCCCTAGCCACTTCATTCTTGCCCAGAGGCTCCCAACTATGGTTGTACATTAGAAGTGCTTCGGGAGCTGTTTAAAGCTACAGATGTTTGGGTGGGTTCCAGTTACACCATTACTCTGGTATTACCATCATTTTTGCTTTATTACCTTCCAATCTTTGTCAAATATATCTGTATATATATTTTTTTACCTCTTTGCAGTAATCACATGGAAAAACCTTGGTTTGCTTGTTCGTTAAAAAAAAATCCATCTCTAAGAAAAACTTCACACATGAAGTGGAAGTGGGAAGTGGATTTTTTTTTAAATTAAAGAGTATCTCTTCTAATTAAGGAGTAAGATGTGTCCTTTATAGACAATTTGGGAAAGAAGCAAGTTTTTGTACCTCAGAAATAAATTGGTTTCTACAGAAGCAGTGTAAACCACAGGATAAAGAATTCTTGACAGATGTGAGATGGGCCCTCCTTATGGCTAGGCTGCTTAGACCCTGCAAGGATTGACAGATGCCTGGAGTGGCCTTTCATCTGGGTGAAGTCCAAAGTCCCTGGGTAGGGAGGCAGGCATCTCTTTCTAGAGTCCCTCCACATGCATGAAATGGTCCTCAACGCCTCATGGGAACTTTGTGGTCAGAAGGGTGTCGTGGGTTAGTGTGAATTGTTAGAGGAAAGTGGAAACCATTCTTGTTGAAGGGTTTTTGCGGTTCTGTTTGTCTCAGAGACAGGAGAGCAGGAGTGGGTATGTTAGTCATTGAAGTGGTTCATTTCACCCCCTCTGCCTTCTTGCTCTATATGCAGTGGTCTGACGCCCCCCAAACGCAGCCGTGGGAAGCCAGCCCTATCTCGTGTGCCCTTCCTGGAAGGTGTAAATGGAGATTCTGACTACAGCAGCTCAGGTGAGGAGTGGTGCACAGGTGACTCTGGGGGGTCCAGGCCTTCCAAAGAACAGGTGAATGAGCTGCAACCAGACCCTTAACTCCTCCAAACTCTCAGGCACAGGGCAGGGAGATGGCCCTCCTTCGCAGGTCATTCATACTCTTTTTTTGTTTTAAGTTCATCTTAAATTTGAATAGTAATATATGCGATTGATACATGATAACAAAACTCAAAAAGGCACAAAAGGGTACATAGTGAAAAGCCAGGGGTCCCCTCCTTAGAATAGCCACTGTTAGCAGTTTCTTTTGTGTCTCTCGAGCTATAATTTATATACCTATAAGCCAAATTTTGTGGGTATATTTAAGAGCATAAGTAGAGAAGCCTAATATACACATGTTCCTCTAAACCATGCCTTTTTTCAATTAATAATATCTTGGAGATACTTCTGTGCTTTTTATTGGCTGCCTAATGTGCCATTATCCAGGAGTGCCAGCCCATTACCGATGAACATTTAGACTGTTTTCACGTATTTGTTATAATCAGTGTTGCAGTGAGCAATGTTGTACGTAGATCATTTTGTAGCCCTGGGGAGTGTACACTTCTGTAGAGAAGCAAAGTTGTTAAACTTGAAGGAAGTATGCATTTGTCATTTCCATGGGTCTTGCCAGTCCGCCCTCGCTGGAGTAATCAGCGATAGCCTCTGTCACCGAATCTCACACGTTGCCGTGTAATTGCATGTGCTCCAGTGCTTTCAGCCCTGTCCTCATGAGGCATTCTATTCCAGCCGATCCAAACAGGGAAGTACATGGGTCTTGTCTCTTTGGACCAAGGGATTCAAGAACAGGACAAGGCGGGGCCAAAGGAGAGGGCCAGTGGGTGAACAGGTGGAGTGGGTACAGGGTGGGCTGTTCTCCGAGCACAGCTCTGCTCTGGGGGCTGTGTGCCCTGGATGGCCTGTCTTTGAAGCTCCCGTCTAACACTCAGGCATCAGGGCTTCTCTCCCCACTTCCCTTTCTCCCGCTGCTTTGTTTTCCCTTAGCATCAGTTTCTTTCTCACATGTGTGTTGATGAATGCATGCCTGAGTGTTTCATTATTGTCTGACTGTCAGCGCCCAGAAAGCAGGGCTCCTGTCTACATGAATTTGTACCGCATCTAGCTCAAAACTGCCAGTGGATTGGCACATACATTGGGATTCTGGTAGTGACCTTTTATTCTTAATTTAAAAAACCACGTACTTACAAAATGATGCCAAGGGAAACTTAAAAATTTTGACCTTCTGCTGTTCTGTCATCACCTTAACAGTTGTCTTCATTTCTCTGTGTTGCCTTCTGTTTATTTCAGGCACGTTTTTAACAAAATGTTAATCCAGAACACACGCTTTTTCGTTTTCCACATTTTTCAGTGTTATCTCATACTTTTTTCATGTTGACACAATCTTTATTTAACTCGTATTATTGGAACAATGTATCTTCCAGTCGATGCATTATAATTTACGTAACTTTTTTATTGTTAGACATTTGGTGATTTCCAGCTTTTAATATTATACATAATGTAGTAAATGCATATTTTTGTTCAAAATTGTTTTATTTGTTTTTAAAGTTATTTTTCTGAGAATAATTCCCAGGGAGGGGATTTACTGAAGCAGATGATTCATATGTTTTGTTTTGTTTTTTTAATGGCTCTTGAGACATACCACCAAATTATATTCTTAAGGATTAGACTGGTCTGCAATTTCTTCAACAGTGTATGATTGCACCAGTTTCCCCACAGCCTGCCTCTTCAGTATTGGATTTTATATTTTGGTTGTTACTGCTATTGACTCAATGGGTAAAAAAATAATAACCTCATTATTAGTAGTAGTTTGGGTCTTTTGTTTTTTGGTTATTTTTGTTTTATAAACGAGGGTAGTAATATTTCCTTAGGAACACAATTTCCACTGTGCAGGATTTGGTCCCTTTTCCCTGGTTGAGCGTGGTCACCCCGGGCTCCCCGTTTATAGGTGTGGGGAGGGGAGGTTACTCTTTCTGCTCAGGAGCATTTGTGAAGCATCCATGTGTGCTAGTGCATTGGGGGCACAACAAAGTAAGCTGGAGGGATGTGGTGCCTGCTCCAGGCGGGACACCCAGTGTCAGGTTCTGAGTAAAGCAGGCACGTGAAGGGCCTGCAGACCTGCATGGCTCTGCCGAGTGCCATGCACCCAGGTGGCCTGGATGGCCAGGTGTGGCCCTGTCAGAAAAAGAACTCATTTAGCAAGTGGTTTTACTGGGATGTCTGTCCCAGGCATCTTTTTCCATGAAGCCTCTCTCATGAGGCCCAGCACTTAGAGAGGCCCAGAGAGCAGTTTGTGGCTTTGCCAAACTGGGTTCTTGTTGTCCTTCCTGGGATCCTGGTGATAAAAGCAGTCCTAGTTGTCCAGGGAGCCCCATTCTAGCGTTCTAGTCCAGGGGTCGGCAAACTAACGTGTCAGCCTGTTTTTGTAGGGCTTGCAAGCTAAGAGTGGTTTCTACGTTTCAAATGATTGAAAACAAAATCAAAAGAATGATATTTTGTAACACATGAAAATTACATGAAATTCAAATTACAGTATCTAAAAATAAAATTTTACGGGGACACAGCCATACTTATTCCTCTGTAGAGTATCTGTGGCCACTTTCATGCTGCAGCGATAGAATTGAGTAGTTGCAACAGACACCATGTCGACTGCAAAACCTAAAATATTTACTGTTTGGCCCTTTACAGAACAAGTTTGCTGACCCCTGATCTAGTCTAAGAACTGAGGAAAGGGCAGGGAAGGGTGGAGGGGGTGTTGCTGACTCATTCTTGGGTTGCCCCAGTCAAATGGAGGCCACAGGCAGGCCTCCTGGGCATCATTCCAAGTCCCCTTTGGGTGCTGTCTCCTCCCCTCCCCAACCCCCAGGCAGAAGCCTCCTGATGCCCTTTGAAGACCGCGGAGACCTGGAGCCCCTGGAGCTGGTGTGGGCCAAGTGCCGAGGCTATCCCTCCTACCCCGCCTTGGTGAGTCTGCCCCAGACACCACCCTCCTCCCTCTCCTGGGCTGTTCTGGCCCCTGTCTTGCCTCAGGAGCTTATCTGATTGGATCAAGCCAGCAGAATGGTGGGAATCAGGGTGCTTTTAGTTGCAGAGGGGAGGGAGGTTTTAGCCCAGCCTGGGTGGATCACACCATCAAGGTCCCCAGCTTGGAGCACTTAAAATAGGATAAAAGTGTGAAGACAGAGAATAGGGCTTATAGGGGTTTAACAGCATTTATTCATTTGCTTATGCGTAAAAGTAGTATGCTCATTGTAGAGACCTTTTTAAAGCTGCTTATAATGCTTAAGTGTTTTACTTAACATTTGTCATGCTAAATTCTTGAAATACTGAGGAAAATATGGTTTTTCTCATTTTTGGGGGAAGAAAAATGGGGATCTCTCTGTTGCCTGTGGTCATCTAGCTATTAAATGGCAGGGTTGGAATTAGAGCCCAAGGCTCAAAGTGTGTGATGTCAAAGCCTGTGTTCTGAGCCACTAAGTTCAAAATCACCCATAGTCTCATCTATTCAGAGATTACCTCTTGGTGTATATATCCATTCTTTTTTTTTTTAATGCAGAAGTACGAGCCCGTAATCTGTGTAACCTCCCTTTCACGTAACCGCATACCATGAACATGCATGTCTTGTGCCATTAAACATTCTTCATCAACATTACTTTAATGACTGCATTGTCCTCAGTTGTATGCATGTACCTTATTTTAACCATTCTCTACTTGATCGTTTTAAAATTTTCACTATGATTAATAGCTGGCAATAAACATCACTGTAGCTTTACTCTGCACATCATGATGATTTCTATATAGTGAATTCTTAGGCGGGCCTTCTTGGGGCAAGGTCTCTGCAAAATTCTGATACAGATTGCCAAGTTGCCCTTTAGAAAGTTAGTTCCAGTTTATATTCCCACCAGCAGTAGCTAAAAATTCTATTTTTACCACCTTGGTTGGTATTTGTTAGAGCTCTCTCTGTATTGGGGAGGTAATGTCCATCTGGCACTGGTAGCTAGTGATGCTAACCCTTTAGGCTGTGCCAGAACCATGGGGGGAGTTTTTAAACACTACAGATAACAGAGGCCGCCCCATCTCAGATCTACCAAATTAGACTGACGCCAGACTGAGGTATGAATTGTTTTAAAAAGCTTCGCAGATGATCCGTAGCCAGGGTTGTGAACCACCCTCTTGCATGCACACAGGAGTTCTGTGCTTCTCCTAGCTCTTTCACATCCACAGGTCTTTCAAGTCTCTTAGCAGCCTCTTAAAGTCAGGAGGGCAGGAACTCTGACCCTTTTGAACTGGTGAGGGAGCTACAGCTGTAAGAGGTTATACAACTTGCGGGAGCCATCTTGGAACCTTGTTGCCTACCTCACTCTCTCTCCAGCAGTGGCAGGTCAGGGGATCCGCGCTGTGACCGGGTGGCTGAGAAGGTTGGGTCTTGGGCCTGCCTTCACAAGGCCGTGTGCCCGGTTGTCGGTGTGACCCCCAGTGGAGCTGTTGAGGAAGTGATTAAAGCTGTACAGGTTTGGTTTTGTGTTTTTAAGTCTCACAGTGCCAAAAAAAAAAAAAAAAAAAAATCTAAAAGTAGTCTCTTTCCTTTTTAATTACCTTCTTTTCATGATTACATAAATTTTACATTTTCTTTCATGATTAAATAAATTCAGCTGCCACCTGAAAAAACCCACCACCTGAACGCAAGCTGTGTTTTTATTTTGGTTTAAGCTCTCCCAGTTGTTCTCCTGTGTTAAGTATGACTCGTGTCCATAATGAATATACAGTTAAAAACTTTTTTTCTGCCTCTTGTTTAAAAATTTTTTTTCTCATAAAATGTGTATTATAGAAGTTTTGGAAAAAATAGAGAAAAGCAACAAACTCTATCATTCTAGCAAGTCAGCTATAAGTGTTTTGTATCGTTTCTTCTATTTATTCATGTATTACAGCTGTAATAATAGTATTTATACACATGCATTCATTATATAATGTGTTAAAGTCTTTCACAAGCCACATTGTTTTACATCCATATAACGTTTGAGTGAATGGTCCATTATTTATTATTTTGAGACATATTTGCCTTTGTCTTTCTTCAGAAAGGGAGGAGAGCTCTCCTTAAATGGCAACTTGCCTACCTCGCTTCTGCCCTGGGGGGGGGACATTTTTCACAATCTGCCCCATGTTCCAAGGCAGGAACCTGCATGTCTGTCAAGAGGAAACATACCAGAGTGGCCCCACTATCTTGTTCAATAGTCAGGGAAGCTCAGGAGGGCTTGTATGGTCGTTCTCATTAGGACCCATAGCGTCAAACCTAGGGGTACATACAGCCTGGGAGATAGAGTTTTGACAAAATTACACAGCTGGGGACAGGGTAAGGGTGGTTCTTCCTTAAAACTCTTAACCAGAGCACCTGCTTTCAGCTGCTTATCTTGGGAGGGAAGTAGCGAAGCTGGCAGACACCCAAAGGTAAACAACGAGCACAGTTTATAATGAGAACAGGCCCCCTGGGACAGAGTATAGAAATTAAGATTGTTCCATCTCTGGAGAAAGCTGCTTCCTCAGTAAGTTTCCAAGTCTCTCTGGCCTCAACCCACAGAGATTATCAACTCACTGCTTTGGAAATGAGGGCTGTGTAGGGCAGTAGGCAGCGGGGGCTTGAGCCACCGTGGCCACAGCCAGCTACATCCTCCTGTGCTCGGGGCTTTCCTCCGTCAGCTGATAGCTGTCAGCAGACTTCTCAGCATGGGCAAGAAGGTGAAATGAGATGATGGATGATGTGTGAATAACTAGGAGCTTCGGTCACTCTGTCAGTGCTTCATAGAGCTAGAGATCACTGTTGTGTTGACGCCACCAGGCCTCTCGCTGAGCCTCTGCCCTGTGGAGTTTGTAGCCTTGAGCAGTAACCTCTGGTGGGTCCCTTCCAGCCACGCCATTCATTCCCCCTCCAGCAACCTTTCAAGTCCAGTCTTAGGGCTTCTTTCTGATCTTACGTGGAAGTGCCCACAAATGTACCTAGTCCACACAGCAGGAAGATTATAAGCAGGCAGGAAGGTAGTGGGTAACCATGGGCTCTTGTTACGTAGAACCAAAGAGATGGGGGCCCTGCTGCTGATGCAGAACCTCCTTTATAGCCATGGTGCCTAGGAAAGCCCCCAAGCCTTTGAAGTGAATTGCAAAGGTTTTAAAGGGAAAGTGACAGGAAAAAATGGTCTCCTGCTCTCCATTCCCATCCCGTAAGGAATGTTAGGAAGGAAGACTTTGTCAGTCTGGGCTGGACATCACAGATACCCCTCAATTCTGGTCTCTCCTGTACTGAATTCACGTTTTTTCTGTGTCCACTCGGACCCCAGGGGTTCACAGCACAAGCTTCCTCATTGGAAGAACTGATGGAGCAGGGCTGGAGGATTTGGCCAATGAACTGGGAAAACAGTCGAGATTCCCATTTTGGGGTCCTGAGGGTCACAGAAGAGGTCAGCCCGTTTCATCACTCGGTTGTGGGCCTGGCCTAGGCCCTGGTAACTTGGTGGGTGGTTCAGCAGGTAGTCCTGGAGCAGCGTTTCCTGCTCACTCCATCCACTCCCAGCTGAGTGCCATCTTCTTTCCTGCTTCCAGATCATCGATCCCAAGATGCCCCGGGAGGGCCTCCTGCACAATGGTGTTCCCATCCCTGTCCCCCCGCTGGATGTGCTGAAGCTGGGAGAGCAGAAACAGGCCGAGGCTGGAGAGAAGCTCTTCCTTGTCCTCTTCTTTGACAACAAGCGCACCTGGTGAGTGGGCGCTACCGCCAGAAGGTTGCACCAGGGTGAGGGCTGAGGGGGCTGACACGCAGTACGCGGAGGGGCTGTGGGCTCAGTTAACTTGCCTCCAGCTAGGTGCGGTGAGGCATTTACCAGCAGCTGGCCTGCCCCAGCCATATTAATGGCAACCGAGGAGTGTCGCCGATCAGATTCCTGGGAAACCATCTGAGATGGAGATTTCTATCAGGAGGCTTACTGGGGAGAGCTGCGGGGATGAAGGGGGCAGTGCTGGGCGGAGGAACATGTTGAACACTCGCTGTGGAGGCCTCAGCTGATCCCAAGGGTAGCTCCGGAGCTGGGAGGCCTGTTAGTGATGTTCGGAATTGGGGCTGTGCATGGCCGTGTGCTCCCAGGTCAGCAAGTCACTGAATGCTGGCTGCCCCTGGGAGGGGTCGCCTTGGGCCAGGTAGCTCCTTTGACAGAGGGTGATTCCTGAACAGGACTCAGCTGGGACCCAGTCAGCAGTCAGCACTCCCAGTGGCTATGGGAGTGCACGTCTCAGACCTCAGGTAGGGGGTGGGGTGGAGGGTGGTTTGGGGCAGTGTGGGGTCCACTGCAAAGGGCTTGCTTGCCCTTTAGGGTTTCTCTTAGCAACAGGAGGGCTCTTTCACTTCTGCTTTTATAGAATGAGGAGGTAGGACTAACCAGTAAAAGTAATAGCTATCATTTATTGTTTACTCCGTGCCCTGATACAAATTGATTTACATCCATAATCTTATCGATCCTCATTAAATCTTCATCAGTCCCCTCCCAATCCATTTTGCAGATGAGGAAGCTAAGGCTCAGAAAGCAAAGACCCCATTGCCAGACCTGGGACACAGGCCGAGATCTGGCTCCAAAGGCTAGTGTTTATCCACATGTTAGATTTGCCTGGCCATCCTTAGAGCAGCACACCAGGTGCAGGCCCCACCAGGAATCATGGGTTCCAGGCATCAGCCCCACTGCCGGGCCATAGCTCCCTGTCGCCCCAGAGCAAGGTGAGGGCTCGCTCTAATGTGGGCCTTTCTTGGCTTCTGGGTCCTAACAGTCCTCTAAAGCAGAGTGAGTGCCCTGGGGCTCAGGGAAGGGCCTGGCTGCAAAAAAGGTCCCTTGGTGGCCTCCTGTCTGCGGTGTCCCAGTCTGTCTCCTCTTGCCCTGTCCCCTCCCCCAACTTGGCTTGTCCTGGGCAGATGGGCCCAGAGGAGTCCCCTCATACCACCCACCATAGCCCGGGCTTCTCACTGTGCTTGTGTTTTAGGCAGTGGCTTCCAAGAGACAAAGTGCTGCCCCTGGGTGTGGAAGACACCGTGGACAAGCTCAAGATGCTGGAAGGCCGCAAGACCAGCATCCGAAAGTCAGTGCAAGTGGCCTATGACCGTGCAATGATCCACTTGAGCCGGGTCCGGGGGCCCCACTCCTTTGTCACCTCCAGCTACCTGTAAGGGCGGGGCGTGGCCTGCGTCTGCCTGCCCTGCCTCTGTCCCATGCGGCACAGAGGCCTCTTCCTGCCCCAACCGGTCATCTGGCTGGCAGCTTCCCCCCTTCCATGGCAGGCCAGGGACCGGGGCCGTGTCCTCCCCACGGGCAAGGTCCCAGTTTTGACCAACTGTGTGGTTCCCCTGGTGGGCCTGCTGTGTGCCAAAAACTCCCACCTGAGCTTGCCCGGGGGCTAGTCCACCGAAGAACCCGTTAGAAGTAGAAATAGCTGTGAGGCTTGCGCCCAGCTGAGGAGATGGACCTGAGCCCAGAAGGCAAGAGGCCCTAGGCTCTTTCTCAAAGGTGTGCCTGGCCCACTCCTCCCCACTCCCAGCTAACTACACCTCAGGGCAAGCGAGGCTCTGACATTGACCCCAGAGGTGCTGTGGATACACGAGGGTCCCGCGGGGAAGCTCCTGGAGCTCACCCTCTCTCCCCTCCATCACCCATTCTCATACCTCTTCCCTGTCCCATCTTCTGCACCAGTGCCATCTCTCCTTTCCCGTGTCCCTTGCCTTTCTTTTGTGCCAAACAGAAACCATCACCAAACTGGTCTTTTTCTTTTTGTGTCTCATTCCCTTTGAGGCCAGCTGCTATGCTAGGTGGGTCTCTCCGCCTGGCTCCTCAGGGCCCAGGACAGAGGCCAGCCTACCACTCGGGTGACCCCTCCACCAGCACACACACACCCCCTTCCCCATCTGCTGCGGACACCCGGCTTGAGGCCTGGCTGTGAAAGCTTGCCCCCTCCCTGCTTGCTGAGAGGCGGGCCGAGGCTTGGCGGGCTCCTGTCAGACCAGGCTGGTGGTGCGAGTGTCCGTCTTTCCACTTGGATGCCGGGGGGTGTGGAGTGAAGCTGGGTCCACTCCTCACCCCTGCTGTCCTCTCTCTGTGGGCCGCCCTCTCCACCACCTCAGATGGTGGGCCTGCGGCCCGGCACCTCCCTGCCTACGCTCTGCCCTGCCCAGCCTCTGCTGCTCCCGCTCCCAAATGCCGGGGGGACACCACGCTTTTATTTCATGCCCTCTGTCCCCTTCCCTCTTGTCTGTTCAACCCCCTCCCCACCTTCACCTTCTCAGAAACGGAAGGAAAAAAACTGTGAAATGGGAAATGCTGACTGACAAACCAACACAACTTTCAGAGGCTTTGAGTCTGTTCTCTGGATGTTTCTTTTCACCTCTTAAGCACCAAAGCCGCAGGGCCAGGTTGCAGGCCACTGATCGCCATGTTGATTTTTAACCTGACGTTCTTTTTAATTGTTTTAAATTTTTCATAGGGGAGTTTTGGACAAAACAAAGTCACTGGGGAGATCACTGCCATTTTTACACACTCGACTTTTTAAAACTACAACCAACCAACCACCACAACTTCTTATACATTTGGGACACGAGCCAGAGTTTAAAAGGGAACCAACAAAACTCTCTATAACATAAAGGATGAGGTTTTGGATTTTGTACAGTAATAAAAATACAATACAGCATATGGCTAGGGAAGGACATGGTGTATATAATTGTAAAATACTGTTCTAAATTATTCAGGCCTATAGTTTCCATTACTGGAGTCCTCCATTGTGTGGCTGAGTATTTTAAATGCACACAGTGTGGTTTATTTAAAGGAGCCAATGCGTCCCCCTCTCCCCAGGTAGTCGGTCAGCTGTGGACTCTGTGACCTTTGTCTCAACCTGTGTTGTAAGATCTCGGGGCTCTCTCTCTGTGTCACTTCCCCCCAACACTTTCTCTTTCTAGTCTCTCTCTTTTTTTCCAATCTCCTTGACTCTTTCAGTCTCTCTGCGTCTCATTTTTAAAACTGCTCTTTTAGAACGGGAAGCGGCTCAGATCCTGTTGTGGCGTGGGGCCTATGTGTCTCAGTCGCGTCTGCTGTGAAGCACACGATGCTCTATTTATTGTAGAAAGTGACTTTATTTGCTTTCTAGAATTGTTTATAACAGATGGTATAAGAGAGGTAATAAACAGAAAAATCTATGCTTGTAAAGAATACAGAAGTTAATTTTACCTACTATAATATGACTGTCTGAAACTTATTTTCTCTCTGAGAAATAAATGTTCTAATGGGCAGCAGGGGCTGTGCTGTGCTTGGTGTCATCGTGGGGGGCCCGCGCCTCTCTTCCGAATTCCCACAGCCCACCCCCACCTCAGAAGGCTGGAGCCGTTAAGAATGGGGTGGTCTGGCAGGCCGCCAGCCGGCAAGGGCTCCGTCCCTCTCTCGGGCCCCTGGGAGGGGTGTGAGGGTGGGCTCTGACGTTTTTCCCTCCCCGGCAGCACCACCCTCCGGGTCCTGTAGATGGTCCCGCCTGCCTTCTCACGCCTCAGCCGTCCCGTGGCCCTGTGCCTTTGGGAGCATCTGTTCCTCATGCACTTGGAGAAGTAGCCCCTTGTGCTGGATTTGAGACCCGAGGGTGCCCACGCCTCCTTTGTCATCATTGCTGTCCCCCTTCTGTAGGCAGGCACCCGGGATGGGCAGACGTAACGTGGGCCTCCGTCCTTTTAGAGCCGGAAGGGATCCTGGCGCCTGCCCGCTCTTCACTTTGCAGTTGAGAAAACAGACCAGCACGATTAGCAGAGTTGTCCAAGGACAGCTGGCCCAGAAATAGGGCAGAATCCTGGCACAAGAGTCTGGCCCGGGGCTTCCCTGGGGGCTCCACAGCATTTCAGGGCTGTGCCGGTCTGTTCTGTACCGGCTCCCCTCTCTCACCAGCTGTGGCTCCAGCATTTCTGGGGAGAGACATCTTGAAGAGCAGAGAGAGTTCCCAGGGACAACATACTTGGTCTCTGGGCCCGGGATAGCTTTTCCCCATCTCCTCCCCTGTCCCCTCTGTGCTCCTGCCTGGCTCCTGTGTTTGGCTGCTAGTTACGTCACAGTGGCGTGACTGAAGGACAAGGGTCTCCTGATCACCTCCACAGGCCCCTTCAAAATTCTTGTCGTTGAAGTCACTAGACTGTAAAAGTGTTCAGTTTGGTGTAACATTGACAGAGTACTTCCAAAGTCTTTGAATTACGTGTTGCGGGTGTGAAGATACACACCTCTGGTCCACAGGACGCTCACAACCTGACTCATGCGACACGTCACGGGTAACTCTGAATGAGGCAGATGTGAAACTCCCCCACCGGGGAGGAGTGTGGGAGAGAGCTCATGTTTGCTTGAATAACAAAAGCTTTCAGGAGAATAAAGCAATTAATTCAAGCCTTGAAAAATGGGATTGAAAATGCCTCTTTATAAATTTATAGTTTGAGGGGCGCCTGGGTGGCTTAGTCGGTTAAGCGTCCGACTTTCGCTCAGGTCATGATCTCGCGGTTCGTGGGTTCGAGCCCCGCGTCGGGCTCTGTGCTGACTGCCAGCTCAGAGCCTGGAGCCTGTTTCAGAGTCTGTGACTCCCTCTCTCTCTGACCCTCCCCTGCTCACGCTGTCTCTCTCTCTCTCCTAGAAATAAATAAAACATTACTGGAAAAAAAAATTTTAAAAAAAAATAAAAAAATAAATTTATAGTTTGAATTACAAAGGCAATATTTAGAAAGAAGTGAAAAGGCTCACCCTGTAAACCATTTGGTACATAAAGGGAAAGTGACCAGAGCGGGAGGGGGAGGATGGAAAGGAAAAGCGTAAATAGATGAAGCAACACAGCCAAAGGCAGGGCTCAGGGAGGCTGGGCGCATGCTCCGCTCCAGTAACTGACTGCTGCCCCCTCTGACCGGCAGCCACTGAGGTGGCAAGGCAGTGTGTGGGGGCTAAAAGCCATGTCACTCACCGGCTCTGTGACCTCGAGCATGGTACTTGACCTCTCTGAGCCTCTCCGAGGCTGACCCTGAGGCCAGGGCGAGGCATGATGAGTGGCGGCATCCGTTGAAGGGTTTGATCAGAGAAGGGACATGGCCAGAACTTGGCAACTAATGAGACATCAAGAGTCCAAAAGCAGGAGTGTAAGACCAGGTGGCCACATGGCCGGAGGCATCGGCAGTGGCTTTGAGGGAGAGGAAGGAGAGGAGAGCTTAGATTTGATGAGCTTCTGTTGCCTCCAGGATATCTGAGAAACCTCCCCCCACCCCCCAGCAAGCCCACGGGACTGGGCCTGCAGTTCAAGAGGAAGGTAGGAGCAGATGACAGAAATGTGGGGGGCACTGGAGCCCACCAGGGCAGTTAGGACAATGGCCAAGGAGGGAAAGGACAGACCTGAGGAAAGCCCCTTATATTTGGAGGCTGGGATTGGGGAAGAAAAGATGGAAAGAGCGCCTTCAGAGGGGTCTGGTCCCTGGGGAGGGCCTCACACAGAGGAAGCCAAGCCCTAGGGATCGTCTAGGCCCACCGCCCCACTCCTTTCACAGAAAGAGGCAGGTCACATGCACTTGGCATCGCAGAGCAGGAAAAGGCAGTGCTGGACCAGAAAGAAGCCGGAAACTAGCACTTTCTACTCTCCACCAGCCCTTGTATTCAGAGCCTTCAAGGTGAGCAAAAGTGTCAATGACTCTGATCAATCCTGTGATTAAAATTCATGGACCCAAGTCTAAAATATGATACTGGAGGGGCGCCTGGGTGGCTCAGTTGGTTAAGCGTCCGACTTCAGCTCAGGTCATGATCTCACAGTTTGTGGGTTCGAGCCCTGCATCCGGCTTTGTGCTGACAGCTCAGAACCTGGACCTGTCTTCAGATTCTGTGTCTCCCTCTCTCTCTGACCCTTGCCTGCTCATGCTGTCTCTATCTCTCAAAAATAAATAAAACATTTAAAAAAACATTTAAAAATATTATGATACTGGAGCATGTGGAAGAACTGAGTAGGAATACAAAATTCCCTTTTCCTAACGAGTTCTAAAATATAATTAAAAGCTTTTGCCAAGCCCTGTCAGCTTGGCCACTTCCGTTAATGTATTAATTGTCATTAACACTTGAATGTGAATTTGCCACCCACACGGACTCTGCCGGTCTTACTAGGCTGTGAGCTTTGACTCGAGAGGAGAGAGGTGAGTGATAAAACTTCCAGGCTCTGGGGCGGTGGGGGGTGGGGGGGTGCTGAAGGGAGATAGAGGGTGGGGACCTTGACTATCCCTGGCACTTGGGGGTGCCCTTCTGCTTGCCTTTTCCCTTCAAGGGTAGCAGAGGGCACTAGGGATGAAAGAAGAAAAGCTGTGGGTGTGTGTACATGTGTGTGTTTTCCATTTTAATATTCCTTTTTTTTAGTATTTATTTTGGGGAGTGCACAGCAGGGGAGGGGCGGGGATGGGGAGACAGAGGACCCAAAGCGGGCTCTGTGCCGACAGGCTGACAACAGGCAGCCCGATGTGAGGCTCGAACTCATGTACCACAAGATCGTGAGCTGAGCCGAAGTCAGATGCTCAAACGATTGGCCCACCCACCCAGGCGCTTCAACAATTTTAATATTTTTGAGAGGGCCAGGACTCCGGCTGCACGGAGTAGAAAAATCTAATTGTCCCCAAGTTTCAGAAGGGCTGCTGTGTTGTTCTCTCAGAGAACATTGTGTCGTTTGCCTGGCACCTGTAAGACTGGTTGGAAGTGGCTGATTTCAGTCTAACTGCTCTTACTTGGGCAGCAGTGTGTGAATTCCTTCCTCTTCCTTCCAGCTTTGCACAGGCTCCTTGGGGGGACAAAGAGGCGATGCTGGCAATACAACACTGTTGGCTTCTGAGAGGCAAGGGCGCAAGATGCACCGGGTCCCGGGGGAGGGCTGCTTCTCCCCTGGCTTCACAGTCTAGAAAGATCCCCAAGGGATTTTATCTAGGCTGGCAAGGGAAGATTATAAAATGTGTTTGGGATTTTTTTTTTCAGTGTAAAGGAGAAAGATTATTCGAATCATTTCCAACCACTTTAATGTAATTCCTTATAGTCTCTTGTGTTTTTGTTTTTTGTTTTTTTTCCTAAGTAGAGCATGTATTTCAGTTTCTTGTACTGGTTAGCTGAGAAATGGGCCTCCCCGAGAGGATGTGTTCTAACATCCGTGCAGAAGTTCTTGGCGTGATGGGAACATGATCTCCTCTCCTGCCTTTTCTTCGTTTGTATATCGTGAACCAGCCCAGGCCAACTATTGCCTGTTTTGGTTTTTGGGTTTTTTTCCCCCTTTCGTGTTGCTAACATAGCGGTGTCTCCAGCAGTGGACATTGAATGGGAGTTTTAGATCTTTATCCCAAGAAATTTGCTCTCCGGTGTGCCTTTCCATGGAAGTACGTCCTAGACTGAATTCTGCCCTGCGTTCCAACATCTGCGAATAAGGAGACCCCTCCCCCGCCCCATAGTTGGAGAAGTTCTCACTCTGCTCAGGTACAGCCGCCAGCACCTGGCATACAAGGTCACTCCAGGGTACACACAACACTGTTTTGAGGGCAAGACCAGCAGCCAGGGCAAGTCAGGCCAGGGGCCAGGAGCAGTGGAGCTTTAGACCTTGAATTTTATTGTTTTAGATATAAATTTACATATGGCGATTAAGGAATACAAACCTTAAATTTAATGTCCATGAATTTTTACATGTGTTAGCCATCTATGAAACCACTACCCAGATTAAAGTCCAGAACATTTCCAGTGCCCTAGAAAGTTCCTCATATTCCTTCCCAGTCAACATCCCCCTTCTCCAAAGAGGGTAACTACTGTCCAGAATTCTATGGCCATAGATTAGTGTTGCCTGTACTTGAACTTCATATAATGGACTCATACAGTATGTGCTCTTTTGAGTCTGGCTTTTCTTTTTTTTAATGTTTATTTTTGGAAGAGAGAGTGCCAGCGGAGGAGAGGCAGGGAGAGGGGGGGACAGAAGATCCGAAGCAGGCTCTGTGCCGACGGCAGCGAGGGGGCTCGAACTCACGAACCATGAGATCATGACCCGAGACAAAGTCAGACGCTCAACCGACTAAGCCACCCAGGCACCCCTTGAATCTGGCTTCTTTAATTCAATGTTATGTCTCTGAACTCCACCGCTGTTTCGCACGTAGCTATGGTTTGCTTTGAATCGTATTCCATTGTACAAATACTGTAGTGTGTTTGTCTGCCCTCCTGCTGGTCAGCATTGGGTTGTTTCCGGTTTGGGCCTCTCACGAATAACACTGCTGTGAACGTTCTTGTACATGACATTTTGTAGACACGGTGCCCGTTTCTCTTCAGAATAGCCCCAGGAGTGCTAGGTCACGGGGTTTAGCGTTACACACTTAGCTCTAGCCTGAAGTGTATGTGTTAAGCTTTAAGAGTTTCTACCGCTTTTCCATTGTTGTACACTTTGCACCCCCACAGTGGTGGGGGGGGTGTCCAGCTGCTGCACACCCTCGCCAACACTGAGCACCGGCATCCCCCAGCTTTGGCCTGGACAGGTTTGTTGACCAGCTTCCCCTGAGCTCCACCATACAGCCAGGCTTCTCCCCTGCTGTGCAGTACTACTTTGCTAGGTCCTTTTCCATCAGGGAACCCATTTCTCAGTGCTTCACAGATGCCTGCACCGGCTCTTGGTGAAACAAGGCACCTCTTAGTTCAGAGTAACACAACCCTCCCTGGCCCTCTCCTCCTTATCCCTGGCTACTGGGCTGGGGGGACTGAGAGCCCGGCCTCAGGGCCCCTTCCCTTACTCACACCCAAGCCTCCAGCACTTCAGGCCTCAAGCAGGGCGGAAGGCACCTCCTGCGAATTGTGTCCAAATCCTTCCTTGCCTACTGCCTAATGCCATTGTTGGGTGCCTTACCCACCCTCTCAGGCCACGGTCCTCGGGGACACGCCCGTGACCCTGGTTTCCTCCGACTTCTTGGTGTCGCAGTGGGGATGAAGGATGTGCCAGCCGGTTTTGATGAGGTCCTTGAGGGGAGGATCAGAAAGGGGATGAAGAGAGCCTATTTGCTGTTAACTGTCCTTGGTGACACAGACACACATTTCAGAGTCATCGAGGATGAAGGCGCAGAAGAGACCCTGAAGCGGCTTCAAAGGAGCTGCTCAAGTCACCGGTGTGGGAAATGTCTGAGCTAAGAAGGCAGGGTCAGGGAAAGAGACCTGAGGGCGCCCTGTTTGGAGACAAAAGATTGGAGAGGCAGCAGTGACGTGGGCAGCTGTTGGAAGGCGGCTCTGTCCTCAAGGGCAAAACAGCCATCTGGTTCTAGGCGTGAGCTGCGGGATGACGACACAGCCTCCCCTGGGCTGTCCGAGGGGGTTCTGGCTCCACGTGCGACCCGGGACACACCCGGAAGTTTTTGGTGCCCAGAATCCGGCCAGTCCTCTTCCCGCCCCCTCCCTCCTCCTCCTTCCCTCACACCCTCCCTTTCCCTCCCTCAGCCCCTACCCCATTTCTCTGTCTTCAAATTTTATTTTTTTTTAAGTTTATTTATTTATTTTGAGAGAGAGAGAGAGAGAATCCCATGTGGGACTCGAACCCATGAACCGTGAGATCACGACCTGAGCCAAAACCAGGAGCCAGATGCTCAACTGACTGAGCCACCCAGGCGCCCCTCAAATTTTATCACTTTTAATTTGAGTTGGTTTACATGATTCAAAATTTTAAAAACTCAGGGAGGTTTCATTCTGGTCCTCAGTCTCCCAGTTCCCCTGCCAGAGGCCATCAGTTTTGCCAGTTGCACATGTACCTTTCCAGAGACACGTTAATACCCGGGTGTGTGCACGTGCTCGTCTGTGTCCCTTTGTCATACAAACGGTAGCATACAGTTCCCACTGGTCTGGGCCTTATTGGTTTTTTTTAATTTGTTTTTATTAAATATTGAGCAGATCCAAAAATAGCAGTTATACAATAATATATAATTTTAAAAATCCACAACACGATTAGCACCGCCGCCCCCCCCCACCCCGCCCCGTATCTGCCACTTGTCCCAGACAAAGAAGCAGAATTTCTAAAAACTCTGTGGCCCTTCCCACTCCCTGCTTCTTTCTCCCCAAATACTATTCTGAATGTCATACTTATCATGCCCTTTTGTTTTCTTTATATTCCTGCTGTAAGTTTAAATCAGCACACAATACATTTATTTATTTATTCATTTAATGTTTTTTCTTGAGAGAGAGAGAGTGAGCAGGGGAAAGGGAGAGACGGAGAGAATCTTAAGCAGGCTCCGTGCTCAGCATGGAGCCTGACTTGGAGCCTGATGACCTAAGCTGAAATCAAGAGTCGGACACTTAACCGACCAAGCCACCCAGGCTCCCCAGCTGGCGACAAGTATTGTGTAGTGTCACACCTTTCTGATTTTGAAGAGAAGGAAGTATATTGCATGCAGCCTTACACAACTTGCTTTCATACCACCCATGCCTGTGATCCTGAGATTCAGCTATGCTGATACACATGGCTGCTGTTCATTTTCTTTATCTTTTTAACATTTTTTTAAATGTTTATTCATTTTTTGAGAGAGAGAGAGAGAGAAACACAGCACGAGTGGAGGAGGGGCAGAGAGAGGGGGAGACACAGAACCTGAAGCAGGCTCCAGGCTCCAAGTTGTCAGCACAGAGCCTGATGTGGGGCTCAAACCCATGAACCATGAGATCTTGACCTGAGCCGAAGTCGGACGCTTAACCGACTGAGTCAGCCTGCAAGCCGGTTCATTTTCACTCAGTGTGGAATTCCCTTGTATTCAGATAACACCATTAATTTTTCATTGTACTATTGAAGACATGTGGGTCGCTTCCAATTTTTTGCTTCTATGAACAGTACTGGTGTGAATGTTCTTTATTGTTTCTTTTCTGGTGCATGTTTGGGGAGGTTGTTGGGGACATGGGTACAGATCTTTCTTGGGCATTTGCAGGATCCTAGGGAATGCACGTTGTCAACTTCAGTAGATACTGCCAAGCTGTTTCCCAGAGTGGTTGTATCAATTCACGCTCTTGCCAGCATGCTTCAGAATTCCCTTTGCCCCACTTCCTTGCCAGCACTTGGAATTAACAATTAAAAAAAATTTCCAGACTGATATGTGTAAAATCATGACTCACCATGCTCTAAAATTTTATTTCCCTGGGGCGCCCAGGTGGCTCAGTTGGTTAAGCATCCAACTCTCAATTTTGGCTCAGGTCATGATCTCACGGTTGGTGAGATCGACGCCCATGTGGGGCTCTGCGCTGACAGCACGGAGCCTGCTTGGGATTCTCTCTCCTTTCTCTGCCCCTCCTCCTCCCCCTCTCTCTTTCTCTCTCTCTCAAGATAAATAAATAAACTAAAAAAGAATTTATTTTCCTGATTATGCACATTGCATTTTTTATTTAAAATATATTTTGGTGATTGTTCCATATCAGAGCAATGAGAACTTCTTCCTCCTTTCTTGGGCTGGAGCGTGACCCATCGGATGAAAATCTGACTGATTTGACCAATTCCTCATTGATAGATATGGAGTTGGCTCCAGTATCTCCCAGATAATTCGGCAACGATGGAAGAGTCTGTTTCTTACCCAGAATGTCCTGAAATATTTAGATGAAAATGGAAGGCCATTTTTGCTCACCTCTGGCACTGTGCCTTGTGCCTGTCTATTTCCAGCAAATTCCCTTAATCCCCTGAGTTCCCCAAGGTGGGAGCCGTATATGCCCTGTTTTGTGTCATCACACTGTCTTTTTCCTCAGATGATGATGTTCACTGTCCCCCCTCCCCCGCCCTCCCCTCTCCATCAACCCAGAACCATTCTATTGGGTCTACACTGCCACCCCCACCTCCACACCGATTTCTCTGGGATGGTCCCTGCCCCAGCATCTTCTTCTTATGACCACCCCTGTCTCAGAATTAGTATTCCCCGAGGGGCTGGACTTTGCCTGGCTCTGACAGAGAGGAAAAGAAACAGAGAGTATAGAGTCTCAAAGGTGGGGGGGAGGGGGCCTGGCACCCCCACCTGTGATACCCTGAGCAAACCCCTGTGTTCCTGAAGCTCACTTCTTCATAAAACGGGGACAGTAACGTGTCTCTGGGGCTCAGGGCAGAGCGGGACCCATGTTTACAAAGCACCCCACATTCAAGCCCTTGCGATTCATCTCTCCTTGTAATCGAGGAGACTTCTAATTCAAGGAAGCCACAGTAGTGCTATTTTAGATGCAAATTCTGAGTCTACAACTACCTGGGGTTAGGGGAATGAACCCCAAATCAGAGGGCCTTCCTGGAGGAGGAGATATTTGTGCTGGGTCCATCAAGACAGGCATCATTTAGGCAAAGGGAGGAGCCCTCTCTTGAGGAACGACATCCTTGAAATCAGAAGTGTGGAGAATGAAGGCGGAAAAGCTTGAACGTGCTTGAGGAGGGGTGAGTGATTTGGGGGAGAGACATGGAGTGTAAAGGGTGTGGGACGGAGTGCGGAGATGTGGCTGGGTCTCCATCTTGGAGGCGTCAGTGGGCAAACGAGGTCCTGGGGGAGGAGGGGCTCAGGAATCTGAGGTGCACCTGCTATTCAGATGCATGCTGTCATGTCTGAGACTTGCTGTTTCAACAGAGTAAGGGGCTGCAGGCCAGCGTGAAGGGGTGTGAGGCTCAGTAGAGCTGAACCCCGTTACCAGAGAGCCCAGTGGCCAATCTGCAGGGTCTTTCTCTGGAAGGAAGAATTGTACTGCATTGGACTCAGGACAACACCTCCCCCAGCCCCACACACCTTCTGCTTTGACCCAGTGGCCTGGAGGCACAGCTTGGGGATGGGTGCCTGGGGCATTGCGTGTACCCCCCAGGAAGTCTGGAAACCCATCTGGAGAGTGGGAAGCCTTAGGTGGTTGAAACAGCTACCGCGACCATTTTCCATTCGAGCACTTTAACCTCACCCTCGGTGTCCCAAGTTCAGGTGGGTTATACCAGGAGGTATCGCCATATTATTATGCCCCTTTCATGCAGGAAAAGAGCCTCAGAGAGGCTGAGTGGCTTATGCAAGTTCCCACAGCTGGGAAGCAGTGGAATGCCCGGCTCCCCGATTCTAGAGCCCACACAGTGTTCTCGCCTTGTCTCCCCTGTATATACTGCATTTACAGAGGCTCCAAAATCAAAAAATTCTGATGGATATACGGTGATATTCCTCTTCCTCCCCTTCCTAGAGACAACTAATGGGGCTAGTTTCTTATAACTAGTTTTAGCATCTTCTGTGTCTATATAAATAAATATATTCCATAGATACTCTCCCCGGCTTCTCGGAACAAAAAATGGCAGCATCCTACATACTGCTTTGCACCTAGATTTTTTTTTCTCACTTAGTATTCTCAGCAGTCTTTCTACATCCGTTCACGAAGAGCTTTTTCTTTTCTTTTCTTTTCTTTTCTTTTCTTTTCTTTTCTTTTCTTTTCTTTTCTTTTCTTTTCTTTTCTTTTCTTTTCTTTTCACATAGGCTCCATGCCCAACGCAGGGCTTGAACCTGCTTCCCTGAGATCAAGAGTCCCATGCTCCACCGACTGAACCAGCCAGGCTCCCCTCCTTTATTCTGCTTTATAGCCCATATATGCATCTAGTCCTCATTCTGGTGGGTATTCAGGGGACCTCTGAACTCATGCTGCTCTAAATCATTCTGCAGGGAACAGCCTTGAGCTCGGGTCATCTTCCATGAGCAGGAATATCTGTTGGGAGAAGCTCTTGAAGAAGGACTACTGACCACGCTCAGCAGCACCATTATATTCTCCCCAATTCTGTTCATAGGCTTGGCAATAAAACACTTCTTCCTCCTGGAACCTGACGACCCCCGCCCCCCACCCAGCACTTTCTCCCAGTGACTCTGACTATCTTTGGGCTACTTCTTGGGAAGGGAAATTCCACGGGCCGAATTCCGAATCTCTGTGCCCAGGACGCAGGATGCAGGCACCCAACACAGTGAGTGAGCTGCGTACACTCTTCCAGAGAGTCACTTACCCTCATGGAAGCTTTCCTCAAAGGGGGATGATCACCCACCCCCCCTTTGCAGGTGGGCAAGCTGAGGCTCAGGGACACCGGCCATGACCTTGGGTACATTCGGCCCAGCTGGGGGCCTCGGAGGCTGAGGAGGAACTAAAACCCAGGGCTCCTCACTCCCAGTGGCCTCCCTGCCCCTGGGCCACACTGCCTCCCAGCGGCTCTCGAGATGCAATGAGTGTCTCAGCTCTACTCTGGCTCGTTTGCCACGCAGGGAACTAGGAAGGTCCCGGGGCCTTCCACGCCGGCTTTTACCTGCTTGTTTATTTGCCAACAGAGATGAGAAAGAGCAGACTATCTAGCCAGCATTTTTTAGTCCTCCCACACTCCAGGCTAATCACTCTGCATATATCCGCTCACTTGCTTCTCAGAAGCAGAAGGGGTAGATGCTGTTATTACCCATTGTCCCGATGAGGTGAACTGAAGACTAGTGAGGAGCAGGGCTGGGATTTAAGCCCAGGCAGAGCCCATATTCTTAACTCCGCTACACCAGGGGCCTCTCACTCAATGGCTTTCAATAGATGACCCTCCTAAATTATCATTGTAATATTATTTCAGGTTTCTTTTGGAATGGAGGCTCTCTCCTTGGCATTTCAGGGGAAGCGAGAAGACCCTTCTCCCATGAACAAGAAAACAGCTTCCCATCAGCTTGGGGCTACTTTCCATGGCACACGTCAAGCTCCATCTCTTAGGCTGACAGCTTGGGTCCTGGACGAAACAAGACCCTTCCTGGTACTTCCCCTCCCTTTAATGCTCAGGCCTGCCTTTCTTGACATGAACAGAGCTCTCCCTTCCTGTGGGTCTTATCAAAGCAAGAGAAGACTCCTCCAAATGGAACATTAAATAGCACTGCTAAGTATGTCTTTATTAACTCCACCGCTCACCACTGTCAGTTTTACGGATTCCCTGAGAGTCTGAGCTCCCTGCCTAGTATCTTCTCTCCACCGGTCCTGCCACAATGCTCGGCGCTTCTGTCATTCACTGACGTCCTGGCCTCCCCGTTCCCTGATCTCCTCTCCTGCAGTGGCTCAGCTACTCGGCCCCAAGATCAAGCCCTGGGCCCTCCGAAGATCCCATGCTCAAGTTTCTCCCAAGCTCCTTCCTTCAAGGGTTGGCGCCACGGTCCCCACAGTGACGGACTCACCACCTTTTCACTGTCCCCTTCAAGTCCCACCTCTCCTCCTTTGCCAGCCTCAACTCCACAGTCAGTTATCACACATTGTTCTTTCTTGCCGACACCTCTCGCGCCTCAAGCTTGCTAGATCCTCCTCACTCTGCAAACCCCCCACCCAGTTAAATCCAACTCTCTGCTAACTCCACCGGCTCTACTGTGGGCCCTACTGGTTTATGTTGCTTGCCCCTGGCTGCCCTCTAAGAATGTCAGCCCCACAGGCAGGGGCTGTGTCTTCTGTCGGCCGTACCCCATCCACCCTGTGCACAGTGGGTACCCATTGGGTGAACGTGCATGTGTGTTGAATGGATTTCTTTCAGAGTGCGAAGGATCTGAGAACCTACTTAGGGTAGTAGGTGGAGAAGAAGGTGGAGGATGGAAGTCACGTTGTGTCCAAGGGCATCTAGAGAGAGAGGATGGGAGGCCCGAAGGAGGAGGAAAAGCCCAGGGACTCCTCAAGTTTCCCCAAGGAGAAGGACGCTGTTCCTCCTTCCTAATTGGCACTTTTTAAAAACTTTTTTATGTTGTATTTATTTTTGAGAGACAGAACATGAGCCGGGGAGGGGCAGAGAGGGAGACGGAGGATCCGAAGCGGGCTCTGCACTGACAGCAGCGAGCCCGATGTGGGGCCCGAACTCATGAATCACTCAACCCACTGAGGCACCCGGATGCCCCCCTAATTGGCACTTCTTGGTCTGGGGGCAGATCTTGAAAGTTCTTCCATTTCTGACCCAGTTACAGGATTCTGAACCTTTACTAATCTGTAGTTTCCTGCCAGTCTTTGTTATTTAAGGCTTCCAAGAAAACTTTTGGATGGTCATGATTAGCACAGATGTCTAAGGCCAGGAATGACCCGCCTGGTCACTTCTTCCAACCCCCAGATTTTACAAGCAGGGAATCGAAGCCCAGAGGAAGAAGGACACATGGGCTCTGGTGACAGAGCCAGGACTCGAACCCAGGTCTCTTGCCCCATGGGGTCTCCACTACTGTCTGCTATGCCACCTCCCTCTGTTGTCACTTGCCTGACTGTCCTTACCCCTAAAAGAGGCAGAGAAAATGTTTTGTCTATGCCACACTCAATGCTCAGATGAAAAATGTTGTCTGTGGATGAGACTGAAGGGTCGGACAAGCCTGCATCGAACGTGAACTCAGTGTTCCCTGTGGGGCAGACTCTCAGTCCTTGGCTCTTGGGCCACGTTCTCTCATCTCACCCCCACACCAACCCCTGCCCCTCCCCCCAAAGGCAGACACTATCATTATCCCCATTGAATGGAGAGGGACACTGAGACGCAAGGAAGTTACACAGCGGAACACATAGTTGGGAAGTGCCAGAGTCTATATTCAAACTCTTGTGTGATTCAAGGGCCTATGCCCATCACCCTCACTCTTCAGGGTCTTAAAGGTCACACCCACGTGACTTTTCAATTCGAGCAAACTCTTCCCCCAACAGCTGTGAGTCCTGTCAGCAAAAGGAAGTTGACCCTCCTGAAACAGGGCATGGTACGGGCAAGGCAGCCACTGCTGGTAAGGTCGCCTGTCGGCTGCACTTTCAGCCCTGAGTCAGAAGGGGAAGTAGATCGGGAAAGGAGAGTGATACCTACCACATGCCATTTTGTGCAAGAGGCCTTCTGCACACGAGCCCTGCTTGGTGCGTACCCACAGCTAGTCCGTGGTGGAAGTGGGATTCAAATCAGACACATTCTACTCTATTGAGAGGCTACCCAAGGCTGGGGTATAGACAAGACATACTTAAACACCACATAGAAGGCATTTCTGGGCCATGAGCTTGTAGTCTGAAGCCATCTCAGGGAGTCCTAGCTTAAGCTCTGACCATTTTATCCTTTCTTTTCTCTTATCACTTGAGAAACAGAAAATATTTATGCAGACTGGAGTTTCCACTGAGATGGGTAAAGCAATCTGAACCAACTCATCACCAAGTTTTGACTCCAAAAAAGGAAACAACTTGTTTTTCATTCCCCCAACCTTAAGTACCATAGTTTTTTTGTTTTGTTTTGTTTGTTTGTTTTAACTGAATTGTCAATGGGATCCCAAGTTTGCCATTTTGTCTTTTTAAAGATCAGAGGATTGGTGAGATTTCTAAATAGAGGCGGCACACCGTGGCAGAAAGAACCTGCAAGTCAGATCATGACTCCTGGGGCCTGGATCTGGTTCTGACCTGGGCTTGCTGAGTGACCTTGAGCAGGTTATCTCCCATCTCTGGACTTTGGCACCATGAAAATAAAGGGTTTAGTTCTAATGAGCTCTCCATTGCCGTCTAGACCTAAAGCTCTATTGTAGGAACAGAGGCTCTGGACTCAGACACTGAAGTTCAAGCCTCCGTTTTGTCATTTATTAGCCGGTTAGTGAGCAGGTTGGACGGGTTGCTTACCTACCCCGGGATGCAATTGCTTCATATGTAAAACAGATTGATCAGAACTTTGTCATAAGGTTGCAAAGACTGGATTGGAAAATCCAGGTAACTTGCGTGGCATGGGGCCAGTGTGAACAGAAGACACTCACATCGGTTTGACACAACACTTTACAGGTGGTGAAAAATCAATAAAGAGCTAGTTCATGAAAACCTGAACTTCTGCCAATAAATATTTATTGAGCACAAATTTTGTGTCTGTGGTGACCCCTTTCGGCTGGAAGCCCACACCATCCCCAGTCCTTTCTTTGCCATGTCCGACCACAGACACTGGAAATCCAGGGATTCTTGATCTCAGCCTTACTTGAGGCTTGGGGTGGTCCTATGATCCATGCTTTGCTGTGAGACATACGCCCCTGGGGGGCTTCTAGGGGAAGCTTCGGTATCTTGAGATAAAGGACAGTCACCAGAGGAGAGTCCCTGGCCACTGCGGCTTCTATTTTTTCTCCCCTTAAATGTGAATATATTATGCGGAGCAGTGGTAGCCATCTTGTGACCCTGAGGCACAGTCACAAGGAGAATAAGCCAGCAAGTCCAGCATGTTCCAGCATAAGGCTTGAAGGAGCTTGGGTCCAGAGAAACCAACCACGGCGGCTGCTGGCTGTTGGATTCGTCACCTTGTGACCGTGCAAGTCCTGTTTTTTTAAGCCGCTGTCAGCTGGGCTTCCTGTTGCTTATAGCTGAGCCCATCCTAGCTCATATATCATTTAGCAAACACTTATTAAGTGTCGACTAGCGTTAGGCTCCACTCCACGTATCAGGTTCACAGGGAGGGAGAAGACCTCTTTAAGGTTTTACAGCCTATTTGAGCAGACAGCCAAATTTTTTGATTGTTTGTAATGCAATAAAAATGTAAAGGGTGGTACCAGCATATAGTTGGTCTCTATATGTTAGCATGAAGGCACGGAGGAAGACCTTACTTCCTTTCTAGACTGTAAATGCTCTCTGAACAGATACAGTGCTTTGTTTTTCTTCCCAGCACCTCGCCTAGTATATAACCAGTGCTCAATAAATATTTGTTGAATGTGGTAACTGGTAGCGCTGTTTACCCTGCACAAAAGATGACCTCACTTTTATGCCTTTCTGAATAGGTGCGGCTGTACTACCTGCTGTAGGCAATAAAATGTGAGCAGAATTCACACATGTTGATTGTAGAGAGAAGCAGGTGAGAGCTGGTATGGCTCTCTATGCTGTTTCCCCTCTGTGGCCCATGGCCATTGAAAATCAGCCTGATTCATCAATGGATGAATCATTAACTGAAGGAAGGAAAGAAGGAAAAAGAAAGGGAGGGAGGGAGGAAGGAAGGGAGGGAGTGAGGAAGGAAGGAAGGAAGGAATAATGGCAGTGTGGGAAATGGATTAAAGGGGTGGGGAGACTCACATAGGGACTTTGAGACAGATACTGTTGAGTCTCTGACCTAATAGAAACTTCCCCTTCAGCCTTCCCTCCTTCCAGCTGGCAGAGCCTGAATCCCACTGTAGAGTTTGAAAATGCCACATGTGGGGCACCTGGGTGGCTCAGTCAGTTAAGCATCCAACTTTGGCCCAGGTCATGATCTCACGGTTTCTGAGTTCGAGCCCCGTTGTCGGTCTCTGTGCTGACAGCTCGGGGCCTGGAGCCTGCTTCGGATTCTGTGTCTGTGTGTGTGTCTCTCTGTTCCTCCCCTTCCCCCCTCGTACTCTCTCTCAAAACAAATAAAGATTTAAAAAGTTTTCTAAATGAAAATATCACCTGATGGCTTTCCCAGTCTCTCCTGCAGCTAAGGCATGGATGTGTGACCCAATGCTGGTCAGTGGACCCTGAGGGAGAGTCTTCTGGAGGGCTTTCTGGAAAGGAGTTTTCTCCCAAATAAAAAGAATAGACTCTCCTCATGACTTAAGCCAGTCTGCATTGAGTTTTCTGTTACTTGCAGCCAAGAGCAAGCTAAATGATACAGCACCGTTAGCCACCGTATTGCAGGAGTCCACCTGAGAGATTTAAGGGGACCCTGGATATGGGCCTTGGTTGAAGGAATAGAGACTGGGCTCAGGGACGCTAGGAGGTAGAATGAATAGGACTCAGTGATTGGGTGGAGGGGGTGGCCCACAGGCTGTGCGAAATAAAAGGAGTCCGAAAACCCAGTCGCTGATGTCAAGGATCTCAGTGAAGGAGACACATGGTGTGTGCTGAAGGCGTTGTGAGGAGACCGGAGGACTGAGCAGTCAGGACAGCGGGGCCCTGGGCTGCGAAGGAGAGAGCAGATGATTATAGTCTGGGAACAGGTCTTCCTAGTATATCTTATACAAAATTGTATAGCTAGTGCTTTACAAATGATCTTTGCCTTACTACTTACAAAACATTTTTAGTTTTCCTTCAACCATTGTCAGCTATTGAATGGAAAGGCAATAGCGGGACAATCCAGTTTAATACAGAATATACTTTGAAGGTAAGCATCATTTAAATATGGCTACTTAACATATCGTTAGGCAGATACATGGTAGGTCATTCAACTATTCTCTACTCTTAGATGTTACGAATTTCCAATGTGTGACTATTTAACATAGTGCCGTGCTGAGTTCCAGCCAGAGTTTTTCCTATGACTTAAGATTATGAGGATAAGTTTCCAGAGATGGAATAACTCATTCAAAGAAAGGAGTTGGAGGCAGTGGACCTCACCCAAGACACAACTGCTATGATTTTTGGTAAATAGCCAAATTGCTTTCCAAAATGGTGCGATGATTCTGAACAGGCAGATCGCTTTTGCAAACTGGTAGAACCCAAATGCTTCTATGATCGCACCCAGGAATTTGTTTTATGTTAAAAATGCAAGACGGGATCACCTGACTCAGGAAGAACTTTATGAGTATTTTTGCCGTATAAGCTGAGCCTTCAACTGCCTTTTTCACCTTAGGATCCTTATAGTCAGGGTATGCTGCTCTGGTCCTGAGCTCATATGATTTGAATATGGGGCTTAAGTTGTAGATATTGTTAACTGAGCTAGAAGGCAAAATATTTTCTCTAAAAACCAAAATCTCAAGGGGGCGCCTGGGTGGCTCAGTTGGTTAAGCGTCCAACTTCGGCTCAGGTCATGATCTCACGGTTCGTGGGTTCGAGCCCCACATCAGGCTCTGTGCTGACTGCTCAGAGCCTTGAGCCTGCTTCAGATTCTGTGTCCCCCTCTCTCTCTGACCCTCCCCTGCTCATGTTGTCTTTCTCTCTCAGGAATAAATAAAACATTAAAAAAAATTTTTTAAAAACAAAACCAAAATCTAGGGGCACCTGGGTGGCTCAGTTGGTTAAGCATCCAACTTCAGCTGAGGTCATGATCTCATGGTCTGTGGGGTTGAGCCCCACGTCAGGCTCTGTGCTGACTACTCAGAGCCTGGAGCCTATTTTAGATTCTGTGTCTCCCTCTCTCTCTTCCCCCTCTCAAAAATAAATAAACATTTAAAAAATTTACAACAAAATTGCCACCCTTTGTCAAACAGCTAAACAAAGTAACCATTAAATAACCAAGCAAATAATCCAACATCATCAGTTGTTTTAAAAAAATAAACTCTGAGGTTTAAACAATACTTAAATTTCATGAGAAATAAATGCTTCTGTTCTTTTCTCTTGAATCCTGAATTATTCTCAGTCACAGCTTAATACCATCGTGGCCTTGATCCTCTAAATGATTAGAATGGGCCATTCCAACTGGAGTGGAGTTTAAAAGTCCTTGCTAGGCTGGTGTAAGCACCCAGCTGGCTTTCTAGACCTGGAATCTGTTATCCTGGCTATTCAGCCACGGACTCAAGAACCCCCACAAGGGCTTGAGACCCCTCTGAGACCCGGCTACACAGACAGGAAGGGCTATGTGAACTGGATTGTCGTATTTTTCCTCCTGAGGGGCAGGACAGCCCTGGGTGTTGAGAGGAGTCCAATCCCAGCAGAGACCAGAAGGGATGTTCGAAGGGGTGGAACAGACTGACTGCCCAGTTTAGACATCAAATGTCTGCATCATCGAACACCATGACAGCATCTGAATAATGAACTGGTCCCCTTTACCCCTAGGATAGGACTAGTGAAACTCAATATAATAAATATGACTCTGAATCTCATTTTCTTTTCTGTAAACAGGTTTAAAAAACCCTCTAATACAGTATTGAACACCAAATAGATGATTATCTGAAGGTCTTTGGAAGCAGATTAGAAATTAACTAATTACTATTTTTTTTTCATTAATAATAATGCAGCTAACACTGTAGCACATGTCTACATGTAGTTCTTCTCAGACTCCAGTGTGTGTATGAATCGTCTGGAAGTCTTCTTTAAATGCAGGTCTTAGGGGCGCCTGGGTGTCTCAGTCCATCCAACTCTTGATTTCAGCTCAGGTAATGATCTCAGGGTCATGGGATCGAGCCCCATGTCAGGCATGGAGCCTGCTTATGATTCTCTCCCTCACCCTTTGCTCTTCTCCCCTGCTTGTGCTCTCTTTCTAAAAAAATAAAAAATAAATGCAGATCTTCAATTCAGTGCACCTTGGGTATGAGCTGCTGTTACTGCTGGTTCACACACCACACTTTCAGTGACAAGGGTTTGCAGTAATTTGCAAACATGACATCTTCTAATAGAAGATTCCAGGTAGGGGCGCCTGGGTGGCTCAGTCAGTTAAACGTCCAGCTTCGGCTCAGGTCATGATCTCACGGCTCGTAAGTTCAAGCCCCGTGTCGGGCTCTGTGCTGACAGCTCAGAGCCTGGAGCCTGCTTTGGATTCTGTGTCTCCCTCTCCCTCTGCCCCTCTGTGCTCTGTCTTTCAAAAGTAAACATAAAAAAATTTTTTTTAAAAGAAGAAGAAGATTCTGGGCAGACTTCAAAATCCTCAGTCTGGACAGTTGTTATATATTCCAGTTGTTACATTTTCATATGAGCAAAACAGGCTGTGGTGATGTAATTGAATGGCACAGATTTAGAAGGTAGAAACTAGGGTCTACACAGGACTTATTAAGTGTGGTTGACATTTCCATAGATAATAGTTAAAAAAGGATGAGATCACATAAATTTGGTAAACCTTGGGTTAAGCGAAATTAAACCAAGCTCTTTACTATAGTGTTGTAATGCTTTCTTTCCGTGTTAAGTAATTTAAAACCCAAATAGAAATTGTTTGTATAAGCACTTTTTCTTTTTCTCCCAATACAAGAGATCGGGGAAGGTCCTAGGCCGGTTAATCCAGTGGCTGATTGATATCATTAAGGACCCAGGTCCCATCCACCTTCTTCTTCTGCCATATATGACACATGGACCCCATCCTTGGGCTAGTTAGGTCGTGAGCGACCAGATGACAGCAGTAAAAGGATCATCACCTCTTGATGCTGGCCAAAGGCAAAACATGGGCTGTTTCTTCTTTTAGTCTTTTTTCTTTGGGGTATTTTTTTTTTTTCAGTTCTAGAATTTCCATTTTAGTCTTTCCTAGTTTCTGTTTCTTTCCTGAGATTTCCTATCTTTTCTTTCATTGCAAGTCCTTTCCTTTATTTTCTTTTATGTTCTCAATTATAGTTATAATCGCTGCTTCACAATTCGTCTGCTCATTCTAACATCCTGATCATCTTGAGCCTGGTCTCCATTGGTTGAGTTTTCTTTGCCATATGGGCCACTTTTTCCTGTTTATTCTAATGTCAAGTAACTTTGGATTGTATCCTGAACATTGCAAACCATATGCTGTGGACTCTCGATTCTTGTCATTCTTCTAAAGGGTGTTGCTTTTTGTGTTGGTTTGTTTCAGCAGGCAGTTGGCTAGGCTGAACTGCTCTGCAAACACGGTCTCCCTTCTGGTGAATGTAAGCGGGTGGACATCTGTCTATCTGTATAGTGCTTTTTAGCCTTAACTGGGCTGCTTGAAGTCTGTCCCACACAAGTGGGCTTCAGAGATTTGTGCGGTCTACGTACAGAGTTTGGGGCTCCCATTTTGTGGCTCCTTCTCCTTTCTATTTTTGACAATTTTTTTAAAATATTTTTTTTATTTATTTCTAGGAGAGAGAGAGAGAATGACAGCGTGAGCAGGGGAGGGTCAGAGAGAGAGGGAGACACAGACTCTGAAACAGGCTCCAGGCTCTGAGCTGGCAGTCAGCACAGAGCCCGACGCGGGGCTCGAACCCATGAACCACGAGATCATGACCTAAGCGAAAGTCGGACGCTTAACCGACTAAGCCACCCAGGCGCCCCTCCTTCTCCTTTCTAGAATCTCACTCCTCGTTCTCCACCCCATGTGTTCCCAGGAACTCTGTCCTCTTGTTTTTCATGCCAGCACAACTGGGTTATATTCCAATTTTCACCACCTCACATGTACTTGATGGGCCTTCCCTCAGGTAAAAAGTTACAAAAAACAAAACAAAAAACCCAAAAACAAAAAAAGCCTATCCAGAGCTACTCCCTTCTTACCAGAGCTGTGTGCTTTGATCATTCTTCAGTGTCCTCATAGTTGCCTTTTATAATTTTGTCATGTGGGCAGTTTGTGGTCCAATAGGAGCTGCTCACCCATTACCAGATGCAGAACGTTTTTTGTTTTTTTTTTTTTAATTACATGTAATTGATATATAACAGTTTACAACATAACGGTTAGGATATTTGTATATATTGTAAAATGATCACGATCACCCCAATAAGTCTAGAGAATATCTGTCACCACACATAGTTACAAATGTTTTTCTTGTGATGAGAACATTTAGGATTTATTCTCTTAGCAACTATTTTCCAAATATGCAATACAGTATTAACTATAACCACCATGCTGTATATTACACCCCCAGGACTTATTTATTTTAGGACTGGAAGTTTATACCTTTGAGTTCCCTCATTCATTTTGTCCCCCCCCCCCCCCCCAACACCCACACCCCTCCATTTTCTCTGGCAACCAGCCATCGGTTCTCTGTGTCTATGAGCCTCTTTGGGTTTTGTGTTTTTGGTTCTTTGTTTGTTCATTTAGATTTCACATGTAAGTGAGATCACATGGTATTGTCTTTCTCAATCTGACTTCTTTTGGTTAGTATACTGCCCTCAAGGTCCGTCCATGTTGTTGCAATGGCAAGATTTCATTCTTTTTTATATACACACACACCCCAAGTCCTTTATCCATATATCCATCGGTGGACACTTAACGTTGTTTCCTTGTGTTGGCTATTGTAAATAATGCTGCAGTTAACAGAGAGGTGCAGGTACCTTTTTGAGTTATTGTTTCAATTTTATTTGAATAAAAACCCAGATTGGAATCGTTGGAGTGTATTTTCTGTTTTTATTTTTTTTTTTTTTTGAGGACTCTTCATACTTTTCCATAGTGGTTGTACTAACTTACGTTCCCAAAAACAGTACACAAGAGTTTCCTTGTTCCCACACTTTTGCCAGCATTTGTTGTTTCCTGTCTTTTTGATAATAGCCATTCTAACAAGTGTGAGATGGTATCTCATTGATGTTTTGATTTGTATTTCCCTGACATTTACTGATACTGAGCACTTCTTTGGAAAATGTCTATTCAGATCCTCTTCCCATTTTTTAATCAGATGAGGGTTTTTGTTTTTGTTTTTGTTTTGCTATTGAGTTGTATGAGTCCTTTATATACATTTTAGGTATTGACCCCTTAGCAGATTTATGATTTGCAAATATTTTTCTCATTCCACAAGTTGTCTTTTCATTTTGTTCATGGTCTCCATTGCTATATGGAAATTTTTCAGTTTGATGTAGCCCCTATTATTTATTTTTTCCTTTCGTTGCATTTGCTTTTGGTGTCAAATCTAAAAACTTGTCACCCAGACCAGTGTCAAGGAGCTACTGCCTATGTTTTCTTTTAGGTGTTTTATGATTTCAGAGTCTTATGTTCAAGTCTTTTTTTTTTAAATGTTTATTTTTGAGAGAGAGAGAGAGAGAGAGAGTAGAGACAGGAAAGAGGCAGAGAGAGAAGGAGACAGAGAATCTGAAGCAGGCTCCAAGCTCTGAGCTGCCAGCACAGAGTCTGACATGGGGCTTGAACCCACGAACTGGGAGATCGTGACCTGAGCGGAAGTTGGAGGCTTAACCAGCTAAGCCACCCAGGTGCCACAATGTTCAAGTCTTTAACCCATTTTGAGTTAACTTTGCGTATAGTGTGAGATAATGGTCCAGTTTCATTCTTTTGCAGGTGGCTGTCCTGTTTTCCCAGCACCATCCCGAAGGGACTCTCCTTCCCTCATTTGTATGTTCTTAGTTCCTTTGTCACAAATTGACTGTATATGTGTGAATTGATTTCTGGGCTCTCCGTTCTGTTCCTTGGATCTGTGTGTCTGTTTTTATGTAAGTACCATACTGTTTTGAATACTATAGTTTGTAATAGAGTTTGAATCAGGGAGCATGATGCTCCCACTGTGTTCTTCTTTCACAAGATTACTTTGGCTATTTGGCATCTTTTCTCATTCCATATAAATTTTAGGACTTCTTCTATTTCTATGAAAACTGTATCGGATTTCCTGATGAGGACTCCATTGAATCTGTATATTGCATTGGGTAGTATGGATATTTTAACAATGTTAATTCTTCCAGTCCATGAGTACAGAATTTCTTTTCATTTATTTGTATCTTCTTCAGTTTCATTCATTAATGTCTTACAGTTTTCAGTGTACAGGTCTTTCACCTCCTTGGTTAAATTTGTTCTTAGGCATTTTATTCTTTTTGATGCGATTATAAATGGGATTGTCTTCTTAATTTCTCTTTTTCAATAGTTTGTTATTAGTAAATAGAAATGCAACAGATTTTTTATATTGATTTTCTATCCTGAAATTTTATTGAATTCATTGATTAGATCTATTAGTGTTTTTGGTGGATTCTTTAGGATTTCCTTTCTTTTTTTAAAAAAAGATTTTATTTATTTATTTATTTACTGAATCTTTGTTTATTTTTGAGAGATAGAAAGAGAGACAGAGAGCAAGGAAGGAAAGGGCAGAGAGAGAGAGGGAGACACATAATCTGAAGCAGGCTCCAGGCTCTGAGCTGTCAGCACAGAGCCCAACATCCGGCTTGAACCATGAGATCATGACCTGAGCTGAAGTTCGACGCTTAACCAACTGAGCCATCCAGGCGCCCCTAAAGATTTTATTTTTAAGTAATCTCTATATCCAACATGGTGCTCAGTCTCACAATGCCGAGATCAAGAGTCACATGCTCTACCAACTGAGCAAACCGGGCGCCCCTCCTTTAGGATTTTCTATTATAATATCCTGTCATCCTGGATACATACTTTTTATTAGTGTCTCTTTAAAAAGCAAAGAGGGCTTTTTTAGAATTCCCCAGCAGATTGCCTCTGTCTCATTGGCCACAATTGTGTTCTCTGCTCTTTCTTAATCCTCCCTGTTCTGGGATTTAGTTGCCCTGAGGGACACGGTTGCCCTGAGGAGGGTAAACAGATTTAGGGTTTGATTAGCCAGGAATAAATTAAGAATCTCTGTTAAGCAGGAAACCAAAAGAACTTGCCACCAGGGACTTCCCAGAGCCTTTAATATGAAAGTTTGCATTGTGGATCACCAAGTTCTTATCCCCAATCTCATCTGCATTATTTCTTAAACTTGTTCCTTTGACGAAGAAATCCTTTGTCCACAGACCCTGTGTCAGAACTGTGTTCTGCAGGGTACACTCAGCACACTGGTCTCAACTGGAAGCCACAGGTTTCCTGGGCCACCTTCTGGTAATAACATTCGGCGTGCTTCACCGCTCTGACAGCCTGACCAGCAGGCACTGGGCTTTATCAGCGTTCTCAACTCAACAACTGTTTGTGAACCATGGCGATGGGTTGGACTAAAACCCGAGTTCCAAACCAGTTGCTGGAATAAATACGCTTAGTGGTGAAGTAAGTGTTGCCTCAATTTTTGACTGACTATTCCTGGAAGGTGAGTATCTCGGAGAAAATCCAAGGAAATGAGTCTTTCCTTGAAACCACAGCTAAATGGAGGGCCCAGGACTTGGCTCTGATAATTATTTAATTAAACTAAGCTGAGGAAGTGATTTTCCTGGATTTACTGCTTTGCAGGTTAGGCTCTGGTGCCAGGGAATAGTTCCCTCTCAAACCACTGACTATCCCAAGAAAGGTTTAAAATATGTGTAGGGGTGCCTGGATGGCTCAGTCGGTTAAGCATCCGACTTTGACTCAGGTCATGATCTCACAGTTCGTGAGTTCAAGCCCCACATCGGGCTCTGTGCTGACAGCTAGGAGCCTGGAGCCTGCTTCAGGTTCTGTGTCTCCCTCTCTGCCCTTCACGCACTCACACTCTGTCTCTCTCTCTCTCTCTCTCTCAAAAATAAATAAACATCAAAAAAAAATTTTTTTAATATGCTTAAAAACCCCACAAATTATTGAAAAGATGATACAAAAATATGAGTCAGGGCCTTTTTAAAGTAGAAAGATCCCTATAATCCTACCACACAACAGATTTTGTTGGTACAGTCCCTTTCCACATGCCACATTTTTATGTACCATTTTTCCTTGATTCTAAAATACCATCAATGTTAAGACTGAGCATCAGTTTACTAAAAGCATTTTAGGGAAAAAGAGAAACCACCCCAAGAACCTATTAAGAATGTCCATTGGGGCACCTGGGTGGCTCAGTTGGTAGGGCGTCCGACTTCGGCTCAGGTCATGATCTCACGGTTTGCGGGTTCAAGCCCCACGTCGGGCTGTGTGCTGACAGCTCGGAGCCTGGAGCCTGCTTCAGATTCTGTGTCTCCCTCTCTCTCTACCCTACCCTGCTCATGCTGCCTCTCTCTCTCAGAAATAAATTAAAAAAAAAAAAAAAAGAATGTCCATTGATTGTAAGATTCATTCCAATATCAGAAACTTTAAAATGTAGGGAGCAAAACCCATGCCTTAGAATTGAGGACTATAAGTAGGAAAAAATTACTGATTGGTTTCACTTTGCTATGTATCAGCAAGTGTTTTATTTTACTTTTCACTTTTTTTTTTTTGAAGTAATCTCCACACCCAACGTGGGACTCAAACTCATGACCCTGAGATCAAGAATTGTCTGATCTCCTGATGGAGCCAGCCAGGCACCCCCTAAACTTTTCCCTTTCTTTCTTTCTTTCTTTCTTTCTTTCTTCCTTTCTTCCTTTCTTCCTTTCTTCCTTTCTTCCTTCCTTCCTTCCTTCCTTCCTTCCTTCCTTCCTTCCTTCCTTCCTTCCTTCCTTTCCTTCCTTCCTTCTTACCAGCAGGTGTTTTAAATTATTTGATTTTTGAATTGGAAACATTCTCAGATGGCTCAATAGTCAGAAGGTACAGAAGCATTGTCAGTGACTTGTCCCCCACTGCTCACCTCTCTGTCCCCTCCCTACAGGCCCTCAGTGTTTTCAGTCTCTTGTGTGTCATTCAGAAGCATTTTATGCTTATAATTGTGAGTCAAACCTTATATTCTCTGCCCCCTTTTTGACACAAATACTAGCTTATTGTACTCCCTCTTCAGAGCATTGCTTTTTCACTTAACAAAATATCACCAAGATAGATCAACACCATGTCCAGACTCTATGGATTTCTTTTGCTTTTCTAAGACTACATCACAAGCATATCTCGATCTTTTTATATAATTGCGATAATCATCCTTTTCAATGACTGTGTGATTTTGTGGGGTGACTGGACCACATTTAATAATAACTCCCTGGTGTCGAGCATGGAGATCGTTTCCAGTGTTGCTATGACAGGGGATGCGCTATGACCACTTACTCATTCAACAGCTACTTATTTGACAACCATAAACTGTGATCCTCCTAGATACCAAGGTGCTTTCCCCTAAGGGACTGACAGGCAAGCAGGTGGAATTGAAGGAGAGCACAGAACCGGCCCCACTCCCCAGGGAGCCTCTGGGCACCAGTCTAGGCTCCCACATAGGGAGTGCAGAGAAGGATGATGATGGACCCACCCACTGTGCTGGCCTGTGTCAATGGACAAGTTGGCTTACAGCTGACTCCTCAGGCTTCTGAACGTGGTGAATAGAGTCATCCACAACAGACGTGTCTGACGGACACGCCTCCACGGCTGACCCTGTCACTGCCAGGACCTCCGCTACAGTGAAAATAACAACAGTGGTTAATGCTTCATAGCATTTACTATATGCCAGGGCAGCCCCCTAGGGGCTAAATATTATTACCTTCCCATTTTATAGATAAGAAAACTGAGGCACAGAGATGTGAAGTAACTTGTCAGCGGTGCAGGGATACAGCTGTGATTCGAACCCCCAAAGCCCGGGCCCCTCACCAGCTGCACTACTCTGTCCTGAGAGGGGCAGCTGGGTTTCACCCCGGCAGCACTTCTTGTCTTTGTTCGGTGACTGCTGACCCGATTCCTTTTCCTTCCTAAATCTCCAGGGTAAATAAACTCAAGTGCCTTTAGTACTCATTTATGGGATGAGCATTTTCCTACTTTGAGCATGGCTTTTCTTCCTCTCCAGAGAACTGCCTGCCAGCAGCATTGAGCGGGGGTCTCCCCTCCTCCACTGCGGACAGGGGTGCCTCCTCTTACCCCGCAGCCAAGCAGCGCAAGGTGGCCCAGACCTCGGGACTCAGACAGCCCAAGACTGCAGGGACCGCGCGGATTGCCCTTCCATTGTCTCTCCCCCGCCCCCCGCCCCCCCCCCCCCCCCCCCCCCCCCCGTCTCGGCTCCCCATCCCCCACCTCGCTCAGCTCTCCTCAGACAACCACCCTGTCCCCCAGACAACGGCGGCTCCCCGCTCTCTGCCGGGAGCGCTGCCCTTCCGCCCCAGCTCCAGAACACACGTAATGAAAGTGTCCTGGATGCCCCGTCTCCTGGCCCATTTCTAATAATTCAATTTCATCGCAGCTATTGGAACGAAAGGCCCTCTTCACCTCGAATATTTCAAATGCCGAAACAAACAGCAACTTACAGCAAATGGGACCGTCCACAGCGATTCTTCTTTGTTTACAGGAATGGAAGTAACAGTGAAAACAGCACAAAAGATTGGCAGTGAAAAATGAGTTTCCTTGCTGCCCTCAAACCCCGGCCCCCGCTCCTCCAAAGTAACCACCCTCAGTAGTTTTCTTTCTGAAATGTTACCTGCGTACACATTTTTTTTTTCCAACATAAATGATAGCATGCTGTTTGGATCCCTGGTTTTTTATTTGCATTTTTCCTACTTACCGATATATCTTGGAGAACTTTCCATATGAGCACTTCCAGATCTCCCTGATTCTTTTCTATGGCTGTGGAGAATTACATTATATGACTCTGCCATAACTCATTTAGCTAGCTTTCCACGGATGGATATTTAGTGCCTTCTAGATTTTTGCTATTACAAATGTTGCTGTATTTAACAACCCCATGCATATATTTTTGGGGACTCTTGTGAGTACGTCTGTAGGATAGATTTCTCCAAGTATTTATTTTAAAATAAAGGGTGCCAAGTTGCCCACCAGACTGTAGTTTTTCAATGGAGACTGAACCGATAGCTTGATGGTTAAATCATTTAAGATAACCAAGACTCTATTTTATATGGGAGAGCATTTTTATAACTTCAAGCCACAAAAACATAAATCATAACGGAAAAAGAATGATACATTTTAAACTTCTATACCATAGAGATAACATAAAAAAATTAAGGGGTGCTTGGGTCGGTTAGTTGGTTAAGCCTCCGACTCTTGGTTTGGGCTCAGGTCATGATCTCATGGTTTTGTGAGTTCGAGCCCCGCTTCAGGCTCTGTGCTGACAGTGAGGACAGCTTGGGATTCTCTCTCTCTCTTTCTCTCTCTCTCCCCCCCGCCGCTTGTACTATCTCTCTCAAAATAAACAAATAAACATTAAAAAAATTTTAAGTTACAAGTCACAAACTGGGAGAGGATATTTGCAACGCATTTAAAATTAGCTAGTATTAGTACCAACATCTACTCATTATTGACAAGAGACAAATACTGCCCCCACCCCAAAGGGAAAAGACTAAGAACAAGCAATTCAAAGAAGAGGCAACTGGATTGACCAATGGATGGCTGAAATAATGCCCAGCCTCACAAATAACCAGGAAAATATCAGGTGAACAATGAGATAGCATTTCACATCACTCAGATTGGCAACTTTTTTTTTCTTTTAATTCATTTCTAGGGGAGAGAGAGAGAGAGAGAGAGAGAGAGAGAACGTGAACAGGGGAGGGTCAGAGAGAGAGGGAGACACAGACTCTGAAATAGGCTCCAGGCTCTGAGCTGGCAGTCAGCACAGAGCCCGACGCGGGGCTCGAACCCACGAACCGCGAGATCATGACCTAAGCGAAAGTCGGCCGCTTAACCGACTAAGCCACCCAGGCACCCCAGATTGGCAACTGTTTAATTCTGGCAATACCAAGAGATGCAACCAGTTAGATCTCTCTCAGTGGGAACGTAAATTGGCCCAACCATTCTAGAGAGCAATAGTCAGATTGAAGAGGTGCCCTCTGCATTAACTATATTTTCTTATTTTGTATATTCTTTGTGGTTTTTTTACATTTATTTATTTTTGAGAGAGAGTGAGACAGGGTGCCAGCAGGGGAGGGGCAGAGAGAGAAGGAGACAAAATCTGAAGCAGGCTCCAGGCTCCGAGCAAGTGTCTAGCACAGAGCTGTGAGCGAGGCTCAAACCCATGAACCATGAGATCATGACCTGAGTCCAAGTTTGACACTTAACCGACTGAGCCACCCAGATGCCCAGTTATTTTGTATATTCTTGGTGTTCTAGCCCGTGTGAATTCCCTGACTGAGCCACTGCCCACGCCCCCAAGCCCCCAGGGCTAGCCAATCAGAGGAAAGGGCTGGGAACACATCTTTCCTATGCAAACAAGCCATCACAAGCCCAGACTCTGCTCCTATTTTCCAGGAGGCAATATTCCTCTGCTCTAATCACCCCGGGCCAGGTACCAGCCAGAGACCACTCCTACAGTCCGCTGACATTATTATTCAAACTAGCCAATCCCAAGCTGTTTCCTCCGACCTGCCTTGCATTTCTCTCTTTTTTAAAAGTTTTTAATGTTTTATTTATTTTTGAGAGAGAGAGAGAGAGAGAGAGAGAGTGAGAGCAGAGAGAGAGGGAGACACAGAATCCGAAGATTGGCTCCAGGCTCTGAGCTGTCAGCACAGAGCCCGACGCGGGGCTTGAACCCACGAACCGTGAGATCATGACCTAAGACGAAGGTGGGCGCTTAATCAACTGAGCCACCCAGGCGCCCCTGCCTTGCGTTTCTCACAGAAAACACAGTAAAGGCTCTGGGCCCTGCTTTCCCTTTATCCCTCCTCTTTCTGACCAAACCTGTTGCTTCCCCAAGTAGGCCTGCTTGTGTCCTGATCTCTGGAGATGATGTAAGGGCTGTATCCCCGCTTAACCACTGGTTCGCTTTCTGTGGTTTCAGTTACCAGTGGCTGACCACGGTCCGGAAGCAGGCTATCGCCCTCCTGATACGTTGCCAGAAAGTCAGTGGTGGCCCGGTGCTCTGTCACAACGCCTGCGTCATTCTCTTCGTGGCATCTCCTCACGCAGGCATCTTGTCCTCTCACATCAGCACAGGAAGGAGGGTGAGCACAGTACACTAAGATATTTTGAGAGAGAGACCACATTCACGTAGCTTTTATTACAGAATTTTGTGACAATGGTTTTATTCTTGTTGTTGTTAATCTCTTAACTTACTGTGCCTAATTTATTTTTTTAAATTTTTCAATGTTTATTAATTTTTGAGAGAGAGAGAGACAGAGCATGAGTGAGAGGGGAGGGAGGAGGCACAGAATCCGTAGCAGGCTCCAGGCTCTGAGCTGTCAGCACAGACCCTGACGCAGGGTCCGAACTGACAAACCACAAGATCATGACCTGAGCCGAAGCCACCGCTCAACCGACTGAGCCACCCAGGCGTCCTTACTGTACCTAATTTATAAATTAAACTTTATCACAGGTGTGTATGTACAGGAAAAAGCATAATGCATAGAGGGCTCAGTACTAACCAGGGTTTTGGGGATCCACTGGGGGGGTCTTGGAAGGCTTCTCTGCTGACATGGGGAACCACTGTAAAAGAAATTGCTTTCAATGGCGTTGGCCTTCCCCCTCCGTAAATTCAGATTTTGTGGGTGCAATTGATACACACACACCGTGACCTGAAAAATTCCCATACCCTGCAGACGGAGATGTGTACCAGGGTGCTCACTGCAGCTATAGTGAAGCATTGGAAACGACCAGAATGTCTGTCAGTAGGAGAATGATAAATATGTTGTCCCGTGGTCCCATAATGGGTTACCCAAAAGCAGCGAAATGGAAAGGACGAGAACCGTGTGTCACAACACGAGTGAAAATGGCAAATCGCAGAATAAATCAATGTGTTGGCTTACATGAAATTTAGAAACATTTATAAAACGATACTGTACATGGTTATAAATCATATCCATGTAATAAAAGTATAAAAACATGGAAGAGATAGATTCTGTCCGATCTGGGACCTGGGTTCCTGTGGGAAGGAGAGTGGGGGCGGGGGTGGAGGAGGCAGGGAAGGTTAGGGAAGAGTTCAAAAGGAGATTTTAACTCCATCTGTGATGTTGCGTTTCTTTAAAACCAAACAAATATTTGACTGAGATGTGGTGCAATGTTAAGATCGTCCAAGATGTCTGGGAGGTCCTTAGATATTTGCTGTTCTATTTTTGGTACTTTATGTTGAGTCTATTTTATAATGAGAAGATATGACTTAGGCTGCCTGAATGATCTCAAGGTCATATAAAGGACACCATGACAGCAGGCTGGCAAAGCTCTGTCCCCACCCCCCTTGTGTCAGATTTTCTCCTCTCTCCCTCAGCCTTCTTTTTAAAAATTACCGACTTTTTAGAAAAGGTGTAAACACGTGCACCACACAGAGAATACACCTACAGTAGATCGAGTGTTTGGAAATTAAGTCACACACGTCCAAGGGCTCTGTTAGAGCCCTGCTTGATTAAGTAGCAGAGCCCCACTTCCTTTTCAGGAGGAATACAGAAGAGACTAATCTACTTCTTCCAACAAAGGTCTTTGTTGATAAGCAGTTTCTAAAAGGCATAATAAGAATTTCCTGAAATTTTTTTAAAGTTTTCAGAATTTTCACAAATCGGGATCCTTTCATCTAGAAGAACAGACTACCTTAAAGTATTTCTTTTTGTTTTTACTAGAAACAGATGGCATATTTTATTTGTTCTTTTCAAGATGAAGGTTACATTTTACTGAAAATATTTAATAGCCCTTGCATTAGTCATGAGGTTTTCAGCAGCAAATATCAGATCAACAGTGGCTTAAACAATAGAGATACTCAGCTGTCTGGCATAATAGGACAGTCACAAATGGTTTAGGGATGGGTACAGTCACTCAACAATCTTCTCAAGGACTCAGGCTTTTGCTTTCTTTCTCTTTTGCTATCCGCACGGTGGTAGCCAGCCTCCAAATTGGCCCTCAACAATTCCCGCCTTGGTATTCATACGCCCTCCTACATTTTACCAGTGTTGGTCAGTGTGCCCAGTAGAATATGATAGAAGGGATGGTATGGCTCCTGAGATTAGGTTATAAAAAGACGACAATCTCCATCTTGGGTTCACACAGTTCTCTCTGTCTCCTCTATCTCTGTCTCTTACTCTCTTTCACTTTCTTGCATCTCTCACTCTGGGGAAAGCAAACTGCCATCTTGTGAGCAGCCCACTGGAGAGGTCCATGTGGTGAGGCATCAGAGCTTTCTATCAATAGCCAGCCAACAGCTGATGCCTACCAACGACTGTGAGAGTGCGTTTGGAAGTGGATTCTTCCACCCCAATGACCCTTGGAACGACTGCAACCTTGAGAATCAGTTTACCTACAACCTCATGAGAGATCCTGGGCCAGAACCACTCAAATATGCCATTTCAGGAATTCTGTGAGATCATAAATGTTACCTTAAGAGATTAAGTTTTGAGGTAATCTGTGACACAGCAATAGATAAGGAATACACTCCATGTGTCCACCATGCTTCCCCTGATGGACACAAGGTGGCTGCCATAGCTCCAAACATCACATTCTCACAGAGCAGCACCTCAGGCAGGAAAAATGGAGGAGAGAGGAAAAGGGGCTTTCTCTGTGTACACCTTTTTCCTTCACCAAGGAGGAGAATCTTTCTGAGAAGCCACCAGCAGATTTCCCCTTACTTCACATTGACCAGAACTGGATCTCATGATTGTTTCTAGATGCAAGGGGAGGGGGGAGCGGCTGGAAAATCAAGTCTCAGGTGTTTTAGCTGCTTTATAGGGAAGTGGGCAGAGAACAAGTGGCCCGGGAATGGCTGCTATGTAGCAACAACAGTATCTAATCAGCCCTGCCCACAGTTTCAATTTGTCTGGTCGTTTTCACCGGGCACCCTTAGCTTTTTCCTTCACGCTCTGTATTCACCGTCAGCTGGAAAGTAAGTCTTAATCAGATTCAGGTTAAACATTATTGGCAAGATCATCCATGGGTGATGCCGTGACCTTCATCCTCTCTCACCTCAAGAAACAACCAGTTTCTACACTAAAGAGACATTTTATAAGATTCAAGCGGAGGGCGAGGTATCATCAATGAAAGGCTAACCCCACAGTCTCAACGCTGCGTTCCTCCCCCAGGGCCATGTCCTGGTGGCTTGGCACATTTTATACTTATGAGAACTCCAGGTTCTTCCATAAATTCCTTTGGGGTCATCTTGTTGGGACTGCATGTGGTAGGCAGTCACCCCCTCCTGCCTGTGATTGCCCCAGGGGCTGATGAGTCACACGGGCAGGGCTAAGTCAGCTCAAAGCACCTGAGACGATTCCAAGCTGACTTGAAAACGCAGAAATGTTGCAACGGATCCTTTCTTGGTGTCTTCCTTAGGGCTTTCAGTCTAACCTCAGGAACAAGGGGAAAGGAGATCAGCCTTCTCAGCGGCTTGACTCCGAGGCACAGGAGAAGGTGTGCGGGCCACTCCGCCAGGGTCAGCGCTCCGTGAACACGTTAGCAGCGCCCATGGGGCCTTCTCGTGGGCTAGCCTGACTTTCTGGTTTGCTCGTCTGCAGAGAGGCTGTGGTGCACCTGCTGGGGCCCCCATCATCCCCTGTGGGATAAGCGCACTCAGCGAAGACGATGGCCCAACCCAATAGCCAGGCCGAGGTGGTGGGGACGTCTGAGGCCACGTCAGATCAAGACACCATCCTCGAAAGGATGGCGGGCCCCAGCCTTTCGCAGCCCATCTCAAGCCCTCGCAGCCTGTGCAGAGCAAGGTGGTCTGGCCTCCCGTTGCCTTGGGGATGGCAACATGAACCTGGAAGGAGAATACGGGCCCAACGTGGTCTTTCTTCACCAGAACCCTGTGCCAACCTTTAACTGCTTACCCTTCTCTGCTGCCTCAGTGGCACGGGTCTCTGCCCCCTTCTGGAGACTTCCCGCCCCCCTACCTCCAGCGCCCACCTCATCTTGTTCTCTCAGACACGTCTTAAAGGTCCCTCGGTTTCCCCAGCCCTGTCTCAGTTTCCTTAAGTCAGCCAAAGGCTGCCCTACCCCTCCCGACCCCCAGGCTGAAACCGAGGTATCCGCAGTGACTCATCTTCACCCAACCAGTCGCCCCGTCCTGAGAGTGTCTGCAGCACTGACTTCCTTACCTTGTTTCCCTTCGGCTTCTGCACTGGCCCGGTCGCCAGCCTCTCTAGAAGGATACAGTTCTGCTTCCTCGTCTTCCAGTCCTGGTCTCGTCGCCTGTCTGAGCCCTCTGCCCACTCCTCCTGCGGATCACAAGTGAATCACGCCTTCCTCTCCAGAGCTCCCCTTTCTATTCCGCCTTACCTCCCAGGTCCATCTGTTCCAGAAGCCTGGACCCTTGCTACCCTTTAATCATAACAGAGGTACCACATGCCAGGCATTTGACAGCCATATCTTTAACCTTTATAGCTACAGCAACGGTATTATTGTCCCTTTCACAGATGAGGAAAACAGAGGCCAGGAGCCTCACACACAGGTCACGCTGCCTGTAAAGAGCAGAGCTGGGATTCAGCTCGTGTCGGCGTGATTCAAAGCCCTTCATCCTGTGTAACTGCCCTCCATCACGCCCATTCTGTCTTCTGCGGGGAGTTTGTGCTGTTCCTTGCCACTAAACCCTCCCTCTTCCTTCCAGCTTCTTTGAATCCCCCCAGCCCAGGGGTCCAGCGCATAGCTTCTCGGGTGGTTCCCGCCCACGCTAGTCACCCTCGCGTCTTACCTTCCCTGGCAGGAATCTCAGCCCCGCGCGACTTGGTCCTTAATTACAGACTGCCGTGTGCGGTTCTCTGGTTGTTTCACGTTTGCTTGTCTTGTTCCCAAGAAGCCTGTGAGCGTCCGAGTGAGGGGATGGTGCTGGTACCCACCCTGTCCCCGAGGCGCCTGACACAGAGCTCGGTGCTCAAATACTCGGTGGAGCTGACCTGGTGTCCGAGGAAGGAGGCAGGATCCCCACATTCCAAAAGCTGGCTGAACTCCAGCCTGTCGCGACCCACCTTCGCCCTCCCCCGCCCCCCGCCAGCAGCAAAGCCTCGTATCCCTCTCTGCATGCCTGTGTCAGGACTCACATTGTCCCTGTCACACACACAGTTAATCCAAAGTTCTCTTCCCAGATGCAGGAAGCAGTTATAGAACTGGAATATCCACCCAAGAGAAAAAACTTTCTCCTAACTGAGTCCTGGGGGGGTCACCCTCCTTGTGGATTCCGGTGTGGATCAGTGAGGCCACGAGTCGGTGGGGGCTCCCTGGGACTGGGGAGAAGCATCGACATCACATCCTAACAGAGTGTGTGGGGCTGGGCTGAGCACTGAGTGGGGGACTCGGTGTCTCAATTCTTTTTTTTTTTTCCAAATGTTTTATTTATTTCTAGGAGAGAGCGAGACAGCGTGAGCAGGGGAGAGTCAGAGAGAGAGGGAGTCACAGACCGAAACAGGCTCCAGGCTCTGAGCTGGCAGTCAGCACAGAGCCCGATGCGGGGCTCGAACCCACGAACCGCGAGATCATGACCCAATCGCAAGTTGGACGCTTAACCGACTAAGCCACCCAGGCGCCCCACGGTGTCTCAATTCTAATTCAGGTCCTGACACCGCATGGTCTTGGGTGGGAGGGAGGGGGGAGATGTGATTTTGCCACTTTGCAGCTTTGTGGTATCCTAGGCAGAGAAATTTGTGGACTGAGGAGGGGCCCTCCTCTCCTGGGCCGCACTGCACGGCTCCAGAAGGGGCATGGCCAGTGCTCCCTGGAGCCAGTCGCGGTCCCCATGCACCACTTCCTTTGCCCTCTGGGCTCCAAAGTACCTCTCGGCCCTCATCCCTGTGCCCCCACATCTGGCCTCGCAAAGCTGTTCATTCTTGGGGTTAAATGTTGCCATCTCAAAGTTATCATCAGAAGAGCATACAGTATGAAGCTCTAAACACTTAGAATGATCTAGATTTCAGGCTGATTTTCTCCTGTACACTTAGGAGACAGCATGGAAGTCTGGGACTTGGTGGGTGGGAAGGTACTAAGGGTGAGTGGGTCCGCATAGGGCTCGGGAGCCAAGGTGGGGAGAGATGGCGAGGCGGTGCTGGGTTGGGCCCTGAAGCCTGACTTCTCTTCCTTTACAATTTTGCCCGTGGCCGGTCCTAACATGTGAACACACACACGGTCTTACGTAAGAACAAATGAAAACGATTGTGTAACACACCGTGCGGGGCCCACGGAGCCTGGAGAAGGAGCCTGGGGAGGGGCAATGCTGTCGGGGGGCACGCGTGGTGTGAGCGTGTCCCCCTCAAGCACCATAGGCCACCTGCCGGCCCTGCCCCTGTGGGGGAGGGGACACGGTCCTCTCGGAGTGAGGCCAGCGTATCATTCCTCGGCTGCCGCAGCTGTCAGAGAGGCACGCTGTGATAACCATTGGTGGAGCTTTTGCAACTCAGTGTGTGAAGCCTCCTGGGCTGAGGGCTGCGTCGTGCCTGCCTCTTGGGGATGGCCCTGGTGGCAGCTGCCAGGGCTGCTAGCTGTGCGCAGCACGGGACCAGTGCTCAGGAGTCTGGCACAGAGATGAATCCAGCCACGCAATGAAGTCGGGGACGTGCTGGGAGGTCCAGGACGCCGCTCACACATTCGGGGTGCCTTCTACAACCCCTCCTGGGCCTGACACCTTGTACCAGCCTTTGGGACTGCCTCCTGGAGGAGCCCGACAGGCCCAGGCGGTGGCTGCCTGAGCCGCCCGTGGGTGTCCCAGCCGATCCGGGAGAGACGGCCCCATTCTCGGCTCCGGGCCGGCAGCGAGGCTCGGCCCTGAGTTCTAGCAGGAGAGCAGCCGGAGGCAGGCGCTGAGGGGCCAAAGCGATGGAAGAACAGGTGTTCAAGGGGGACCCCGACACTCCTCATTCCATCTCCTTTTCTGGCAGTGGATTTCTCTCCTTCTACCAGGCCGGGGCGGTGGATGCCCTTCGAGACCTGGCCCCCCGGATGCTGGAAACAACCCATCGCTTCGCCGGGACGTCGGCGGGGGCAGTGATTGCGGCCCTGGTCATCTGCGGGATTGAAATGGGTAAGGCCTTGGTTCTGGTTCCCTGGGGGAACTTCTGGGGGGATTCCCCCAGGCGGAGCCTGAAGATGGCTTGGGACGCTTTGGGGAACAAAGACAGGCATTCCGGGTGGCGGGAAAGGAAGAAGGGGGTTCAGCGGGACAGCAATCACCTGGCACATCTGAGGTCGGGGTCTGCCAGGTCCCAGAGTCTGACCCACTGGGCGAGCGTGAACCCATCTCTCCCTCAACGCTCTGTCTGCCAGGGAGAGAGAAAGGCAATACCTCCCTCAAACACCCTGGGCTTGGAAGTGACACCATGACACGGTCATACCCTGGCATTCCTGTTGGGCCTTGTTTGAAATGCACACATCCTTGGGCGGGGCAACACTTCACATCTTCATCACTGTGGTGGGGCCGGCATCCAGGCGGCTGGAGAGGTACAAGCCTTGTGGCTTCAGGGATGAGCCGGAGGGGGCGAGACGGGGAAGGAATACAGAGGATCTCAGGTCACCTTCTTCCCCAGAGACGAGGACCGGAGGGCAGAAGGGGCGTCCGGTGTAGGGGAAGCGCACGTGTTCCTGCCAGTCCCATATTGTGGGTCTACACCAGCATCCCCATGGGCGCCTCGGAGCGCATTTATTCATTTACTGTGCTATCATACGACGTCCGCGCCCTCCAGAAGCAGAAATTCTAGAGACAGGAGACATTAAGCATTCAGATAGGTAACCTTATGATGCCACATCAGGACGTGATAAGACCTAGAAATACAATTATGGCAAGAAAGAGTCAGAGAACAAAGTGGGGGCTGTTTGAGCAAAGGTGGTCAGGGAAGCCCTTTCGGAGAAGGCGACATCCCAACGGAGCCCTGAGTGATGTGACAGAACCAGTCATTGGAAGATGGGGGAAAGAACGTTCCAGGTGGAGAAACAGCCAGGGAGCCAGGGAGTGGGGGCGAGAAGGGGGTTGGGCGCCAAGGCTGGAGAGGCAGGCGGGGGTCAGATGGCACGCACAGGACTCTTGGGGCCGGAGCTCGGAGAGCAGGGGAGCACAGGCACGCTGTGAGGGGCGACATGGGGAGGCGGCTCAGAGCACGCGCTCCACGTGCATTGGATCCCAGCTTGGCCATTACGCCACGTGGGCTGGGGGCACACTCCTGTGGCTCCGTTTCTGCACCTGTAAGGTGGAGACTCTGCGTGTACCTGATTCTCAGTGTCGTTAGAGGATTAACTGAGCTAGAGTGACCGGCTTATCACTGAGTCTGGCACCCGGGAATCGCTTTGGTGCGTGCGGATCTACTACCCTGCTGGGGTTTTTCAGGAACCTCACTCAGCGGCTGCGCAGAGTCAGGCGGAGGGGGAAGGGCAGCACCAGGGAGCCTCTGGTGTGTCCAGCGGGGGATGAGCACAGCAGGTGGCTGGGTGATGAAGACAGAATGAAGCCAATGGGCTCAGGACACACTTTGAAGGTAGAGCCAGTGAGCCTTGCAGAAGGTCCCGCTGCATAGTGTGAGGAGAGGGTGCCAGCGGGCTGCCTTCCCCTCCCGGGGGCCCCTGTGCCTGGTGAGAAGTCTGTCTGTCTTCATTGTAAAGAATAATAGTAATGCCCACTTACTGAGTACCTTTTACAGGCAAATAATATTTTCTTTCTAATATTTCACAAGTAATCAACTCTTCCTCACTGTACAAAACTCAAACAGTGCAAAAGTATGTGGAGTTTTTTTTTTTTAAGCCTCCTTCCTGTAGCCAGTGCTAAGGGCTCTGCTTAGATCCTTCTAGATTTTTTTTTTCTCATTTAAATTCCAGTATAGTTAACATAGAATGTCGTACTCATTTCAGGAGTACAATAAGAAAGGGCAAGATGTCCTTCTTTGGTATGGCTGAGTAATTATCCGCTCATCAATCGATGGGCACTTGGGCTGCTTCCGTAATTTAGCTATTGTAAATAACGCCGCAGTAATCATAGGGGTGCATGTATCCTTTTGAATTAGTGTTTCCTATTCTTTGGGTAAATATCCAGTAGTGGAAATACTAGATCATCTAGTAACTCTATTTTTCATTATTTTGAGGACCCTCCATACTGTCTTCCACGGTGGCTGTACCAGTTTGCATTCCCACCAACAGTGCTCGAGGGTTCCTTTTTCTCCACATCCTCGCCAGCACTTGTTGTTTTGCATGTTTTTGATTTTAGCCATTCTGACAGATGTAGGTAATATCTCATTGTGGTTTTGATTTGCATTTCCCTGATGATGAGTGAAGTTGAGCGTCTTTTCAGGTGTCTGTTGGTCCTTGTACATCTTTTTTTTTTAATTCAGAGAGTCCTCTGAATGTAGCAGTTGATGTTTCAGTCACACAATGGGCCCTAGAACACACCTTCAGAAAGGGGCTGGGTGAGAGCCCCCACTCCTTCGTCTGAGAGTCCCAGAGTCCCAGCCCTTGGAGACATCCTGCCTCTGGGATTCTGTCCCTTTCTGGGTATCTGTGTCACTCACCTGCTCTGTTGTCCCACCCGCGTCCTGGCTTTATTGCAATTTCTTAAAATACACCATCTGGAAGAGTTAAGTGGTGTTTCCATCCACTGGCATTCAAGGCCTTGTCAGAACTCATTCAATTCAATCAGCTCAACCAATACTGCCAAAAGCTGACATGGGCGGGCTGTGACAGGCATGGACAGTAGGGTGCGAGGCACCGAAACCCATGAGAACACCCAATTGTAGTTGCGACCAAGGCCTGGATCGTGCACTGCCCATGATCAGGAGAGTAGTTCAAGCGGGAGTGAGGTGCACGTGGGATTTGCCCTTGTCATAACACTTGTGAGATTTATTATTTCACATCATTCCAGTCTGCTTCATTTCATTAACTGCCATATAATGTGCTAGCACTTCCTCTATATCAGGCACTGTTCTAAGTCTTTGGCATATCCACTCATTCAGTCCTCACGACAACCCTATGAGGTGAAAACTATTATTATCTCCATTTACAGAGGAGGAAACTGAGTCACAGAAAGCTTAACTGACTTACCTAAGGTGATAATGCAGTACTTGGTAAAGCTGGGATTCGAACCCAGTCTACACACTCACCTTTTAAACCGCTCTGCTTCTTTGCGTTGTTGTTTTTAAATGTTTATTTACTTTTGAGAGAGAGAGAGCGAGTGTGGGAGGGGCAGAGAGAGAGGGAGACAGGATCTGAAGTGGGCTCTGCACTCACAGCAGAGAGCCTGACACGGGGCTCAAACTCACGAACTGTGAGATCATGACTTGAGCCAAAGTGGATGCTTAATCAACTGAGCCACCCAGGCGGCCCCAAAACACGCTGCTTCTTGACAAAGCAATGCCAGGGAGTGCAGATGCTGGTTCCATTGGTCCTGGGGTCAGGGAAGTCTCTCTGAGCAGGTGGAATTTGCACACGGACCTGGAGGGAGCCAGCTGTGAGAATATCTGGGGAGAGCATTCTAGAAAGACAGACAGGCGGCTTGTGTAACATCCATCATCAGAAGCAGAACAAGAATGAGGACTCCACTTCCTGACTTTCTTTGAGGATCTTTACCCCTTTCAGTATATATTCCATTAAGACTATATCGTGGTTAGGAGCGCCTGGGGGGCTCAGTCAGTTAAGCGTCCGACTTCGGCTTAGGTCATGATCTCACAGTTCATGAGTTCAAGCCCTGCGCCGGGCTCTGTGCTGACAGCTCAGAGCCTAGACCCTGCTTTGGAGTCTGTGTCTCCCTCTCTCTCTCTCTCTCCCCCTTCCCCACTCATGCTCTGTCTCTCTCTGTCTCAGAAATAAACATTAACAAAATTAAAAAAAAAAAAAGACCATATCATGGCTCATTTAGCCATTCCATTGATGGAACAGTCAAGGTTTCGTTATAAACAACACTGCAGTGAACATCCTTGTTTGTGTCTCTCTCATGCCCACATAGAATGTTTCTCTAGAATATGCATTCACGTTAACGTACCAGACTTGACTAAATCATTCCTAACCGCTAGTAGCGTGTGCGAGTTCTAATTTTCCCCACAATGTCATCAATTTCTGGTATTGTCAGACCTCAAAGTTTTAAGTCAATCTAATGCATGTGAAACTATATCACATTTTATTTTGCTTATTTAATTTTCATATCCTGACTGGTCATAATGTTCAGCATCTCTGTGTATTTCCTGCCCACTGTGTGCCCTCTTCTATGACTTACCTGTCTGCTTGTGACCTTTTCCTGTCTTCCCCCCCACCATTATCTTGTTCTCTTTAACTTGTAGTAGATGTTCTTTATATAGTCAGCACATGAATCCTGTGGCAGTTATAAGCATCACAGCTCTTTTATTCCACTCCATGGCTCGTCTTTTTATTTTAGGATGTCTTTTGTCATTCAGAAAATGTCAGTTTTAACACAAATGTATCAGTCTTTTCCTCTTTTAGTTTCTGCGTTTTAATATCTTTACTTGGTTACAATGGTTTCTTCTACATTTTCTTTCAAAAGTTCTGAAGGTTTTTGCTCTTTTATCAATCCAGCCGCAATTTATTTTGTGGCTAGCTTGAGGTAGAAATCAAAGTTTTTCAGGGGCACCTGGGTGGCTCAGGCGGTTGAGTGTCTGACTTCAGCTCAGGTCATGATCTCACAGATTGTGAGTTCAAGCCCCCCGTCAGGCTCTGTGATAACAGCTCAGAGACTGGAGCTTTCTTTGGATTCTGTGTCTCCCTCTCTCTCTCTCTGCCCTTCTCGTGCTTGCATTGTGGCTCTCTATGTCTCTCAAAGGTATAAACACTTTTTTAAAAAATAAAAACAATAGCAACAAACTTTTTCATCATTTTGCCGTGTGATAACCAATTTCTGCACACCATTTACAGGCAACTCTCTTCACACTGGTTTGAGATGCCGCCTCTGGCTTAATCAAGCTTCAGACTCTCAAGGGCCTATCCCTGGAGTCTCTCTTCTCTCCCACTGGTGAATTTGTGTATTTCTGCACTGCATCTCACTGTTTTAATCACTGAAGCCTTATTATACATGGCAACCCCTCTCCTCCTCTGCTCCTCTTTTAATTCTTCTTTAAATATTGTCTCTGTCATTCTTGACCCTGCTTCTCCAACTGTGAAAAGCTCTGTTGGGAATTTTATTGAAATTATATCTTCCCACTTATAAATATAGTCTCTCTATTTCTTCTGGCCTTTACTGTATTAGTTTTTGTTTCTATGCAATACGGGGTTTTTTCCCCCTATGGCATTTTCTAATGCAATTGATTATTGCTGATATAAAGGAAGGTTGACTGTTTTTACATATTGATCTTGTTTTAAACAAACTTGTGAACATTCCCAATGGTTCTAAAAGTCTCATATTTTAGGTACAAATAATCACTGTATCTCCATGTAACCAGAGTTTGTCTCTTTTTATTTTTTTAAGTTTATTTATTTTTGAGAGAAATAGAGAGAGAGCACTAACAGAGGAAGGGCAGAGAGAGAGGGAGAGAGAGAATCCCAAGCAGGGTCCACCGCCAGACTTGATGGGGGGGTCGAAGGGAAGGGAGAGTTCGATGGAGGGCTTGAACCCACCAACCTGAGATCATGACCTGAGCCAAAACCACAAGTTGGATGCTTCACCGACTGAGCCATTCAGCCATCCCCGACACTTGTCTGTTTTTTAAAAAAATTCTTCAACACGTGGCACGCGGGGGCCTCCTGCCTCCAGGTCAGGCTTGTGCCCAGCCTGGGCTCTCTGCCCTGAGATTGCATGTTTTGTTCCTATGAAAGCTGCAGAAGGCAGAAGGTCCATCTTCTGGAGATGTGTGCCAAGCTCTGTGATAGGACCGATTTGGGGTACGTGAAAACATACCTAAAACCGCTCAGCACGGGGCCTGGTTTCCATTAGTGATGCAGTAAAGGTCTGTGTTCATTCATTCATTCACGTGAGGACAGTTAGTCTTCATGACAACTGGTGGAAGTTCTCAGAATTTCCAGTTCTGCCAGGAGTGGGGCCGGGAGCTTGCCTCCAAGCTGTGGTCGTATAATTTTGAAAAATAAAATTGTTTCTCGTTAAAGAATGGGGATTTGGTGGAGTTACTACCCCATCCCCACCTCAGCTACTACTTGGCGCCTTTCCCCCTGTAAAATCTACACGGCAAGCCATTCATTCCTTCGTTCATCCATTCATCCGTTCATGCATTTAATGAGTGTTTGCTGAGCACATGCTAGGCTCTGCAGAGGACACGGAGATGCAACCTAAAATGAAGCTCTGCCTTCACCCTCAAGGAACTTACAGTCTACTCGGACTTAAAGGCAGCCTCCCGGCAGGTGTAACACAGGAGAGTTCCAGCTGAATGTTAGAAAACTCAAAGGCATAGGGGCGCCTGAGTGGCTTAGTCGGTTAAGCGTCCGACTTTCGCTTAGGTCATGATCTCGCGGTTCGTGGGTTCGGGCCCCGCGTCGGGCTCTGTGCTGACTGCCGGCTCAGAGCCTGGAGCCTGTTTCAGTCTGTGACTCCCTCTCTCTCTGACCCTCCCCTGCTCGCGCTGTCTCTCTCTCTCTCTCCTAGAAATAAATAAAACATTTAAAAAAAAAAAAAAAGAAAACTCAAAGGCATAGGCGTGCAGAGGAAGGGGCAACATCTCCAGTGCCAGGAGGCCTCGTGGAAATGGCACCTGAGATGGTGCCTGAAAGGTGAGGAGACGAGTGCCTGGGCTGCTCAGTCGGTTGAGTGTCTCGTTTCAGCTCAGGTCATGACCTCATGGTTCGTGAGTTCGAGCCCCGCATCGTGATCTCTGCTGTCTGTGAAGAACCCGCTTCAGATCCTCTGGCCCCCTCTCTCTCTGCCCCTCCTCCGCTTGTGCTCTCTCAAAAATAAGCATAAAAAAATGGTGAGGAGAAGTTCCACAGGTAATTTTAATATCCTCTTCTACTCATGAAAACAGTCTTCTCCTCAGCTGCACATTCAAATCACCCAGGGCACTTTTATTTATTTTTTTATTATTTTTTAAATATAGTTTATTGTCAAATTGGTTTCCATACAACACCCAGTGCTCATCCCAACAAGTGCCCTCCTCAATGACCCAGAGCACTTTTAAAATGCCCACAGCCCATGGGGCACCTGGGTGGCTCAGTTGGTTTAGCGTCTGACTGCAGTTTAGGTCATGATCTCATGGTTTGTGAGTTCGAGCCCCGTGTGGGGTCCTATGCTGACAGCTCAGAGCCTGGGGCCTGCTTCGGATTCTGTGTCTCCCTCTCTCTTTGCCCCTCACCGGTTGCTCTCTGTCTCTCTCTCTTTCTCTAATAATTAAACATAAAAAAAATTTCTTTAAAGGCTCACTGCTCAGGCTTCTCCCCAAGCACATTAAATCACGATCCCCCTGGGGCAGGGGCGGAACCCAGGCACCAGTGTTTATCCAACCCCCAGGGGCTTCCAGTGTGTAGCCAAGGTTGAGACCCAGTGAGCTTTGGAAAACTAGATGTGCTGCTTCTTTAAGACTCTATGAATGTCTGACCAGGCAGTGGAAATGGCTATGGCATTTTGTAAGGAAACCTGTAAAATGCCCATCACAGTACTGGCCTCGAGAAAATTCTCCGTCCGATTATTAGTGGGGAATGGCTTTTCCCATTCAATTTCCATCAGTTCTAGAACATTTTTATTACCTCCAAAGGAAACCCCATATCCCTTAGCTGTCGCCTCTCAATTCCTACCTTCCCCCTACCCGCCCCTCCCACCAAGTGCCTGGAAGCCACTGTAGATTTGTCTGTTTGAACATTTCCTATCAATGGACTCACACAATATGTGGTCATTTGTGTTTGGCTTCTTTTATTTAGCAGAACGTTTTCAAATCCACCCATATTGTTGCCTATGTCGTTGTTTCATTCTTTTTATTATCCAGTATTCCACTGTGTGGATATAACACATTTCACTTATGTATTCACCAAATAATATACATTTGGGTTGTTTTTCTCTTTGGGCTATTATGAATAATGCTGCTATAAAAATACATGTACATTAAAAAAACTTATTAATAACTTTTTTAACAAAAAAAAATTCAGACATGTTGGAGAAAGGGCAAAATCATGGACTCCCAAGAACCCAGATTGTAACTTCAATGGTTATCAGCATTTACCACCTGGGTTTCATCCAGAGCCCCCTCACCCTGCCTTCTTTGTTTGTTTTATTTTTAATGTTATAATAACATTAAGCTCACGTGGAAGTTGCACGTAGCCTCACCAGGCTTTGTTTTCTTGCGAGAATGTCTCAGAGTATGTATCTCTGTGCAGAAAAGGACTGAGTCTGAGGAAGCCGAGGGGCACAGAGTCTGGATGAGACCGTGAGGGGCAGGCACCTGCTTCAGGGGCTGTTGCCCAGCAACTCTCAGTGGGTTGAGGGGAGGGACCATGAGCTCATCAAGTGACTTTGTTTTGTCCTCTAAAAGTCATTATTTTCATGGGGGCACCTGGGTGGCTCAGTTGGTTAGGCATCTGATTCTTGGTTTCGGCTCAGGTCATGATCTCACAGGTTGTGAGTTTGAGCCCCACATGGGGCTCTGCTGTGGCAGCACACGGAGCCTGCTTGGGATTGTCTCTCCCTGCTCCTCCCCTGCTCACAGTCTCTCTCTCTCTCTTTCTCTCTCTCTCAAAATGAACAAACTTAAAAATATTTTTTAAGTAATTATTTTCCAAACACTGTCATGCTGCCTTCTCAGCATTGCCAGCTCCCAACCTCTGCCCAGCCCTCACCACCCCAAACACCCAAACCACTAAGTAAAATATTAAAAGGGCGGGGCTCAGGATCAGGGCTGGCATTGGGAGTTTTTCTTTTCACTTTCAGGGTACGTAGTCTCAGGATGCGTCCCATCCCTGAGCCTTTGCTCTAGCTGGTCCCTCTCTGAGGAGCACCATCCCTCCTTCTCTCCCCATGTAACGTCTCCCCGTTCTCCAAGGCCTATCTCAGACACTCCCTCCTCTGAGAGTGAATCCTGATCCCCTCTTGTTCCCAGAGCCTGCTCTAGGATAGAGCCTCTTGCCTCAGAGGCCAGAGGCCCCATGGGAAGGAGCACCTGATTAGGAATCTGGCTCTCTGGATTCTGAGACCCCAAAGTGTCCCACAAGCAGCTCATGAGCCGAGTTTGCCACACAGATTGTTTTCACATGGTCTTTCACAGTAGGGTTCAGCAAGGAGGGAGGTGGGGTTCAGACCAAAGCTGGTATGATCCCGACGTCTAAACTCTCTCCAGCCCTCCTTTCCTTCTGGGCCTATGAATCCACTCAGCAGTGAGTGACCCTGGACAAGCCATCTTGAGTTCAGCTCAGATGCTGTTCAGTGGGAGAGAGCCTTGCCTGCCTTCCCCTCTCCACGGCCCGGCTCTGGGAATCACAGTGGTTCCTGAGAGTGAGCTTTGTGACCCCTTAGCTCACTAAGGGGTGTTACTACCGTTGCTCTGGTTAGGTGAGCGGAGACTTCAGCAAGACAGAAGAGCATCACCCGCTCATGCAGCCTTTGCACTCCAGCCTCCCAAGACTGGTGTGGTGGCTCCCCAGAATTAGAACCAGGGTCCTTTCCCTTGTGCTGCCCATAGTCAGTAGGGACTTTATTCCAGCTAGTTTGGGAGGGAAAAGTGGAGGGCACGCCTCTTCTCTTTAAGGGCAGGCCTTGGGGGTGACACACATCATGTCCCCTTAGCTCTTGTGGATCTGAACTTAGTCACGTGGCCACACCTGACTGCAGAGGAAATGGGGAAATACAGACTTTGTTCTGGGAAACCATGTGTCTGGCTAAAAACTGTAGGCTCAGTTCCTAAGGAAGAAGTGGGGAACGGATGTGGGGACAATCAGCCATCTCTGCCACAAGGACCATAATTGGAGATATGGCAACGGTGGGAAACTCAGTCTCTGCTTGGGACCAAGACCATGACTCCATAACCACCAGGCCAAGTCCACCCTGTTGGCTGGGGAGTGTCTCAGCCCCAAACCATCAGTAGGCTTCCCTCCTGGCAGCTGAGGGTGTGAGAGCCTCAGTCCTGCTAGGGGCCCGGGCCGTGCGCCACAGCACCCATTACATCCTCTACCAAAAATGATCTTCTGGTTTTCTCTTGAGAGATGTTACCTCCTCCCAAGATGCCTTCCCATTTGATCCCACTGGGTCTCTTTCCATGATCTCTCATTTGCCCACAGAACCTGTTCACCTGTTCTAGCACTTGATAATGGACGACGGTCCTAATGATTTTGAGTGCTGTGTCTCATTTCATCAACTAGCTTGGTTGAGCAATCTGCAATCTTATGAGTCCCGTGGCTCCACAAACTGCTTGTCAAACAAGAAATGCTTGATAAACTCCTGATGATTTCTGGCTATTGGCAGGCGTGATGTTGAATGTGTTTTTGCAATTCTATTTTGGAGGCTATCTGACTCTTAGATAATTTTCTGTATTTATGGAGATGATTAAACTTATAATACTAGAATTTCATAGACGGAAGTTCAGTAAGTCCAACTGTTTCATTTTACCAATGATTATATTTCGACTTTGGGAGAGGAAGTAACTGGTTGGAGGTGAACCTTGCTTTGGCCAATGGTTTCCAAACTGTGTTCTGAAGCACTCCATCGATCTATGAGAATAAAGGAGGTTGAGGGGAGGGGGAAGCCAGGGAATAGGGAGATACACACAGAGGCCCTGGGACCTTCCCTCAGCTTCAAAAAGGATAGTCCCAGGGGTGCCTGGGCAACTCAGTCGGTTGAGTGTCTGACATCAGCTCAGATCATGATCCCACAGTTCGTGGGTTCAAGCCCCACATCAGGCTCTGTGCTGACAGCTCAGAGCCTGGAGCCTGCCTCAGATTCTGTCTCTGTCTCTCTCTGCCCTTCCCCCACTTGGGCTCTGTCTCTTTATCAAATGCAAATGAACATCTAAAAAACTTTTTAAGAAGTATAATCCTACTGTTATCCATTCCTTTTAAAATTTCATTTAGAGGAAGTTTCCACTGATGTATTTTTTTTCTTATTTTTAAGTTTAAAAGGCACCGTTTGAGTCTAATCCACTTAACGTGCAGACCAAGAAGTTGAGGACCAGAATCTGGCTGACTCACAGTGATAAAATAGACCAGTCATTCACTCATTCCAGGTTGCAGGGATCCAACCGCAAACAAAACAGCTGTGTGCCCACATGAGGCTGACATTGTCTTGATGGAATCAAGCCATAAATAACCAAACACATGGAAAAACGTCAGCGTGCGCGCTCCAGGGAGAAAATAAAGCAGGAGAAGGGTGTGGTAAATAATTCAAGGGTGACGTTTCAGGTGTGCTGGTCAGGGGAGGCCTCTCTGAGGTGGAAGGAAGGGAGGAGGGGCCACATGAGTTCAGAGAGAAGAATGTTCCAGGCTGAGAGACCAGCGGTGCAAAGGTGCTTTAAGTCTCAGAAAGGAAGGCAGCTGTCCTTCTGCATAGGAAGAGAGCTTCCAAAGGGCCCTGCAAAGCACATGCGAGGATCAGAGGGGTAGAGGCGGGGCCCCGTCCCCCATACGTGGCACAGCAGAGCCCTCCCTGGAGATGAGGGTCCATTACAGGTGTCCTGGTCTCCCTTCCACCTGCCATGCCAATGACCAAAGGTCCCCTGGGGCCCTGGAGCCAAGCCTGAAGTTATTGTCATTGGCAGGTAGCCAGATGTGTCCCAAGCAGTGGACCCACTGAGCCCTCAGGGGCCTGTCCTGGGAGGACAAGACGACCTTTTGAGCACCGTGGCTCTGGTGGCTCCTTTCTTGGGTCACCCATGGTGGGTGAGTCGAGGAAGAAGACACCCAGGGGTGGCGGAGACTGCGGTTCCCAGGAAGGAGGAGTATGGGGCTGGCACTCCACCTCTGGCCATACATCCCTGTGGGTCCTTGGCCAGCCAGTGACTGCCTCCCCCTCAGTCTCCCCATCTCTAACTTGGGGGTGCAAGCACATCCTCTAGACATTACAGTGAAGGAAAAAGAAGGCATGGGTGTTCCTGGCATGGTGCCTGGCAAAACAAGCCTTTGACGAATGCATGTTGAGGAATTAGCACAAAGAAAATTATCTTGAAATAGAAAAGCATAGGTGAAGCAGCATTTTTCACATTTCACCAAAGAATGTCCTAATGAACTTATTAAACTTAGTTAAACAAAGATTGCTAGGGGCCCCTGGGTCGCTTATTTGGTGGAGAATCCAACTGTTGCCTTTGGCTCAGGTCATGATGCCAGAGTCATGGGATTGAGCCCCTTGTTGGGCTCCACACTGAGCATGGAGCCTGCTTGAGAGTGTCTCTCTCTCTCTCTCTCTCTCTTTCTCTCTCTCTGTGTGTCTCCCTGTCTCTCAAAACAACAACAACAACAACCACACACACAAAAAAATTGCTAGACTCCAACCTTGTCCAATTAATTTTATTTTTTGAGAAAGAGAAAGAGAGAGTGTGCGCAAGTAAGCACGAGCAGGGGAGGGGCAGAGGAGAGAATCTCAAGCAGGCTCCACGCTCAGCGTGGAGCCCGACACGAATCTTGATCCCACGACCCTGGGATCATGACCTGAGCCAAAATCAAGAGTCAGATGCTCAACCGACTGAGCCATCCAGGCACCCCTAATATTTATTTTAATTGTGAGCTCATCTGTACAAGGACTTTTTTTTGTAAATTCTATGTGGTCTGGGCAGTGACAGGACCCAACTGGGCTGGCTTGCCCCAGCCCTGGCCAAGCACCCCTGGGTTATCACCCACTCAGGATCAATTTTCATGGTCATTATGATGGTCGGCTGTGTCAATTCAAAGTCTAAACCCCATTGCAGGCTTGGGGGGGGGCTTTGAATTTTTATGGGAGACTATCTTTTCACCCAGAGCCCTGAGCAGAGATAAGCTACTGACACCTTTCACTGGGCCAGCAATTATTGGAGTGTCCTGACTTTAAGTGGGGGTCTCGGTGCCCCTGTGCCCTTGCCAGTTTCCGGTCTGATGACTACATTGCCAACTTTCTTCTCATGGCACTGGCTTCCAGTTCTTTCATGTCTTCTCCTTCTTTCTGGTGAGTTCACTCGTGTCTCACAATTTTATTTTCTATCTCTGTTGTTACGGTTATTCCTGAAGCTGGAAAATTTCCTTTCCTGCTAGAGCAGAATGTCTCCCCAAAGTTCTTTAAGACTGGAACGAGAACCTCCATTTTTTCCCAGTGCTTGCGTGTGTCTGTGGGCGTCTGCGCTTGCACACATGCTTATATATGTGTTCATGTCCCAGATGTAACCAAGTGTTCAATCCTGGCAGTGGGTGCGCTGTCAGAATCAAAGCATCTTCATCAGAAATCACTCCCAGAGTTACCTATCTACCCAAAAGGGCAGCATGTCCTTTAAAAAGTACTCTGCTCTGCTTCATGTCTTAGTGTCATGCTATTAACAGCTATGTATCAAGCACGTAGAATGTGCCGGGCACTGGGCTAAACGCCTTGCATGAAATATTTATTCTCATCTTTTCACAGCCCCATGAGGCAGACACTAAATTTCTACCCACTTTAGAAATGAGGAAACAGGTATTTAGACAGATTAGCTAACTTGCCAGGGTTTACACAGCAAAGTCAAGACTGAGCTCTCTCTTCATTTCTACCTTCTCCATCCCCCTCGTAAATCACGAGTTTAGATGTTGCTTTGCAAATGACTCAACAGCTTTCCTGTCAAACACTGTGGCTAAACCATCATTTGCACATTGGTTAAGAACATGAGATCAAATGACATGATAAGTGCAAAAAGGACTTTTTATAAAATGCTAGAAATAACATCCTTGCATGGTGGTTACAACTACTGTGTTGAGATCAAGATCTTTTAACTCACTCCAAGTAATGTGTTTTATGTATTTAACCTTTCCAACCAAGTGGATAAAAGGTTATTTTCCCCCAAATAGTCTTCTGGATTCTCAAGTTGAAGAAAATTGAATGCCAAAGTTGGTAAAAAAAAAACAAAAACAAAAACAAAAAAACCCCGTGAATATGTTCGTTACACAGTAGAAACATTTAACAATTTGCAAAGCAACTCAAGGGGGTGACATCCTGCAGTCTGTTCCCCTCACATCAGCAGGCATTAACTGAGCCCCTGAGTGGCAGGCTGAGTGGCAGGCACTGTGTGGCTAACAGTCATGGTCATCTGTGTGTGTGTCTTTTTTTTTTCTTCTACTTCAAATATAATAAACTTTTTTTTAATTTTAAAATTTTATTTAAATTCAAGTTAGTTAACATATAGTATAATAATGATTTCAGGAGTAGAATTTAGTGATTCATCACTCACATATAAACACCCCGAATTCATCCCAACAAGTGCCCTCCTTCATGCCCATCACCCATTTAGCCCATCTCCCATCACCCACCTCCAGTAACCCTCAGTTTGTTGTCTGTATCCAAGAGTCTCTTATGATTTGCCTCCTTCTCTGTTTTTATCTTATTTTTCCTTCCTTCCTCTATGTACATCTGTTTTGTTTCTTTTTTTTTTAATGTTTTTTTATTTATTGTTGGGAGATAGAGACAGAGCATGAGCGGGAAAGGGACAGAGAGAGAGGGAGACACAGAATCTGAAGCAGGCTCCAGGCTCTGAGCTGTCAGCACAGAGCCCAGCACGGGGCTCAAACACCCACGAACTGTGACATCATGAGCTGAGCCGAAGTCAGATGCTTAACCAACTGAGCCACCCAGGTGCCCCTTGTTTTGTTTCTTAAATTTCACGCAGGGGTGAAATCATATATTTGTCTTTCTCTAACTGATTTCACTTTGCGTGACATACTCTGGTTTCATCCATGTTGTTGCAAATGGCAAGATTTTATTCTTTTTCATCGTTAACTAGTATTCCATTGTGTGTGTGTGTGTGTGTGTGTGTGTGTATACACCACATCTTCTTTATCCATTTATCAGCCAATGGACGTTTGGTTTCTTTCCATTTTAATTCTGGAATATCACTAGATTTACAGAAAAGTTGTCGGGATTGTACAGATAGTTTGATATGTCCTTCACCCAAGTCCTCCCCGTAATGTGAGCATCTTCATAACTATGATATGTTTGTCAACACTAAGCCATCAACATTGGCACACTACTATCATTATAGATTTCACCAGTTTTTTTCTAGCAATGTCCTTTTTTCTGCCCCAGGATCTAATTCGGGATCCGTCACTGTGTTTGGTGGATCCATTTCTAAACCAGCTCACTCTTATTAAAATAGCATTGTCCTTCTTGCCTCGCTTTGGGATTAAATTCAGCAAAGACAGTGAGCTCCATTTCCAGTTTTATAGGGAAAACAGGCAAACGAACAATAAACACACCTCCGGACCAGTTTGATTCCCGTTTGACTCAGGATGACCCGTCGCTCCTACTCTGCCCTCATGAAACCACCCTGTAAGGGAGAATCTCCTCCTAAGCCCCAGCTCAGGGGCTGTGTCCCTCGGTGTGGGGGTGAGAATTAGGACCAGGCTTACAGAGAAAACTGCCTGCGGTTTGCTTCCTCACAACCCCTGGTCCGGCTAAGTCACTGAATGTTCCACCTTCCTGACCACCAGCTGGAAAGATTCCTCTCAGTGCAGTAGAAAAGACATTCTTTGATCTCCTTCTTGAGCTCATCATTCATTCATTTTTTTAGTTTATTTATTTATTTTGAAAGAGAGGGAGAGAGAGAGAATGAGAGTAGAGAAGGGGCAGAGAGAGGGGGAAGAGAGAGAGAAAGAGAGAGTGAGAGAGAGGGAGAATGCAAGTGGGGGAGGGGCAGAGAGAGAGAGAAAGAGAGAGAATGAGAGTTGGGGAGGGGCAGAGAGAGAGAGGGAGAGAGAGAGAATCCCAAGCAGGCTCCACACTGTCAGCGCAGAGCCTGATGGGGCCTCCAACTCATGAACCTTGAGATCATGACCTAAGTGGAAATCAAGTCTGATGCTTAACCGACTGAGCCAGCCAGGTGCCCCTCATTCATTCATTTTTAGAACATGTATTATTAATTCTTTTAGCAAACATTTATTAAGTTCTTATACTGTGCCGGGTACTGAATTAAGTGCTTAGGGCATAATGGAGAACAAAACCGGAATAGTCCCTGTTTATGGAACATTAAATAATTTATTTATTCATTCTTGAATACCTTGAATACTGAGTGTTCAACACTGCTCTAGGCAGTAATGCAGGGCTGGGGGGCGGGGGGGGGAGGTTTAATACAGGCCCTGTCCTCAAGGGATGCAGCTGGGCAGAGACGGAGGACAAGCCAGTCAAGATAGCCTGAGATAAATGATGTGGACAGAAGGGGATATGGAGAGCTAAGAGCGGGGAGAGGGGGGGAGGTGAGCAGGGAGGGCTTCAAGGAGGAGGCCTAGATCTCAAGCTGGGCTTAAGGGTGAGATCAGCATGTTTAAAAAAAGTGAGGGGGGCGGTGCCTGGCTGGCTCCGTCAGGACCATGTGGCTCTTGATCTCAGGGTTGTGAGTTTGAGCCCCACGTTGAGTATAGAGATTACTTAAAAATAAAATCTTAAAAAAATTAAAAAAGTGTGTGTAGAAGGGATATAAGCAGGACTGCGCCCTTGTGTTTATCCAGGAGCGTTGAGACAGACTGTCCCGAGGAGGGGCTTTGGGTATGGGGCTAGGAGAGTTTATGTCTGAGGGTGTGGTTGGGGTTCAGTTGCTCAAAAGGGAGTCTTCTGATCCCCCAGGGACATTGAGCCCTTAGGAAGTGTGCTAAGTCCTAGGAAAGGCAGGTCCCAAGAGCCTTTGTGGAAGCGCCCCCTTGCCCCACAGTGGGAAACAGAGGCTCTGAGAGACGAAGCCCTTGTGGAAGCAGCCAGCTGCGGTGGAAAGAACGTGAGGAAGCTCCGGGGGGCCTGGCCCTGCAGCAAGTTACTGGGGAGCCTCTGTTTCCTCACCGGTAAAGAGATAACCCTAGAACCTACCTCAAGGTGTGCCGTGAAGATTAAATGAGACACTGAGGCCTCAGAGCCCAGCACAGCACTCAGCACCAAGGAGATTCCAGAAAGTGGTAGCAAATGTGGTAAGGGCCGTAAATGAGCCACTTAATAAAAATAAAAATGTGTTTAGAGAGCGTCAAAAAAAAGACTCCCATGACATGGATGGACAGAGCAGTAGGTAAAGACCCGACCATCCGACATCTGGGACAGCGGGGGCAGAGGATGTCTCCTGTGAGCGGAGATGACCTCTCCTTCCCATGGTTTGGAGAGAGGGAGACATGGGTGTTCCTCTGTAGTCGCACCCTAATTTGAACATATCTTGAATGAGGAAATATTCAGAGACGGCCTTTTTGCTATTTAGCAGACATGACTTGGAAGTGTCTTGACCCCACCTCTCTCCATACACACAGAAAACGAAACAAACAAAAAAACAAAATACAAAATAAAACAAAAACAACGCTTAAGACTAGAAGCTGACTGGGGCGCCTCGGTGGCTCAGTCGGTTGAGCCTCCCGACTTCAGCTCAGGTCATGATCTCGCGGCTCGTGGGTTCGAGCTCATGTTGGGCTCTGTACTGACAGCTTGGAGCCTGGAGCCTGTCTTCAGATTCTGTCTCTCCCTCTCTCTTTCTCCCTCCCCTGCTCACACTGTCTCTCTCAAAAAATAAATAAAACATTTTTAAAAAATTTTTTAAAGACTAGAGGGACTAATTCTCAGCTCTTGCACTATCCTAGGGTCCCCTCAAGGAGAGTCTGTAGGGTAGGATGGGCCACAACCTGAAAAGGGGAAAATATTGGTTTCTATCTTGGAGCAAGATCCCGAAGAGGCTTCTGGGTCCACCACAGAAAACCCAGAGAAAAGTGCAGAGGCAATGACCTTGAGAACATTCTGAGGTTCCGGAGAACCTTCTAGATACATTCCCCTTCTGCCTGTTTTATCTCCAAGTGGTCACTAGATCCTTCAGTGGCAAGTTGGGGAGATTGTGCCTGAATTCCGGGAAAGAGGCACACGGTGGGGCAGGGTGAGGCCCCGGTCCTGAAAAGCACCCTATGGGCACCTTGATGGGAACCCAGGAGGTGAACCACTGGGAGGCACTGCTGTCTCCATGGCAACCTGACAGAAGCCGATATGAACTTTTAAAGCCAATTCTTTGGTAAACTCTTCGGGCTAGAAAAACGTCTGTGTGACAGATTGTTATTATCCGTAGAAGAGTGTCGGCTTTGAGGTTTTGTTTTTTTAAGTGCTTACTAGGTCAGAGTGGTTTTGCCTTTGGCGAAAGCCTGTAATGCATTCAGAACAGAGTAGAAAAATGTGAATTTTCTCACACATTCTAGTTCCAGTTTCTGTTAACATAGACTGTGTGGCCCATGGGATAACCATCTTTTATTCATGTCCCCATCCATCCAGCCATCCAGCCATATTTATCGAATTTCATCTTTATCCTGGGCTTCATTTCTAATTTGTAAAATAAGAGGATTTAGTCTGGTGTAGTATTTTGACCTAGGCTCCTAGAATCTTCCGTGGCTTTTAGCAGCCTCCTTCCTAGGGTGGGATGGGGCGATCGGGCAGGTCTGAGATCCCACTTGGCTTCCACTTAGAACAGCCCTGCTTTTAACTGTTGCATATATTGGATTTCCGCTTCAGGTTTCTTGTGAACAAAGGCTCCCTGAAAAATCGCTGCCCCCAGAAGGTCTCTCTGGATTTTCCAGTGGCCACGCTGCCGCTTCAAGCCAAATTGTTTTTCAATCAATGCCCCTGCCATGTGGGGTATGGAAATGGTGAATAAATATCAAATGGTGAATAAATCCAGGGTCACTACCCCTCAGGGGCCCGCTGTCACTGTGAAGAAAGACTGAGACCGTAAGTGTGAATGGGTAAATGACTGTTGTTAAGATAATAGGAATTTTTATTATTATAGTGCAGTCGCGCAGTCCAGATACACCCACAGGGATACGCAGCCTATAATTCAGCCTACAATTAGGGACCAGGTAGGAGCAGCACCCTCCCAGGTGCTCCACACAGGGACTCTGAGAATTGCAGGGCTTTTCCTGGGAACGCAGCTCTGCTCGCAGCCACCTCCCCTGGGGCTGCTGTGCTGCCTGCTTCCCCCCTGCTTACCAGGCCCGCTGCTGGGGAGCTTGGCCAGAGGCAGGGAGGGGGGGCTGCGGGGGTGGGGAGGCAGGGGGGCGCGCCCGGCGGTGATTGGCTGAGCCGGAGGTTGTTGCTAGGCTACCAGTCCGCGGGAGACTGGGGGCCTCCGCGCCGTCCCATCCTCCACCACAGATCCATCCCGCGCTGCAGACCCCATATGGGCACCCTGTGAAGGAGATTCCCCAGCAGTTTAAGTTGTCAGCCGCCACGTGCCCATCTTCCTAGGATTTTTCACTTCGCAAGAGGCCGTGTGGAGGAGGGGAAGAGAAGCGTGTTCTATTCTCAGGTCACCTCGAATAAGCTGCTTCTCTCTCTGGACCTCAGTGTCCTCTGATTCCTGAGGTTCATTCATCTATTCATTGTCCATGCATGCAATCATGTTTATTAAGGGCCTACCCTGTTCCGGGTACCGTATCAGGCGCTAGGGACAGATGGATAAACAAGATAGAGACCATCCTTGCTCTCACAAAGCAGGGGATCTGGGTGGGGGTGGGAAAACATTAGACATTTAAGCAAATAAATAAGATAAACATACATCTAATTCCTTTCCTTCTTCTTCAGTGATATTTCTGAGCTCTGCCCCTTTTCCCTACTAAGTCTGGAGAGCCCCCCAAGTTGACAGAAGGAGAGAGTGCTAATTTCAACAGTACTACATTACAGCTGACCTAGCACCTTACTGCACTGTGAAACAGAGGCACACTCTCATCTCCACAGTGCTTTTACTTTGCTCCTTTGCATCCAAAAGTGAGCCCGAGCACACCTCGATAAAGATGCAGGGCAGGGATCATTGTCCCCTGTTCAAATGAGAAAGCTGAAAGCCAGAAACATCAGGAAGACTTCTCTGTGGTCACAAGGAGAATTCTTGGCATAACTGATAGTGAGCACTTACTATGGGCAGGCACTTAAAAAACCATCTGCCTCATAACAACCCAGCAAGGTATTATTATTCCCATTTTACAGATTGTAAAACGGAGGCTGGAAGAAGTTATCTGACTTGCCAGTGATGGCCCAGATAGTATGTGGCAAAGCTGGGATTTTAATCCCACCTCCCTGGCTCCAAAGCCTGAGCTCTTTCCAGGACATGGATCTGGTCCTGGAAAAGAGTAAAAAGACTCTCTGAGTGGCTGAGACCTGGAGTGGGTTTCAAATGCCCTTCAAAACCTCCTAGTCTCAGGATCTTATTTCTTTATTTTTCTATTGAAATTCGTGGCACGACAGACACATAAAATTTGGTCAATTGGCCATGGTTATCAATACCATTGAACCATACATCTATCTGGGATGACCTTGCCTTCAGGCTTTTAGTACGTAATTAAGTCAAGTTAGCTCTTCCCTGGGAGTATCTGCATCACCTGCTCTTCCTCCCTGACAGGTTTTTATGTGTCTTTGTTCACATACTGAATAAACATTGAACACCCATCAAGTGTCATGGAAGGTTTGGTGGGCAAAGGTGAGTATGTCCTTGTCCTTGAGGAGTTTCCAGCTTCTAGCAAAGGTTTCTGAAGGGACTTCCACAGGCCTTAGCGAGGCGAGGACCATAAGGATCTTCCCCCAAAGAATCTTCTTCTTGGCTTGGGAGACAGACTGCACTTAGATAATAAAAGGTGTGAAAGGAGGTGGGAGGAAGCAGAAATGAATGTGGCAAATGTGGGTTGGGGGTGGGAGAGCCAACCTTGAGTTTCCCGTGGTGCTGCTTTTAAGTCCCATCTTGCTGTGGTCAATGTAGGATACTGTGTCTCCGAGTCCAGCAGCCTGCAGCTTGGAAGGAGGCCGTTAAATGGGAGAAGGTGCTGGAAAGCACAGAGATAAAGAAGCAAGCTAAATTTATCCCTCCTCCCAGCACCCAGCAATTGCTATGCTTAACACTTGACTCTCTACCAACAGAGACTTGTTTCACCAGAAGATTAGTTGCTTCTTCCTCGGCTGAGAAAAGAGAGAGAAAGAAGGGAGAGAGAGAGAGACAAAGAGAGACAGAGAAAGGGATGGTCAGAGACTTTGATGACAGAGAGACACACAGAGAGCCCTGAAAAGGAGCAAGGAGAGGCAGAGGTAAAGGCATCCTTTGCTGTACGGTCCCTCCGTGCAGCAAGAAAGAATATTAAACTGGGCACCGGAGGGAGAGAAATCAGACCATCTCTTGCCCCCTCACTCCCCGGCTACATGATTCTGGCTAGAGCACTGCTAATTTCTAGACAGCACCATTTTCAGATGTAAGCATGTAGGAGAGGTCTATATTACTTCTATTATCTGGCCACTGCTTTGGCCCTGTCACCCATCACCACTGGTGAAGAGCTGAGAGTAAACTGTAAATGAATAATACACAAATGCTATGATTCAAATAAGCATTACAAGATGAAATATGCATGCCTTTGACCTAGCATCCCCACCTCTAGGAATTTATCCTAAGGAAAATAATTAAGGACAAGACATAGGGGCACACACACATACACACGCACACACACACAGGCGCCAGCTCACGCGCACAATTAGCACGAGATTCTTTACTGCAACATTGTTTAGAAAAAGCAAAGAAACAAAATAAATAACCGCCCCCCTACTGGGGACCTGCTCAGTAAATAATGGTACAACCTTACAATAGCTTTCCACGCTGCTGTAAATTGGGTTATAAATAGGTACTTACCGATGTGGAAAGACATGATTTATTAGGTTAAAAAAACCCCACAACCCAATCAATTACAAAACAGTGTGTATAGTATGACTCCATCTAAGTATTCTTATAAGTAGAATACATATGAAATATATCGTCGAGGAGGACATAAGCTAGATGTTAATCTCTGGTTGGAGGGATCCCTAAACCCTTTAATTTTTTTCTTTTTGCTGACCTGCATGTTCCGAAATTATTTTTTTTCCACAAGGAACGTGCGTTTTTTGTGCAATGGGAGCACATGTTCTTCCAGCAGTCCTAGTAAGCATCTCTTGCCCAGAGTCCTGAACCAGGTGCCCCCGGCTCAGAGGCCTTGTGGGGAAGGCACCAACCCATGTAAGGCCACTCAAGCTGCTCATTAAAACAGCATGTCCCCACCCTGGTTTGCCTCCCCATCCTGACCGGTCTTGTGGGCGAGAACTCTGTGACCCTGTGACCTAGCCCCTTGGCGTCCAAATGAGCAGTTGCTTGGTAACTACTGGTGAGTCCGTCATCGCCCTCCCTCGAGGGGAAACTGCTGGTACAAGTTGGCACACGGCAAAGCTAACCGTACCCAAACCACTGGGCCTTCCCATCTCTCAGGAGCACCCTCTCCTGTAAGAGGGTGACAGCTAAGATGCTCTGTTGCTCGGGTCAATCCCTACTACACACAGGCAGCTGTGATTCTGGATGTCAGTGGGGAAAGAAAAAAAAAAAAAAGGCTGTCGCCATGGCAACCCAAGCTTGCTCAGCCTCTGGGATCAGCCCAACACCCAGGGAAAGAAGGTGGGGTTTAGAGTGGGGGCAAACATTGCCTGGCTCTCTGATCTCAGACAAGGCGCTTAGCTTCTCTCTGCCTCAGTTTCTACATCTGTAAAATGATGCTAAATCTCTTTACCCTATCCACCTCCGGGATTAATGGGGAATAATCTCAACTGTAAAACATGAAGGAGGAGAGAGTCCCGAGCTTTGGTTTGTCTCTAAATTGCTATGTGTAACTTTGGGCAAATCACTTAACCTCTCTGTGCCTTAGCTGCTCTATTTATAAGTAGGAAAATAATACCTACCGTGATAACTCCCCAGATATATTGCCAGGCACCCATGAGAATCTCAGAATCTCCATGTTGGAAGGAGTGTTAGCACTCATGCAGGAATCTCTTTGATAAGGTCTCTGACTGAGGTACTTGCCCCACCTCTGCTTGATTACCTCCAGCGGCAGGAGAGCTCACGACCGCCCAACTTCCCAAATGCTACGTGACACTACTTGTAAGAAAGTTCTTCTGCATAGGATGTTTTCCAGTTAAATGTTTGTTTTAAGAAGTCAGCAGTCCTTTTCAGAGCTATTTCTGCTTCTGATTTTCCCAGAGGGCTTGCACGGGGTAGAAATTAACAGCAACTGGCAAAGTAGTAGGTACAGGCCTGGTTCTAGAAGCTTGTGGCTTAGTGTAGTGGAAGCACTATGGGTTCGAGGGTCACACACTCCAGGTTAAAATCCCACTTTGTTCACTCGCCAGGGATCTGACCTTGGGTCAGTTATAGTATGTCTCTGAGCCTCAGTCTTCTGATCAGTAAAATGAGGATGGAAATACCTACCTTATGGTGTTGCTGTGAGAATCCGGCAAGATAACCGTTTCTTTTTGTAATTACAACCCTAACTTCCCCAGGGGAATTCTGGGGACAGGTTACACCTTCCTCTGCAATTCCCTCAACAATACGTCTGCCCTCCAAGCCCCTTCTGGCACGTGCAGGCCTGTATGTGACCTGGCTGTGTTCCTCTAAGAAAGAGGGAGAAGGGTCTTCTCCCCATCCCAGAGGTGCCTACAGCCTGGCCTGGCATAGCTTGTGCTCACGGCCTTCCCTCTCTCAGGCCTGTACCAGGGGCTATAAAGGGAAGATGATGCAATTGTTTCAAGACTAAGTTGGCCCCTCCTTGTAATTCACCTGCCTCAAGGCCGACGCCCCTTCCCTGCCCACAAGTTTAGGGGGCATGAAGCAAGTGTCAGAGGGTGTCACTCGGTGAAGGGTTTGCACTGTATCAGTGTTTCAAGAGGAATCTCACACAGGGCAAAAAGCCCATACGAGCCCAGAAGAATGTAGTCTGGTGGTAGATTTCCAGATGTGGTGACAGGAAGCTGGAGAAAATAGTGTGGGGTAGAAACGTGGTCCCTTGTCCTCGATATGAAATGGCTCAGGATGCCTGGGTCTGGCTCTGCCATTGACTAGCCTGGGGACTCTCTGGAGCCAGTGACTTAATTCTTCCATGTGCCTCGTTTTCCTCGTGTGCAGAGCGACAAGCCGACTCCGGAGGCCAGCCCTGCTTCCGGATTCTAGAGTTTCCCCCCTGTCGGAGACACAGTGAGGTGGCATTAATTGCCGGTGACCTCTCTTACCCATGAGCTGCTGACCGCCGGTCCCCCTCTGCTTCCTCCACAGATGAGTACCTCAGAGTCCTCAATGTAGGTGTGGCCGAGGTGAAGAAATCCTTCCTGGGACCCCTGTCCCCATCCTGCAAGATGGTGCAGATGATGAGGCAGTTTCTGTACAAGGTCCTGCCTGAGGACTCCTACAAAGCGGCCACAGGAAAGCTCCATGTGTCCCTCACTCGGTTCACAGATGGAGAGAGTGTCGTGGTGTCAGAGTACACATCCAAGGAGGAGCTCATTGAGGCAAGGGGCGGGGCCCGGGGTGTGGGGGCTGGACGAGGGAGCAGGTCCCAGTTTGGGGAGACAGTCCCCCATTCTGTCCCATCTTCCAATGGCCCTTGATAAAAGGATTGAATTATCACCACATAGGTTGTCACTTAGGAAAGGGCACTCTGTGCACTGTCCTAGGCTCATCAATATAAATTTTAGTTATGAATTATTATGTTGGAAAGCGCTGTGGATATTCCCAATTTTCAGGACAAAAGGGTTAAGTGGCATGACCCTCCATCCCATATCTCCGCCCCCCTCTCCTCTCCTCTCCTCTTGGAATACAAGGCCCTTGCCAGCCATCCTCACAGCCCCACGCTGGCATGGCCATGATCCTCTGGGTGAGAGAACGAACAGGCAATGGGCATGGACACCTCCTCTACCTACCTCGTGTCCCCCTGGATTTATTAACACTCAGCTCTTCAAAATGTTTCTCTCCTAGCCTCCTTCTATCGGCTCTGCTCTTACTCATGCCAACCAGAGCAAACCACACAAAACAGGCCTCTGTGCCTTTGCACCTGCAACGCCCTCTGCCCGGGATGCCCTTCCCTCTTTCCCAGCTCACTTCACCTTCTTGACAAGACTCTAGCCACTCTGCCTGGGAACTTTCCTTCATCACCAACCTGCACCACACTCCCCTGGGCTGGATACTCCTCCGTAGGGGCCACATGCCCTTGCTCATCTCCATTACAGCGCCTGTCACACCATGTGCTGTCATTAGTAAATGACATGCTTACTCTCCCTCGTTGAGCATTCCCAAGGGCGGGCATCTCACCCTCCTTTGCTCTCAGAGCCTGGCCCTGGCCACATATACATGAATGATTATTGAGTTCCATTGGATTCATGGAGATATGGTGCTAGGAGGGACCCTGGGGGTCACTGAGGCAGTACCCTCTCTTTAAAGCTGGCATATCAGGCCCAGACTACCTAGGAGGCTAACAAGCACCCAGCTAGTTAGGGCCAGGCCAGGAATTGAACTGGGCACTCTGCTCCCCAGGGCCAGGAAAGGCCAGGACGCTGGTGGCCCAGAGGCCTGCCGGTGAGCCCTCACCACCCAGCCACCAGGGTATCTCAGCTCCTTCTCTTCCCACAGGCACTTTACTGCAGCTGCTTCGTCCCCGTGTACTGCGGCCTCATTCCTCCAACTTACCGGGGCGTGGTGAGTGTTTGCAGTAGGAGGGGGCAAGCCAGGCCCCGGGGTGCGGCCCCCATCTGGGAGAGTAGGGGGTGGTCTCACAATCCAATGGGAAGACCAAGAGTTGGAAAGATTCTTGGATTTTTCTACTTAGAATCCGCAGTGTAGATGGGTTTCTGGGACTTTCAGATGAGATTCCCCTCCATATAGTGGGCTTGACTCTAGACCCACCAACTCATTTCTGAGCCTGGCTAGTCAAAACTCCATAGGCTTGCTGGATTTTCTCATACTTGACAGAGAGTGTAGGATACAGACCCTGTGACATTGGTACCCGGAACCGGGAATGAGGTGGACCTTTAAAGTCATCTAGGCTAGTGCATATGAATCACCCAGGGAGGTCTTGTAAAATAATGTACAATCTGATCCACTAGGCCTGGGGCCAGAGACTCTGCCCCTCTAACCAGCTTCAGCGGATGCCAGGGCTGCTGGTCCAGGCACCACACTCTGAGGAGAAGGATCTAACCTGTGCCCCCTTCTCATGTTATATGCGAAGAAAATGAGATCCAGGATTCAGCTAATAGATGGAGCACATATTACATGTCAGTTGGGTACTTCTCAGGCACCGCAGAGAGTTAGAGTCTCAGTATCTGTGGTCCTTTGTTCATAGCTGAGGAAACAGAAGCACCAGGAGGGAAGGAACGTGGGGTGGCTGGTGGCTAGGCCATGATCAGGGGTGCTGAGGGGACCTGACCTCAAAAGAGGGAGGCAGTTTGGACTCACGGGAATCTGGAGAGACCTGCAGAGACCCACCATGTGTTCATCTTCTCAAAAGGCCATGGGAACAGGCTCCATTCGCAAGCCTGCTCTCAACAGTTGAATGGCTCGGGTGGGGTAGCCAGGGTGGGGGAGGTGTGATGGGACAGCACTTGCTCTTGCTGTATCCAGAGTTCAGAAGGCCTTCTCCCCACAGAGGCCTGGGAGCCCCATCTCAGCATCACTGAGACGGCTGTGGGGAAACAGCATAGAGACAGAGCACTGGGCTGGGCGTTCAGGGGCCACCGTGGGTACAACCACTCACCCACCTGGACCTGGGTCTCAAGGTTTGTCCCAAGGGACCCATTTCCTGGGTGAACTCCCTGGGTGGGAAAGAGGACCCCTGACCCCTGATGAGCATGTATCAATCTGCCTGCCCCTCATAGCGCTACATCGACGGGGGCTTCACGGGCATGCAGCCCTGCTCCTTCTGGACCGATTCCATCACCATCTCCACCTTCAGCGGGCAGCAGGACATCTGCCCCCGGGACTGCCCTGCCATCTTCCATGACTTCCGCATGTTCAACTGCTCCTTCCAGTTCTCCCTGGAGAACATCGCCAGGATGACCCATGCCCTGTTCCCGCCAGACCTGCTGGTGAGAGGACCGACCTGGAAGGGAGCGGGACTGGGAGATGTGGCCAGGGAGCCAATGGGACTCACGCAGCTCCATCTATATCTCCTTATACTTCCTTCTAAACCTGTATCGTGGCCTTGCCCCTAACCAGCTATGTGACCTTGAATGAGGCCCCTAAGTGCTCCAGCCTCAATTTTCTCCCCCATAAAATGAGATGATGTCAGAACTGATGATAAGAATGTCACCTGAACTCTTCCCCTCTGACATGCAATGTAGGCATCAGCCACTATGGCCCATGGGCCAAATCCAGCCAGTGGCTTGTTTTTTGTTTTTATTTTTAAATTTCCAAAACTACTCAAAAATATAAAGTCTATTTTTTTTTTTACTCTTCCTTTATTTTTGAGAGAGAGAGTGTGAGCGAGATAGGGGCAGAGAGAGAGAGGGACAGATGATCCAAAGTGGGCTCTGTGCTACATCACAGAGCCTGATACGGGGCTCGAACTCACGAACTGTGAGATCGTGACCTGAGCCAAGTCAGACGCTTAACCAACTGAGCCTGCCAGGTGCCCCCAAAATAAAGTTTATTTTTTAAAAAATGTTTTTTTAATCACTTACAAAATGCATGTCTTTCTTCAGCACAGAAGTGTGATCCTAGAAGCAAGCATCAAGCTTTACTCATTTCTTTGACTACATTCACTATGTCTACAGAGGGCATTGTTTACAGAAGTTTCTCAGTAATTGTTGTTTGAATGATAACTCCTCTAAGCCAGTTTTGTGACTTACAGTCTAATTATTATTTATAAAACTCATAGGCAAAACACTATTATGCTTAGTCAGGCTATGGACACACAAGAATTTTATTAATCTGATTGATTCTTTGGCCTCCAACTGTTGCATTAGGAATTCTAGCATCTGCCTTATACTAATTTATCAGTAAAGACTGTGTCAAATATTCTCCTAAAAGCAATCCACAGATAGGCAGTTCAAGAAAGATGGAAGAAATGCATCCATCAGAGCCTCGAACTCGACTTTCTGCTCACAATCAGTACTTGACTTCCATTCTCAGGGTGCATTGTGTTTTGTTCTGGCCTGTGAGCTCAGAAGAAGCTTTCCATTTTTAGAGGGTTGTAGAAGAAGAAGGAAGAGAAGGAAAAGGAGAAAAGGAAGGAGGAGGAGGAGGAGGAGGAGGAGGAAGAGGAGAGGGAGGGGGAGAACAAGAAGAAGAACAAGAAGGAGAAGAAGAACAAGAAGAGAGAGCAGAAGGAGATGAAGAAGAGGAGGAAGAAGAACAAGATGAAAAACAAGAAGAGGAAGAGAAGGAGGAGGAAGAGGAGGAAGAGGGGGAGGCAGAGGAGGAGAAGGAGGAGGAGGAGGAGGAGAGGGAGAAGACCAAGAAGAATGAGAATAAGAACATGAAGAACAACAAGAAGAGACAGAGACTATCTGTGGCTTCCAGGCCCAAAATATTTATTATCTGGCCCCTTATGAATAGGCTTTGTGAGCAATATCTCATGTAATCCTCCAGCATCCTCTGTAGTAGATACTACTACTATTATTATTATTATTCTCATTTTAGAGGTAAAGAAACTGAAGGCTGTGAGCCAAGAAGTGACAGCACTGGAGTTTGAACCCAGTCTCCAAACTCTGTTCTTCATATGACCCAAATGCACCTTCTCTGGTTCTACAAGAAACATCTCCCTCTCTCCTGCCCAAGGGAAGCTGATGATCGCTGTAAATGGTTTAACACACTAATGCGCTGTCACTATGGACACATGATCAGGAACTGCTCCCCACTTCTTAGCAGAGAGTGAAGGATGGAATGCTGGATGCGTACATTTTGAAAAGCTCATCAAATAAAAGCTCAAGAGCAATGAAAAGTAGCTGCTTTGGGTGAAGGGACGTTGGCTCTCTCCATTGCTGAGCCTTAGTTGTTTCTCCCGCTGTCTCGTCCTTGCAGATCCTGCACAACTACTACTACCGAGGGTACGAAGATGCCGTTTCCTACTTGAGGCGGCTGAGTAAGTACCAGGTGGGCCCCAAGGAAGGGGTGGGTTGGGGGCGGGGCAAAGACAGGAAGGGCGGGGCAAAGACAGGAAGTAGAAGGGCTGAGTCGAGGAGCCTTCCCTCCCCTTTGTGAACCGGAGATTGCCTTTCCCAGGAGTTCTCGAAATGGGCGCAGGGATCCGGCAGCCTGCGTTGTTCAGGGCAGGCCGCTGTGGCCAGAAACTGGGATCTCTGTGGGAAAGTGCTTTTTAGGGTAACTGCTGGGTCAGTGGATAGGCTTTTGTACAGACATATTTCTGGATTTAAGAACCATGTTTAGGAAACACATAGCTGGTATCTTCATGGAGGATTCCATTCTCGTGTCATTTCAGTTTATTCTTTTCAAAGACAATCATGTTGTTAATGTAGAACTAGATGTGACTAGATTACATTTGTGTAAGACCCCGAGTGACATATTGATCAACAAATGAGAGGGAAGTGCCTGTGCCCTGTGTTGGTTTAGCAAGTATGGTCCCTACACTTGTACATCCTCCGGGCTTTCATGTGTGGAAGATTCCAGTGGCGTGTATTACACACGCTAACTCCATGAAGACCATGGCAAACATCCTTGATAAAAGGGAAGAAAAAAGGCTTTCCCCATACTTATTATTGTGCCCATAGAACATATTTCCAGAAAAAGGGATTCCTGGATCAATGAGTGTTTACTAATGTTGTATTGGAAGTGTTTCCCCGTCCCCCATCCCCCCCCATGTTGTCATATGGTCTTTGTGACTGTCTTTTTGGGCAATTGTTTGATATTTCACTGTAGTCGTATAGCAAATTTTGATCATTCCTTTGAGTTAGCAAATGTTGACTATTGTAAGGAATGCTGTGGTGAACTTCTTGGGTATGTAGTTTAAAACATATATGTTTTAGAAGTGAGGGTTAAGGGATCGAACGTGGTAGGATGTGTTGTCTTTATTTCCTTCAAAGTTGCTTCCTGCTTTCCCAAGCTCCCCTTGTCCTGACTCTTTCCTTTCTCCTGAGTCCATTCTCCCCACAAGGGGTAGGAGAAGCAGGAGAGAAGGATGGAGGTAACGTGGGTTATGGATGCAAGAAGGCCTGGATCAGGATTCTCAGCCCCCACCCCACCGGCTGTGTGAACTCAGGGAAATCACTTGTCCTCTCAATCCTGGTTCCTAATCTGTAAAGAGGGTTAAATCCTGGTTCCTGGCAGTACTAATCCTGCTGACCTTGAGTAGGCAATTCATCTCCCAACACCTCGGTTTTCTCTTCTGTATCAGGAGACTGATCTTGGGACCTACGTCAGAATTTTATTCCTAGACACAGTCAATCCAGCCCACTGACCCTCTGACCTTGGAGACAGGCACCTCTTCTCAGCTCTCTGCAGGACAGACTCCCCCTGACCCTGACTCTTCTCTGACAATACCCCCCACACACTGACATGGGTGACAGATGTGAGAACTGAGCCCCAAGTTTCCAAAAGGATGACCACCCGAAGGGTAGAAATGGGGTCTCATCTACAGAGCCTGGGGAATAGGAGGGGCTGGCAAGGGCCTGGAGTCCGTCCCACTACCAGCTGGGGAGCCCCTTCACTCTTTCCTCTATGATGGCATGTACTGGGGACTGGGGTTGGGGGAATCCCCTGATCTGGGGCCAAGATTTTAGAGCAGATATCAGTTCCCTGCCTCAGGAGACCCCACTGCACTTCAGGTTGCAGGCTGGCTGCCTGTCTCTCCCCTAGAATTTCTTTCTCTTCGTCTCGGGACAAGCCCTGGGGAGAGTTACAAAGTGCCTTGCTAAGCATCTCTGGTCTCCCCCATTTCTCAGTAGCCCCTCTGTGAGCCTCTGGGAGGAACCCAGAGCTGTCTCCCTCTCCCCCCATCCTTTTACTGTTAACTGCTGTGGACATCATGCTGTAAATGGCAGTCTCAAAGCCAAGGACAAAATTCTAATAGTAGCATTTCGGGCATCCACTAAAGAATTAGGGCAGTGTGTGGAGGATGGCGGGCTTTCCCAGAGGTCCTGGAATCACTCCAAGTAGGAACAGACACAACTCATAAGGAAGAAAATGTCTCGTGCTGGCTACCAGCTATTTTTGACTCCTCTTCTGATCTGCCACTGTTTGCATGGCTTTGTCAGTGTGGCCTTCAGCTCCACCCCTAAGTCCTCTTGGGTTTGGTGGGGCTGGATTTTCCTCTCGGCACCAGATGCGAGCAGGAGGTATGACACATCCTGAGAAATGGTGGCTGGTGCCCAGAGCCACACTCTTAATTCCCACCTGCCATCTGGGAACAGAAAAATGGGAGTCGGCTCCAGCCTTCCGCCCTACTGGTTTCTGGAGGGGGCTCAGCTCCAGCAGCAAGCCACACCTGCAGCGTCACCTCGTCATCCTAGATGCCTCCACCCACCTCCTGGCATCCCCCTTTTCCGCCCTCCTAAAGACTCAATCCTCCTAATTATTCCTGCTGCTGGGCAAGCTTCCCTCTCCACCCTTGGCCTCTCCTGGCAGAGCCTTCTGCCAAAGGGAAGGGCACTGCCTGCCGGAGTGCTTGAAAATCCACATTCCCCACACAGACGTGTGCCTGTGGGCGTTGAGTGAGGTTGGATGAGCGAGGTTGGAGCTCAGAGGATGCCGTGTCCAAAATATCCATCTGGCATCCAGGCATGCCTGGCCAGGCTGACCGACTTCTTTCCTCCCTCCCTCCCTCCCTTCCTTCCTTCCTTCCTTCCTTCCTTCATTCCTTCCTTCCTTCCATCTTGGCCTTCTTCCTTCTCTTGCACCCTTCCTTCTCTCACAGCTTAACTTCTCTCTCTCTCTCTCTCTCTCTCTCTCTCTCTCACACACACACACACACACACACACACACGAGAAACCAGCACCACAATCAAGAGAGTGAACCATCATCCATCATGCCCAAAGTTTCTTCATGCTCCTTTGTGACCCTTCCCTCCTTCCCCCACTTTCTGTCATTGTAGACATTTCCAGTATGGACTTACAGTATGGGCTCTTTATGGTCTGCATTCTTTCACTCAGTATAATTATTCTGAGATTCCTTGTGTTATTGCATGTATAAATGGTTCACTCCTTTTTAAATTCCGTTCCATTTATGAAGATACCACAGTTCGTTTATCCATTCCCCCATTCATGGATATTTAGGTCATATCCAGTTTGCGGCTCTCATGAGTAAAGCTGCTATGAATACTCATGGAATCTTTGTACAAACATATGCTCTCATTTCTCCTGAGTAAATACCTAGGAGTGGAATGTCAAGGGGGTATGGTGAATGTACATATGTGTGTGTGTGTACACCAACACTTGAAATGGTCAGTCTTTTCCATTGTAGCCATTTTAATGGTGGTATGGTGGTATTTTATTGTGATTTTAATTTGCATTTCCTTAATGACTAATGATGTTCAGCATCTTTCCATGTGCTTATTTGCTATCTATTTATCTTCTTTGTTGAAGTGTTCAATTCTGGTGGTCATTTCCCACTATTTAAGAATAGTTCTAGGGGCGCCTGGGTGGCTCAGTCAGTTGAGCGTCCGACTTCGGCTCAGGTCATAATCTCAGGTTCCTGGGTTTGAGCCCTGCATTGGGCTCTGTGCTGGAGCCTGTTTCAGATTCTGTGTCTCCCTCTCTCTCTGGCCCTCCCCTGCTCTCGCTGTCTCTCTCTCTCTCTCTTTCTCTCAGAAATAAATAAAAACATTTTTAAAATTTTTAAAAAAAGAATAGTTCTAGATTTACAGAAAAAAATATGAAAATGGTATGGAGAGCTTCCATATATTCCCCATTCCCTTTTATAATGTTTCATATCTGTTAGATGTTATTTTATGGTACATGTAAAATTTGGTACATAGTATAGTGTAGTGTTTACAATTAATTAATATTAATAAGTTATTAATTGAAGCCATATATTCAGATTTCCTTACTTTTTAAAAAAATTTTTTTTAATTTATTTTTGAGACAGAGAGAGACAGAGCATGAGTCGGGGAGAGGCAGAGAGAGAGGGAGACACAGAATCAGAAATAGGCTCCAGCTCTGAGCTGTCAGCACAGAACCCAATGCGGGGCTCAAACTCACAAACCGTGTGATCATGACCTGAGCCGAAGTCAGATGCTCAACCAACCAAGCCACCCAGGGGCCCCTGGGTTTCCTTACTTTTTAAGCTAATGTCCTTTTTCTGATCCAGGACCCCCTTCAGGAGACCACATCACATTCTGCCATGATGTCTCTTTAGGTTCCTCTTATCCGTGACACTTTCTCAGACTCTCCTTGTTTTATGTTTGTTTTTAATGTTTATTTTTGAGAAGCACAAGTGAGGGAGTGACAGAGAGAGGGACAGAGGATCTGAAGCAGGCTCTGCGCTGACAGCACCAAGACCGATGTAGGGCTTGAACACACAAACCAAACTGTGAGATCATGACCTGAGCCTAAGTCAGACCCTCAACCAACTGTGCCACCTAAGCACCCGACTCTCCTTGTTTTTAATGACCTTTGCAGATTTGAATATTGGCCAGATATTTTGCAGAATTTCCTTAGTTGGGGTTTGTCTTATGTTTTTCTCATGATTAGACTAGGGTTCTGGGTTCCAGAGAGGAAGACCACAGAGGCAAACTGCCATTGTCATCACATTATATCAAGGGTACATGCTATCCCCATGGCATATCACCCATGATGTTGGCCTTGCACCTGCATGCAATGGTGTTTATTGGGTTTCTCCATTGTGAAGTTGCTCTTTCTCCCCCTTTCTATAATATGCCCTTTGGAAAGAAGTCACTGTGCACAGCCCACACTTAGGGGTGAGAGTTAGGTTTTCCTTCCTTGAGGGCAAAGTAGCAGGATATCTACATAAATCTCTCTGCTTGGGAGATTTGTCTCTTCTCCACCATTTGTGCTCTTCTTCAACTGCTTGTTTGTTTCAGTATGGACTCATGGATACTTAGTTTATACTTTGGGTTATTATTCAATCTTACTTTTATTTTGCTACTCAAATTGTTCCTGCTTTGGTCACTGGAAACTCTTTGAGTGGGCTCTTTTGCCTAACTAAAAATTGAATTGTTTTATTTAAAATGTTTTATATATTCTTTTTTTTAAAAGGCAAATGTATGGTGATTTATTTCAATTGATACAAATTTTTAAAATATACAGAATGGTGTATATTTTTATAGTACATAAATATGGAAAATACAAAATGTATAGAAATTATAAAACTCAAACTCAGGACAGGGTATGTAGGAAAGATTATGGGAACATAGAAGGCCTTCTCTATACCTGCTATAGTATATAGTTTTTGCTTTTTCGTTTGACAATATTTTAATAATGATTTAAATGTTTAAGAAATGAGGGGCACCTGGGTGGCTCAGTTGGTTGAGCATCTGACTCTTTTTTTTTTTTTTTTAATATTCTTATTTATTTCTAGGAGAGAGAGAGACAACGTGAGCAGGGGAGGGTCAGAGACAGAGGGAGATACAGACTCTGAAACAGGCTCCAGGCTCTGAGCTGGCAGTCAGCACAGAGCCCAACACGGGGCTCGAACCCACGAACCGCAAGATCATGACCTAAGCGAAAGTCAGACACTTAACCGACTAAGCCACCCAGGCGCCCTGAGCATCTGACTCTTGATTTTGGCTCAGGTGATGGTCCCAGGGAAATGTCCTTTATCAGAAATATGATTTTCAAATATTTTCTTTCAGTCTAGATTTCTCTTTCCAATTCCTTAACAGTCTTCTGAAAAGGAGTTCTTAATTTTCATGGGACCCTTATTATTAATTTGCTTCCTTTATGAATCATGCTTTTCGTTTCTTATCTAAGAAATCTTTGCCTTATTCACCATCACAAAAATGTTTTTGCTTATGTTTCCTTCTAGAAGTTTTATAGTTTTTTGGCTTCTCATTTGTGTCTATATTCCATTTTGAGTTCATTTTCGGATATGGTTCAAGGTATAAAGCAAAGTTCTTTTTCTCTTTCCTTCTTTCTTTCTTTCCTTCTTTCTTTCTTTCTTTCTTTCTTTCTTTCTTTCTTTCTTTCTTTCTTTCTTTCTTTCTTTCTTTCTTTCTTTCCTTCTTTCTTTCTTTCTTTCTTTCTTTCTTTCTTTCTTTCTTTCTTTCTTTCTTTTCTTTCTGGCATGTGAATATCCAGTTCCTCCAGTATTGTCCATTGAAAAGGCTATGCTTTCTATATTGAAGTGACTTTACACCTTTGAGTAATGTTGGTTATCTATGTATGTCATGAATCCACGTCTAGACCTTCTGTTTTGTGCCATTGATCAATTTCTCTGCCTTTATGTCAATATCGTACTGTCTTGATCACTGCAGCTTTATAATAAATCTTGGTATCAGGTAGTCTTAGTTCTCCAACATTTATTTTTTTCCAACTTGTTTGGGATATTCCAGATCTTAGTTCTCCAACGTTGTTTTGTTTGTTTGTTTGTTTGTTTGTTTGTTTCAAAGGTGTTTGGGATATTCCAGAGCCTTTCTAATCCCATATGAATTTTAGAACTAGCTTGTGAATTTCTACACAAATTACATCGTGCAGTGTTTGTCTTGTCAACCTATTGTCTCCTCTTCTGCAATCACCACCTCAAGACTACCCCCTCCTCCCTCATCCCCAGCAGAGGGATTTGTCTCCAAACAACGTCACAGAAGAAAACAAAGCCAACAGAGGGAAGTTTCTCAACTTTGTGCCACCAAACATACAGACTCACCCTTCTCTGCCTCCCTCCTTCGAGAATGTTAAAGGAAGCAACCCTCTTCTTGCCTAAAGCCTGCGCTCAGACCCCTTCCTCAGATCTCAGGACTCTTGAATTATCCCTTATTCTATCTCTCTTTTATATATCAAACCCCCAACTCTTGACTGGATGCTTACTAGCAATTTGCAGGTCTATCCCATTCTTGCATATTTTAGAAACTTGGCCTGGGTTCCACTCTCCCCCTCTCCTCACCCGGTCCTTGCTCCCTCCTGTCTCCACTGTGCTTTTCCTCCCTGAACCACATTCTCCACAGCCACCAGCACATCTGCAGTTACTACCCATAGATGGGGCTCCCAGATGTACACCTCTAACCCTCATCCCTTCTCTGAGATCCAAACCTATGTATCCAACCGCACACTTGTCATCTCTCCTTGGACATCTCTAAGGCCCCCTAAAATCTACATGCCCCCAAACAACCTCATAGCCTGTGCTCTCCTCACTGCTCCCCCAACCCATCCCCTCCGTGGTCACCCTCTCAACAACCAGCATCCATCTGGTTGTGCAAACCAGCTACTCTCTTCTCTCAATCGACCCATTGCTAATTCTCATTTATCTTACCTCTGAAACAGAATCTTACCTCCGAAACGGAATCTTCTATTTCTTTCTATCTCCTTCCAGGTGCAAGCCCTAAATCCCTCTCCAGAGCAGCCTTACAGGTGTCCCTGGGTCCCTTAGGCCCTTTTCAGTGAGTCTCCATACAGCAGCCACAGTGATCTTGTCAAACCCGGAAGCAGTGCAACATCCTCCCGCCTATAAGTCTTTCATGGTCTCCATGGAAACCAAGGACCCTCAATGTTGTCTATAAGCATTATCTGGCCCCTGTGGCCTCCTCAGCCCTATCTCTCCCCACAGTGCCCCCACCCCTGCTCTAACCACACTGACCTTTCAGGTGCTCCTCATGCTCCCTTGAACCTGTGGCATTTGTGTGTACTGTTCCCCCCCACCCATTTGTGTCTGAAACACTCTTCCCCATCCCATCCTGACCACCACCTGACCCTCACTCGCTCTTCAGATCTCAGCTCAAACATCACTCCCTCAGGGAAGCCCTCTTGATTAAGTCCTCCCTGCTTCCCTCTCTCCTAACATCATTTTTCACTCTTGCCTAGAATTTGTCTTGGTCACAACTTGAGATTCTTTGGGTGGTCTATGCCCACCCCCCAGGCCAGACTGTACCCTCTAAGAGGTCAGGAGCCATCACACTGTTTTTGTCTCCTTCACTCCTCAATGCCTGGTATAAGCCCAGCATAGGTACAGATGCTCAATAAGTATCCATTGAATAAGTGAATCAATCCACAATCAAATATAAACTTGAGTAAGTAAAGAAAAAGCCATTGAAAAGCACTAATTCTGCTTATGAAAATAATTTGGGAAATCACTTTCTGCAAATACCATGCTGATGCCAGGGGTTAGTAATGCCATCTATGACCCCATCTGTTTTCCTAGATGCTGCTTACCTCAATTCTCCGTCCAAGAGAGTGATGTTCCCCCGTGTAGAAGTGTACTGCAACATAGAACTTGCCCTTGGCAATGAGTGCCCTGAAGGCAGCCAATCAAGCCTGCAAACAGAGCAGGAGGAATCCATACAACTTCACGCACAGTGGGCTCCCAAAGAGGAAGGAAAGGGCGGCCATGGTCCACGTGTGCCCTCACCTGTGGAAACACCTGAATCCACACATGAGTGTCCTGTCGAATCACCTGTTTCACCAGCTGCCTCTTCATTTGAGTGGCCAGAGCAGTTGCAGGTGACTGCACATTCTCCGGCTGATCTGCCGCCTGCCTCCCTCCCAGCTGTGCCCTTAACACTCAGCTCAACACCTGCCCAGTCACGAGCACCATCACAGCAGCAAGTACAAATGACTGGATCACCACCAAGATCCCCGCCCTCCCAGCCATCTATGTCACCCAGGCCATCCCTGGGGCCTTCGGCTGTAGTGGCATCTCAAACATTGCCCCAGTGTTCTCCTACACAGCTGCCTTTGGAGGACCTGGGCCCAGAACAGCCCCAAGGTATGGACACTTCTGGACACTTCTTCTCACAGAAGAAGCCAGAAGTATTTTTCTTATGTCTGGAGCCCCTTGGCAACTGTGCAACAACATGGCAGCTGATAACCATTGCTTGAGAGAGGTGCTTTGGTGACGTGAGCAGTTAGCTTTAGCAGCTTTACCTGTTTTGAAGACAGGCCACCACAAGGGGACAGTGTTCTTGACATTTGTTCAGGTCTTTAGTTAGTGATTTTTCAAAGGTTGGTCAGAGACCATGATAGTAAACTCATCATCTGGGAACTTGTTAGAAATGCAAATTCTCGGGCCCTACTACAGACCTATTAACTCAGGGAGTGAGACCCAGCTACCTATATTTTTTATAAGCCTTCCAGGTGGTTCTTCTGAGAACCATGTTTGAGAAGCACTGTACCAGGAGGTTTTTATTGTGATGGCCACTATGCTGGGGCAGTGGTACTCAAAGAGCGCTCTGGAGACCAGTGCTCATCCCCAAACTATTTGTTACCAATTAACAACGAAATGAGCACAGAGGTAGCATTTAAGACTATTTTTAGCAATAAATATTGTCAGGACATCTAAGATCTTGATCATTTTCCTACTAATTCGTTGTATTGTATTTCACAAAAGTACTAGTCCATTATGGCTTGCAAAAAAAAAGATTTTTTAAAACTGAATCTTCACAACTAACATCTTCTACAGACAGCTTGAAAGGTACTGCTCTTGAGTCTTCAGAGAGGAACAGTTTTCAGTTCCTTACTCTCAAGAAATCTCCCCTCCAGTAGTGACAGAGATACCAGCCTCAAAAATACAGAAAAAATTAGTAACTGCCCCATCACTAACAAAACCGGAGTGTGGGAGGTAGTCAAGTAGTCATAGAGCTTAAGATTACTTCTGGGGCACCTGGGTGGCTCAAATCGTTAAGCATTGGCTTTGGCTCAGGTCATGATCTCACGGTTAGTGAGTTCAAGCCCTGCATCAGGCTCTGTGTTGACAGCTCAGGGCCTGGAGCCTGCTTTGGATGCTGTGTCTCCCTCTCTCTCTGTCCCTACCCACCCGTACTCTATGTCTCTGTCTCTCTGCCTCTCTCTCTCTCTCAAAAATGAATAAAACATTTAAAAAAGATTTTTTTAAGTTCTCTTCTGAGAGATTGAGGAAGGCTTCTTTTTTTTTTAAATATTTTTATTTATTTCTAGGAGAGAGAGAGAGAGAGACAGTGTGAGCAGGGGAGGGTCAGAGAGAGAGGGAGACACTGGCTCTGAAATAGGCTCCAGGCTCTGAGCTGGCAGTCAGCACAGAGCCCGACGCGGGGCTCGAACCCACGAACCGCGAGATCACGACCTAAGCGAAAGTCGGACGCTTAACCAACTGAGCCACCCAGGCGCCCCTGAGGAAGGCTTCTTGTAGGAGACAGGTGAGCTGAAATGGACAAGATTTGGATGATCATGGTTTGTGAGACAGGATGGGGCAGAGTAGAATGAGAATTTCAGGTTTTGTTTATTCTAGAGGCTCTATTACAGAGAAGGAAAGTGCAAGGATCATTCGGGAGGAAAAAGATACCTGTTTGGGTACTGTGGATGGCCTGTGTGGGGGCAAAGGGAGAGGGGACCTGGACTGAACCCATCCACCAAACTCCCATAGTTATTAGGACAAACATTAGCACAGATTAACATGACGGTTTCCTTCTTGGCAGATCTGCCCCAAGTCAGGGGTAGACGTTCTCTGGAATAGATTTGACTCTTGGAATCACAGTGAGACAAAAATATCAGGACATTAAAAGTAAGACAATTGGCCAAAGTGTTTCACATGCTCTCTTATGTGCTGTTAAATGAAATGCATTTATTTATGTTATTCACACTTGTGCCTAAAGATAGCCATCTTTGGGTAGCCTGGGCAATTCTGGGACCTGGGTTGGCACTCCTTGCTCATACTGGGGGTAGACAGAAGAGACAGACAGTCCAGTGGTTCTCAATGAGGGGCCATTTTATCCCCCGGAGACGCTTGGCAATATCAGGAGACATTTTTGATTTTCACTTAGTAGTGAAACATCTGGTAGTGGGTAACATCTGGTATGTAGAGATCAGGGATGCTGCTGAACATTTTGCAGTGCAGAGCATCACAATGGAGAACTATCTGGCCCTTACATTGAGTAGTGCTGTAAAGTTATAGTCTTGGGCTGAGCCTCAGTAATGACAGCTTAGGCCATCTGTGGGAGTTGGGCAGAAGAGAGCCTCTTAGAGGTTAGTGTGATCTGTCATTTAGTGATGGCCATGTTATTGTTGGGGGTGGAGGGGGTTGCAAAAAGTCCCAGGAAAATCCATAAACAAAGGAGCTGCCAATAGATTTGGGAGAGCCAGGGATATCCAATGAGACCCCTAATGAAAGAACTTCAAGTAGAGGAACTTAAATATTTTACGTATTTTTATTTACACATATTACAAAATTACAAAGTCATCTTCATATATTATCTATCCCCATATTCACAGAAAATAGGAAAAGAGCTTACTTAAGAACAATGGTCATGAAACTGTTAATATTTCCTATTCCATTAAAAAAGAAAAACAGCTTTACATATAGCAGGTGATGGAAGGTCATTTTCCTGACAATTTGCCCTAACACAGCTGCTTCTTTGTGAGAGGATTGTTGGTAACATTACACCGAAGGTTAGCATTTGTCCTGCCACAAGATGCCACTACCTTGGGTCTCTGTCAAATCCAACAGCATAGTTCTGGTCCTAAATATGAGAATTTGAGATTAAGAGAATTGTTTTCTGTTTCTGGACACTCTTGCTTATGTCCTATTGTTATTTCAAAAATGACCAAGTTTTCCTCCTCATCCCCATCTCACTCATGTCTCCTCGGTTTTTGCCTTTGTAGCTTGCCTTGCCTCTTCAAATCAGAAAGGTGCCATGCCTGTGGTTAATATGAAGGAAGCCACCAGCAAGCCTTATGCAATGTAAGTTTGTCCTTAACTGGGGACACATTCTTTCCTTTGGCCAAGGGAGGGGGGGCCCAGCTAAGTGAAATTTTCCTTCACTTTAGCTGCCCTAGGAACACTGGGATCCTTTTCCAGTTTGTATGATTACAGTCCACCCCTTTACACTTCTTTCTTCTTCAGTGGGGGCAATGAGTGGGAAATGAGCTATTTGTGCTCAATGTACCTTCTCCAAAAGCAGCCGGAGAATGTTCAGCCTCTTATGTCTTACTCTCTGGAACTGTCTCAGTTCAGGAGAGCTAGTAGGCATGTTACATCCTAGCCTGAGGTAGCCCCTACGTGGTATGAATTGAGGCCTCCCTTATCAAAGAGGCCTCCCTCTATCAAAGGCCTCCCTTAATCCACATTATTTTCTATCAGCATGGTAAGAGGGCTAATATTCCTATGTTGTAGATTGTCCCCAGAAAACCTTTTCTTATAATGCACATCAGTTGTCTGGGTTGTGTAACATGTTCTCCATTATTACCTTTGTGGTCATTCTGAGAGGGTCTGAGGATTGGGTTTTGTTTTTTAAATTCTTGGGGACCACATTACCCAGTCTCCCTTGCTGGCTGCTTGCCAGTTGGGTTGGCCATTGTCAGGCATCAGCAGGAGATCAGAGAGTGGGTCAAGGGGTATCTCTCCCCTCCCTGATCTTGATCCCTCCTGCCCCAGGGCAGCATTGGCAGAGACTGAGGTTCTTGGGGCCACAGTTGCAGGTATTGGCAGAGCAGGTCCTTCTGATGCTCCCATTCCATATCATATCAAATATATTAAAACATACCTGTCTCTCACATTAAGTATACTTTTCATTATAAGACCTTTTGGGGCCACCTGGGTGGCTCAGTCAGTTGTGCGTCATCTTTGGCTCAAGTCATGATCTCATGGTTCATGAGTTCAAGCCCCGCATCAGGTTCTCTGCTGTCAGCACAGGGCCTGCTTTGGATCCTCTGTCCCTCTCTCTCTCTGCCACTCCTCTGGTCTCTCTCTCTCTCTCTCTCTCTCTCTCTCTGTCAGAAATAAATAAACATTTTTTAAAAAGACTTTTTGAAAGAGTTTGCATAAATTTTAAAAATTTGTGCTTGGGCCTAAACTATGCATTTTTATTCACATAGTTTAAATTTTATTGCATTGACATATAACTGTATAAAAGTTAAATTGAGTTTCCAAAGACAAGTTGGCATAATGTTACTTAGATAAATAGTCATTAGGGTGCCTGGGTGGCTCAGTCAGTTAAGCATCTGACTTCGGCTCAGGTCGTGATCTCATGGTTCGTGAGTTCGAAACTCGTGTCAGGTTCTGTGCTGACAGCTAGCTCAGAGCCTGGAGCCTGCTTCAGATTCTGCATCTCCCTTTCTCTCTGACTCTTCCCTGCTCATGCTGTCTCTCTCTCTCTCTCTGTCTCAGAAATAAATAAAAAATTAAAAAATTAAATAGAAAATTGTCACTGACTATAAAATAAATGTTTGGTGTGGAACTCCAGTGTTCAGCCAGGGTTAAAAACCATAGCATTGGTGTGTCTGTCTACCTTCTGAGCTGATAGTGGAGAACACAATGCAAGCTATTAAAAAACCATTTGCTTCATCTCTTGCTCAGGGACAACCCTGGTGAAGACTCGAGTTGGATGAGCAAGATATTCAAGAAAAACAAACAAAAGACAAATGGCACCAGAAAATGCTTCCCAAGACATCCACGATCCAGAAAACCAGGCAGCAAAGTGCAGTGAGCATAACTAATGTTTCTCAAATTCCACAGGGAAGAAAAACTTTGGGAACAGTCTACAGGAGGATCACAAAGTGTAGGGGGGAATCAGTAGAAGTAGGGATGAGGAGCTGGGCTTTGGAGTCAGATCCACCCAACAGAAAATCCCTGCTCTGCCACTATCTCACTCAGTGAGCATGCTTAGGATGCGTGGTCTTTCTGAGCCTCTATTTCCCAATCTGTAAAATAGGGATAATATCGTGAGGCTTTAATGAGGTCAACATGTAAAATGCTTTGTTGCAGAATGCAAGGTGTCTAATTAGCCCTCAGTAACTTAGTTAGATATTAGGGTTATAGGCAGAAGTTAACTAGCTACCTTCTCAGTAGAACTCTACTTAGAAACCAAATTAGACAGTGTGTGACCCTGTGACTCTCAACGTGTAGAGATCCAAACTGTTGCCAAGCTACAGCTAAAAACCCTAACCAATTTAGGCCTGCTTACTATAGTTTTTTTTTTATTATATTATATTGTCGTTGATTCCATTAGTCAACCTTTATTGAGCACCTGATAAATGCCAAGCACTCCTCTGGGCTCTGGAGAGAGCAAAGATGAATTAAACTCAATCCCCAACTTAAAAGTTTACCCTCAAAATTGAATTTTAGACCAAAGACAAGAACCAAGTCTTAAATTTTTTATTGAGCCATAACATTTTGTAAAAGAGACATGCATATATACATACACACATGCATATATACATACACACTTACAAATGAAAAATGCCCCCTTTGGGTTTTTTTTTAAGTGTATTTATTTTGAGAGAGAGAGAGAGCACAAGTGGAGGAGAGGCAAAGAGAGAAAGAGGGGGAATCTCAAGTGGGCTCTGCAGTGACAGTGCAGAGCCTGATTCAAGGCTCGATCCCATGAACCATGAGATCATGACCTGAGCCGAGATCAAGAGTCAGATGATTAACCGACTGAGCCACCCAGGTTCCCCCCAAAAATGCCAGTTTTAAACACAAATGAAGCCAGGAATCATTTACAACTATTTTACTGGATTATCAAAATATTCTCTGAATGGGACAGACCCACACTGCTGTCTAATTCATTCAAACCTCCATTGGTCAGAAAAATCCCCAAGTCATTCTAAGTGGCATCCTTCCGTGTTGTTCCTGTCCCAGGTGGGATCCCTGGGTAGGCAGAGCGATGTATCAGATAGATGAGGGTCAGAAGCTCACCCCAGCAGCGACAGGCCCACTTTGAGATCTGGGCAGGTAGGTGGTGGGAAGCAGTATGGTGGGGAGGATTCTCACAGCTGCTGCAGGAAGTGGGGCAGACGCATGTGTCATTTTCTGGATTAAAGGATGGGCAAGGAGGGTGCAGGACCCAGTAGGCAGTTGGTGGTTCTGAGGGGTCATGGGCTTAGTGTGTCCTGGGATGCATCTCACTCTGTTCCTTGGTCTTCAGCCCAAGACTTCTTTGACTTTGGAGTGTCCATATCTCTGTCTCTAGGAGTTCAAGGTTCAGTTTGGTCATGAGGACATAAGCAGGTCTGCTGTGGGGGTAGGGAAGCTTCCTTGGGTCTGGAAGTGCCATCTGAAAGCCAGACCAAGACTTAGGTCCCCTCATTTCAGGGCCAGGTCTCTGCCTATACATTGGAGCAGTGGGAACTATGTAATTCAGCCAGCGCTACCTTGGTCGACAAACTTCTAGGATTCAAGCAGCTTTATAAAGCAGCAGCCTGTGATAAAAACAAACAAAACAACTTTCACAGCTGTGGGAAACACTGTTGTCAGTAGGTCACACATTCTGTCTGCAGTGTTCCTTTATAGAACAGATTATGAAACTGCCTGGAAGCAATTTACCAATTGATGGTCTTAAGCAATTCCATGCAAATTTATACCCTGGGCTTCAAAAACCAGGGTAGGGGGTAAAAAAAAGAGATGTTCAAAAAGATTAGGCAGAGAGGAGGAGCAACCCAGAAAGAGAGGAAATCTACAATCACAAGTGATACTCCTAGTGACATTGCCTAGTCCATTGCAATGGACTCCATTGCCTAGTCTTGTGCAAACTCCAGGTCCCCAGGTGAGTCTGTTGGGACGACCCAACAAAGAGAAGAGAGGCTAGAATAAAAGCTACAGGGTAAGGGGTGCCTAGCTGGTTCAGTCAGTAATGCAGGTGTTTCTTGATCTCAGGGTCTTGAGTTCAAGCCCCATGTTGGCCCTAGAGGCTACTTAAAAATAAAAGTAAAAAGCTAAAAGCTACAAGGTTCCATACATTAATCTCTCTCTCTCTCTCTCGCTGTGTGTTTTTTATTGGTTTTTTTTTTTATGTTTTATTTATTTCTAGGAGAGAGAGAGAGAGCGTGAGCAGGGGAGGGTCAGAGAGAGAGGGAGTCACAGACTGAAACAGGCTCCAGGCTCTGAGCTGGCAGTCAGCACAGAGCCCGACGCAGGGCTCGAACCCACGAACCGCGAGATCATGACCTAAGCGAAAGTCGGACGCTCAACCGACTAAGCCACCCAGGCGCCCCCGCTGTGTGTTTTTTAAATCAGATGTTCAAATTCATACTCTGATACTAGTTGTATTAGTCAGTTATTGCTGCTATGATAACGTTACATAACAAGTAACCCCCCCCCAACACACACACTCTTAGTGGATTACAAAACAAACATTTATTTTCCTCCTTCATACTTAAAACTCAGGTCTTTGCAGTGTCCCCTTTTTGTCTCATTTCTCACACGTGCTTTCTTGGCTTCTCCCACCAGGCCTGCTTCCTGCCCACTCGACTTCTCTCTGCTCTCCACTTCCGAGACAGTGTGGGTCACCTATAGGCCTCATCCCAGCCGGATCCAGGAATACAGCTGCTCTGAGGTGTGGAACTGCCCAGAGTGACCCCGGAGGCCAGACACTGCCTGTCTGTCCCAGGATGTTGTCCACCCAATTTCTCTTCTGACCCCACCTGCCTCTTCCCGGCCATAGTCAAAGCCAACACTAGCCCATATATTGCCTTGTGTACTGAGAAAACAGTACGGTTTCCTGGAGACCTTGATTTCCAGCTGCTGGAAGACTGTGATAAATACTGGTTTTGTTAAAACAGTTGACTTCCACCCCTAGAAATCTGTATGAATGACATGCAGAGCCGCAGTACTGTACAAATAATATACAGAAAATGGTACAAATAAGCTGCAGGATGAATATGTCCATGAAACGTGTACCCTTTGTTTTGGCAGTGCCTCCTTGTACAGTGTGCAGTCTGCACAACTGCACTCAGCCCTCTGGAGGCCACTCCACTTCTTTCCACTTCCTGAAAAACCAAATATTAACCAGACTTTTGTAAATTGAATGATGTTTCCAACACTCTCATCAACTCCTGCTCTGTCAGTGGAATTCTCCAGCTGCAAAAGACCCTTGTAATTACCAAGCAGGACTTGATAGCTGTTTTTTGGCATAAATTGAGATTTCTGAAGTCTATGCATCCAGTTGGCTCTAAGGGGCCTGGCTACCTGCCTGGGGCTGCCTGAGGCATTGAAACCGTGAGGGGTGTTCTCAGTGGAAATAAGGAGAGGAACGTCCTAGAGGAGAGACTTCGAAATGACGGATCTCTGTCCTTTTTCTAGGAAGCCTTGAGCCGAGAGAGAAAACTTGAGCTGGAATGGGAGAGAACTTGATGACCCCACCATAGAACCTTCTCCCCAAGACTCTCAGATATGTTTCCCTCACCCCTGGGGACCAGGTGTTCCCTACTCCCAAGCCCGTTGGTGTGGAGGACCCTGATTCCCCCCGGCAAGCACTTCCTTGTCCAAACATCCTATCAGCTTCCCTGAGGTCCTTCATACTCTGCTCGAGACAGACAGATGGACACTAACATGCGTGGGCTCTGAGGACACACAGCACATCCTGCTCCCGGCCCGCTGGGCTCTGGGCCTTCCCCCCAGCCCCAGCCTGACTTCATTTCTTTGAGATGAGCCATGTCAGACACCGGGCCCCCAGTATCTAGTCTACAGGGCCAAACCCTTGGGGATGGAGCAGTACTGAGCCATGGACACACTTTCCTCTTTCCTGTCAAGAGACCAAGTTCTTTGGTTTGGTTTGGTTTTTAATTCTCACAGTGTCCCAAAGGCTTGACTTGGAACCGCTGGGCTGTGCCTCAGCTGCTCCCTGGAATCGCTCGTTGAGCCAATCCGGCATGCGGTGATGACAAGCTCCCCAGGGCTCGTGTGGGGCGGCCGTGTGGAGCCGGCCTTCCTGGGCTCCCCTGAGTCCTGGTGTGGTTGTAGAGGAAACAGAGACCAGATGTCCTTCCCCCACCCCCCACCCCCATCCCCAAGCATGAGGGCAGCACACGAGGGTAGGCCCTGTCTGCCGTTCACACCTCGGTGAAAATGCTCCACAACAGAGACTTCAGCCTCCAATTTTCTAGCCCAGCCAGAAAAACACCAGCCCCCCCTTGCTCACTGGAGTGTGAACAGCTTCCAGCCCCAGCCAGGCCCAGTAAGAAGCCCGGGTAGCCAATCCTGGCATGCCAAACCCAGAGGACTGGGCGGAAGGAAGACAGCCTTGAACTTGGCTGGGATCTCTGGAGGATGCATGCAAACTTGAGCCGAGGCAGGTAGGGGGCTGTGGCAAGGGGGCTTGGGGCGAGCCTGCACTTGACCGGACCACGTCAGAGAGCTGGAGTCGCCAAAGCTCCTTTTAGAAGGTTCTGCCCGGAAGCATCCAACTGTCCCTTCGAGAAGCTGAGAAGAATCAAACCTCAGAGGTTCTTGCACCGTCTTCCTACTCCGAGTCTGTGGCTCAGGCCAGTCAAGGGCAGCGCCTTGGGGACCACGTGGGGGGGGGGGGGAAGGTCCCACCTGGCTGCGGTCCCCTGGCTTGTCCCCCAGGAGCGCTCTTGTGGTCTGCAGCAGCTGTACGCCCAGAGGCCGTGTGAAGGAGGAAGGGTTTCAGGAATGCTTACTCCCTGGTGTGCAAGGGGGGATTGAATATGACAGTAACTATTGTTTTAACTGAAAGCCTGTATTCAGATGCCCTTCTGTTAGAGTCAGGTTATAGTTATAATCAATAAATTCCTGTGTATATTTTCCGTCCGTCCCTTTTCCCCCTGAGGTGGCAATGGAGAGAATTGTTCTCACTAGTCCCAGGGCTGCCAGGTGAACTACAGGACGTCTTGTTAAGTTTGAATTTCAGAGAAACAATGAATAATTAGTCAGCATGAGTATGGCCCCAGTATTGCTATTATTTGTTGTATATCTGAAACTCACATCTAACTAGGCCACCCATATTTTTATTTGCTAAATTTGGCAACTCTAATTAGTTCCTTTCTCCTTACCTTCCTTTTTTTTTTTTTTTTTTTAAGCCAATACTAGGAGATTGTTTTTTGATGTGTCAGTCGCTGTAGTTTGAAGTTGGATGTCTTCCTGGAGTGGAGGCCAAGGGCAGAGTACACTCTGGTCTTCCAAACAAATGCATCCAAATGACCCCTGCGTGTGGCTCAGCCCTCCCTGTAGCTCAGCTAACATCCCGAACTCAACCGGGTCTTGGCAGACCCCATTATCTCTGACTCACTGAGCCTCCTGACGTCTCAGGGTCAGAAATTAGGTTAATTAAGTCCTGACGTCACTTATCCAACTTTGGAAAGCGATTTGAAGCAATAGCGTGTCCCATGCGCCTCCATGCTCTTGAGAGCCTCTGTGGTGTGAGTCGAGGGAGCCCCCATTCCCCCACACATACACACAGTGGTGTCCCACCCTCCTACATCCCTATTGGCACAAGATTCCCATAGCTAGTGAGGTCCGTGAGCATCCCAAGGGGGACATTCGTGCCTTCTGCATTTGTGTATTCCATAGAGCTAGATCAGCCCTGGCACATAGTAAATGCTCAGTAAATATTGGTTGAGTAAAAGAACTGATGGATTAGACAATAAGGGGAGGCACTAAAACAAGGGTTCGGGGACCTGGGTCTTGGCCTGGTTCTGTCTGTAAGTGGCCACGTGACCTTGAACGAGGCACCTGCCCCTTATGAGCCTCAGCTTCCTCTTCTATGAAGTGAGACGCTGCCCTCTTCTGCCCTCCTCGGAGCATTACAGTGAGCCTTCAAGGGTGGGAAGTGGAAAAGCCGTTTGGCAAAGAAGACAAGCTGTGCACACCAAAGGGTGGTCTTCCCCAGGGAGCCCCTGGAAGAACTCATGTGTCATCTGAGAGAGGAGAGAGGAGGCCTTCGACGCCTTCCAGTAGAGACCATATTCTCTGGACCAAAAGCCAGACACCGTATTCCGTCCATTTGTACCCTGGTTCTGAATGGCAGTTTGCGCACCAAAGTTAGGGACTTAGGGAAACAGATGATGTAGAATCAAGACTGGCCCTGATTTTCCTGGACATACAATTGACCGTCATCCTAAAAGTCATAGCGTTGTAGGATGTCAGGTCCAGAGGGTGAATATCATGTTCCTGAGGTCCTCAGCCTGCGGTGAGCTGGACTAAAACCCAGGTCTCCTGATGCCCAGGGCTCTTCATTGCTGTCTTAGCAGTTTGGTGCTCAAGGATGGGACATCTGGAAGGCAACCAGAGAGGGTCCCCAGGCGGGAACAAGGGGACTGACCCTCACAGCCTTGCAGGCACCAGACTGGCCTAGTTGTGGCAGGTGGGCCCCCATCTTCCCACCACTATGAGTGATCCAGGTCAGACCTTTGTCTGTCAATTTCTTTATTGGCTTAAATAACAACAGTACAAAAATGAGACTCAGATGCCAGCATCAGGACCTCATATCAAATAGTCATACAGCTTAAAGAATATTATTCTAAATAAGAAACTATGTACAGAAGGTGCCTGACCCTCATTTCAAGTCTGATTCTGATCTTTCACATTTTGGGGCGGCGTTCCTGAACACCGTCTAAACTAAATCCATAAATAGCTCACCTCTCTCCCACTCCTTAGAAGCAGCAGTAAAATGAAATGACTTCCAGAATATGCTTTGTTGAACTTCCTGAAACTTCGCCTCAGAGTTGAGGCCAGTCCCATCTAAGTGCCCAAGGTCTCTCTGCCCTAGCTTTTACCCCCCTCCCCAGTCTTACCCCACAGTGATCACTGAACGTTTAACATAGCAATAGAATGTCTGTCAAGGGTAATGAGAGTGAGTCTAGATGTTAACACCCTCTCCCCTTGACCATGTGTTTCAGGCAATGTCCAAGGGCTATGTTCATAGCCCTGTTGGGCACACAAGTACATAATGGACATGTGGCAAATTTCCCATCTGAGCCAAGCTGTTCAAACTATTCAGCTTTGTACAAGGCAGAGCCTGTAACAGCTCACACTTCACCTTTATGCAAAAAGTATATTTCACAAGATACTTTATGGCCATCAGGTAGAAAATTATTATCATAAATCCACAAATCTACAATGTCTAGGAAGTGAATAGCACGACCTGGGGTATGGTGCTCTTGAGTAGCGCACACCTGTGCAACCATCCATGGCAATCCAGCTTAAAGCCCTCCCTCATTTCCTGAAAACTACCCAGATGGTAACTATAATAAGAATAACAACATACATGGACATGGCACTATGTAATTTTCAGAACTCTTCACATTCATTTTCTCACTGACTCTTGGCAAGGCATGAGATGGGAGACGTGCAAGGCATCAGTGTCACTTCTCTGAACATAGAATCCTAGGACACGGGGCTGGAAAGATTCTGAGAGCCCGGGGTTCCCCGATCTGTAGGTCTTCTCTATCTGAGGCCTGCAGCCTTCCTGAGAGGTGCCTACAAATCTATATGGGCATTAAGCACCGTTGTCAAAAAAATAAATTATTTGTTGCATATAAATGCACATCTGTTTAAATGCATGAATGTCTGCGTGTATTCTGGTGAGAGATTAAACAAAAATGTATTTTGAAAAACTAAGACGCATTTGAAATTAACATCTAGAAAATGCCAGCAGGACTTCTATGTGATAGTGCGGCATGGTCTGTGCCCTTATGGAGCAAGAAAATATGTGATGGTAAAAAAATAAGGCCACATAAGTCGGTACTAGGATTAGCCCCAAAAGGTGAAGGCTTGACCCCTGGCCCAATGCTCAGGACCAATATCCAAGTAGCTCCCCATTTCCTCCCTAAACCCCAATTTAGAGGTAGAATGACTGGTTCCACAATTCCCGTGGAGGACCAAGGCCTCCCAAGGACCAAGGACCAAGGCCTTGTAGAATTGCCTGGATCTCATGAGTGCTCCCCCTCATTCATCTGTTTGTGCATTCATCCGACAAGGACTTGAAGGCTGCCTCGGGCTCTGTGGGGTTGTATTTGGCCACATAATGAAAGCACCGACGGGCCCCCCTTTAGAGAGATTTCAGCATGATAGAGTCAGAAAGTGTCCAGTGGGTCACACTGTCTTGCCCAGAGGAAGGCACGCAAGTACAGGGTCCCGCAGCAAGTTTGGGGCAGGTCAGCAGGCGGAGCTCTGGTCTCCCAGCTCCCCACTCCAGCTCTTCTTCCCCTTACGTGGACTCTGCCTCCAGTTAAGACCGTGTATCTCAGTCTCAAGAGGCCACAAAGGCACAGGGGCGCCGGTGGCCATCCTCTCTTGTCTTCATTCATGTCTGTGAAGCACTGGATGGGCTACTGTGAGGCATCTTCTGAGGCTTCTGGCTAAAGCTGCCATTGTTTGGACAGTTCAAGGGAACTTGAGTGCAAAGCACGGCTGTTAATCTGGACTCTGGCTGTCAGGATTTGTGATGTTCTGGGGGGAGAAAGAGAACGTAGGTTTTAGCCATAGCCCAGTTACCTGTGGGTCCTACCCTCGTAACAACAGACTCCTGATTAACGTATCAACACAGCACGCTAGCTGTCACCTCTGCATCTTCACTTGGTATCTCCTGCCTGCTGTGCTCTCCTGGTCCGTTCTCCCCTCCTTTCTCCTCGCCATCCTCAAAGAGCACAAAACTATGCCTTTTGACATAGATTTTGGAAATCTTCCATGTCCAATGGCTTCATTGGCCTCAGTTAGCACTTATTTGGTATTTTCTGATACTTAATTTTGTCATCAGTAAACATGCTGTCTTTTTCTACAGGAGAACCATCCACAGGTCCTCATAGCACCTTGCACAGCTAGGCCAATGGAGGCTCTCAATACCTATTGTTTGAATGAATGAATGTGTGAGTGACTGACTGAATGAATGAATGAATAAATGGTTAGTAAAGATGGATGTTAGGGCTACTGAGGATATCAGAACTGATGTTTCTATACTGTCTTTCACAAAGTGTTCCACAAGCTATTGCCTAACCCTTCCTTCCTAGATGGCAAATGATCCATAATACCCCCATATCTGGGCAAAGATAATGAGGCTGAGGAAAGAGAGGTTGAAGGTCATAAGGAGTTCCCATCAGGAAAACAAACCAACATAGAGCAAACTATTTGAATGACCAGCTATCTTGAGAGGGTTATTACATGGCTTCTAAAGGTAATTCCAGGAGAAGAAGACAGAGTGTTTGCATGATGGTGATGTCATTGCAATAAAGGTCTGGTTGCCCAGGGGGCCAGATGGCTGTAGAAGTTCCGGTCCTGGTTGTCCAAAACCAACAAATGGAACATTTTATTCCTTTAATGTCATGCCTTCTTCATTCAATAACTTCCACACTAAAGATCTGGATCGAAATGTCTGTAGGCAAAGTTATTCTAAGTGAATTTAAAAACGTAGGGGAACACTTTATCAAAGTCCACCAAAAAAACATGAAAACTCAGACTTTAAAAAAAATCAGTGATTGGGGCGCCTGGGTGGCTCAGTTGGTTAAGTGGCCAACTTTGGCTCAGGTCATGATCTCACGGTTCGTGAGTTCAAGCCCCACCTTGGGTTCTGTGCTGATAGCTCAGAGCCTGCTTCGGGTTCTGTTTCTTGCTCTTTTTCTCTACCTCTCCCCTGCTCACACTCTGTCTCTCTCTGTCTCTCAAAGATAAATATACATTTAAAAAAAATTTTTTTTAATCAGTGGTAAGTATTATTTCTAACAGGACCATCCCAGAGTCTTAGGGGATGAGGGATTATTAAGAAAACCATGAAACCAACCAGAAGAGAGATTGATGGCAGGGAGAAGCTACTCTTAATCAATTAACCAAGACAAGATCAGTGAAGGATCGCTCCCTTGAAGCCTTCCAGAACCAACAGCCCAAAGACCCCTCATCTACCTCAATCAGCCCTTATTTGATACGTAATCTTACTTCGCCTTGTTGTTTAAGTGTTATGACGGTCTTAAATTTGGGAAGCCAAACAGCACAACCCATGAAATAGTAAGAGGGCAAGCTAAGACAGCACCCGGTCCACTATTCCATGCCGAAATCAAAAAGTACGAAAATGTACATACAATGATGGACCAGGGCCGAATAAAGAAGGTGCTGATTATCACGTAAAGCCAGTGAGGGTTTTGGAGAAGAAAAAGGTCACTGTGGGTGTATCATTGTCTCACCAGGCCTCAGCAAGGAGGTGACATTGGAGCGGGACACCAAAAAGTCACGAACTCAGCAGGGGAGGGGAGAGGACAGTGAGTAGATCCTGTTGGGATCTTGAATTTGTCTTCACTTGTGCCTTCAGGCTCTTTCTCACCTGCTGTGCCTCCCTGTACTGGAAGTGGGTATAACTGTGTTCACTGTAGTGCAGGCCCATGACCCTCAAGACCGCGTGGCTGTTGTTGCCGGGAAATTTGTTAGTCAAGCCAAAGGCAAACTGGTAGGGTCTCTTGCCCGGCTCGGCAGAGCGGGCCCTCTGGCTCTGTAGGGTGGCTCCCAGCTTCCTGAGGGAGGAGTCCGAGAGCTTGTAGAAGAACCTCTTGAAGCTGGGGTGTCGCCTGATCTGGAAACAGAAATGAAGGCCGGCCGTCAGTGTTGCTGGCAGGTAGCCCCCTCCCACTGGCTACCCGTCACCCCAACTTCATGCACCTGGACTGGGCGGGACACCTCCAGTGTCCTTGTTAAATGCCTCCACTACCTCCATCCTCTCAGAACCTGTTCTGCGAGGTTCAACTCCAAGCAGCAGAACAAAGTGGGGGGAGAAAAGTGCAGGGCTTTGTATAACGGATGCTTAAATAGCATTTACTATCGGTGTGACTTCTCTGAGCCTCTGTGGAGTCATGTGGGAAACGGCAGGAGCGATACCCCAACCCGCATGCCATGTTGTTGGGGGAAGGGGATGAAGTGAGCTAGTTGATGTAAAGTGTCTCATGCAGAGTGGATATTGGATGAATTTTAGTTCTCATTCTATGACTAAGTCTCCTCTTAATACCTAAGAGTCCTAGGTTGGGCCCCCCCAAAGACAAGGGCCCGGGTGCTGGTAGTGACGCTGGGAAACAGTGACGGGGGAACGTGGATCTGGGGCAGGACAGGAAGGCAGTCCTGGCAGACTGTTCCTCCCAGGACACTCCAGGAGCCTGCGCAGAGCACTCTCCTCAGAGTTATCCCCACGAGGGGCAAGGGACCTGACGTATGTATACACCAGTTTCCACGAGCCATGGGTTGATGGTTGCGTCTCAGGAGGTGGGAGCGATTATTCTGGCCTCCCACAGGGGTGGTAAAATGGTGCGAGGGGCGGGTCCTCAGGCAAAAAGATGCAGGTGGGTATTTATCAAAAGGTATTTGCATAGAGGTAGGTATTTGCAAAAGAGAAAACCGAGGCTCAGAGAGGTTGAGGGAGACACCCAAGGTCCCCTGGATGTAGGGCTAGGGACTGAACACGGGCCTCAGCCTCGGGGGTACCCAGCAGCCCCCACCTGCTCCCCCAGCTGGCCATCCACTTCCTGGAGAAGGGCCACCAGATTCTGGATGATCAGCTCCTCTAAGGAAAAGAAAAGAAGGATTCAGGGGCTGTTGACAAGTTCTGGAACCACACATCCATCCATTACAGACAGACTGTCTCCAAAACACAGCACACAGATTAGTTTCGAAGGGCAAAGAAAAATCTTCCCCAAAACTAGGGCTGGAGCACGAAAGCTTTCTCTGAGTTTGCTTTACAGAAATGGAAAGGCCTTTGGCCAGTCAAGCGTCATGTCAGCTCCATTTGACGGGCAGGGAACCCGAGACCTCCCAACGTCCCCGATCCAGGCTACAGAGTAGCGCGGTCAGGAATGCGAGCTGGGGCCTGGAGCAGCTCATCAGAAAGCAGGGAGGGGGAGATGCCACAGCCACAGATGCAACAGGAATGCACCCGCCAGCCTGGGCACGGGTGGCTGCTCACACCACGACCTAATTAATTGCAAACATTCAGGACATTTGTGGACCTTTTGTAATCAACTGTTGGCCACGTGAAATCAGCCGCAGCGGGAATATTTACACCATAGAGGTCTACAAATGCTGCAAATCAGGGCTCCCTTCGTGCCCCCCGCCCCCCTCGCTGCCCAACAACCACCCTCAGCCTATTTGCCAGTCCACAGGTTATGAGACCCAGAGCAAGCCGGGAATTGTATAGGAAACATTCAAATAAACCCACCAAACTTACATCCACCGACCCGACAGGGGCTCTCTGCGAGAAGGGGATGCTCCGCCTGCACCTCTGCCCCAAGAGCACCCATCCACCCGCCAGAAGGCCAACCCTGCCTCCTCCCTGCCCTGCTAGTGTCTCCCGGGGTGTTTGCCAGCAGCCTTCCCAGTCTCCACTGGAATTCAGCCTGTGAGAGCCATGCAAAAAGAAGCCCCCGGGGCATCCCTCCCAGGAGAGGGCGGGGTGGTACTAACTAGATTCGAACACTTCATCTGGCTGAGGTCCCCTCTCTGGCTGGTGGCTTCTGGTCTGGGAGGGTGCGTCTGAGGAGCCCACAGGCGTCCCCTCTGCAGGCGAGGGCTCCTGGAACTCCACATCTTCCAGGTCTGCGGGCAGAAAGGAGACGGTGTGAGTGTGTTTGGCGCCTGTTTCAAATCCACAAGTACATTACGGAGCCCGGGTTCTGACGACAAACTGTCCAAAGACACAGGCACCAGCCGGGGTCCTGGTTTCCCAGGCTCCTCAGTGAGCCCCCAGCCCCCTGGGCCCGCTTCAGAGGCATTCACGGGGCCTTCTTTACCCCCTCTGGAAACCTCGTTCTTCTTCCTAACGCCCTCTGCCTCCTCATAGCCTGGGAGGAAACACGAAGCAGGCCTGTCAAGATCCCACCAAAGGAGCCCACTTCCCTGTCACTCTGGGAGGCTTTGCCGAATCACTGAACCTGTCTGAACCTCACTTTCTCCATCTGTCCAATGGGCATAACAAGACTGACTTCACCAGGCTGTAAGTGGGTTGAACGAGGTAACATGTGTGAGAGGGGCATGCAGTAGGCACTCCATAAAGGCCAAGGGAATCACTGTATACCTCACACTTGGCTGGTGTGAAAAAGCAGAGGCCCAGGCCATATCCTCCTTCGTTAGACCGAGGTCTGTGTTTCTGTATTCACTTTCAGGTGAGTCTGGTGCGCTTAAGCCCCTAAACCAATGCACTGCTCTCAAACTGCACTTGTTGTTGTTGTTTTAATGTTTATTTTGACAGAGGGAGTGTGTGTGTACGTGCGTGCATGAGTGCGTGTGTGTGTGTGTGCATGCACATGAGCAGGGGAGGGGCAGAGAGAGAGGGAGAGAGAGAGAATCCCAAGCAGGCTCCATGCTCTCAGCACGAAGCCCTATGCGGCGCTCAAGCTCAAGACTGTGAGATCATGACCCGAGCTGAAATCAAGAGTCAGAGGCTTAACGGACAGAGCCACCCAGGCGCCCCAAACTGCATTTGTTTTTAAGTGTTGGTGTGTTTTTGTCTGGGGGGAGGGAGGGCGTGTGCGTCGGGTGGTGAGTCCAGCCGGCATCCAGCGGGCCCCTCCTCCCCGCAACCCTCCTACACCTCCCGGCCCCCCAAGAGAGTTGAGCCTGAAGCAGAGGCCACACAGCCAGCCAAGCCCGCCCTGGAGGGAGCCTGGCGCTGGAGGCAGCCTCTGTTACCATGGCAACGCTGGGCCTGCTCACCAGGGCTGCTGGAGGTGGAGGGTTGATGGCCCCCCACACACAGGGGCAGAAAGCTGGGCCTCTTGGGCGGCCGGGACTCGGGGCTGACAACACCTGCTGGCCCTGCTCTCCTGGGCTCCTTGGGGCCATGTCTCTTATGAGAAAAGGCTTTTCTGATGCTAGACTTCTTCTCTTGGGGTCTCCTTCGGGAGGGCGGGGACAGGTTTTCTACAGTCACCTCTGGTTCCTGGACGTGAAGCTGCTGCGGGGAAGATGAGAGAGACTGAGTCAGAGCCCCTGACCGTGAGGAGATTACAAGTGAGCTGGGGAAGGAGAGCAGCCGCCCCTGAGATAGACTGAGGTCCCCTGCAGACCAGAGGGTATGGCCTGGCCAGAGCGGCTGCAGGCAGCCACTGGTTGCGGGAAGGGGGGGGCACGCGGGGGGGAAGGAGGAGGGACAGGAGCCAGGCTCTGGAAAGATGTAGGACAGGGAAGTTATTATCCCAGGTAGGGGCAGGGGTGTCCATAGTGAGGGTCAGGATCTATGTGGGGAATGGCTTCCTCACCTCTCCCCCCGGCTCCTCGGCATCCTGGAGTAGGGCAATGATCTTCTGGATGAATTCTTCTAAAAAGAATAAAACGTTTGCTTGTACTTTAGTGTGGAGCAAAGCATTTCTATGGTCAGTCCTCATTCCCTAAGGCCCCGTGGCTCCCTGGGTGATTCTCACAGGTCTCCAGGGCGCTAATGAGCTTGCACTTATTGTTGTCACAGGCCCTGCGGTGGGGGGGGGGGGGGAACCCCAGGTCCCTCAGAAGTAGCCTGAGGGCAGGGCTGGTTCAGAGGGAAAATATTCATTTCTCCATTCATTGAGAGCATCTAGATGTGCCACTTTAAGGAAAATAACAGAGGTCCCCTGCCTCCAGGAGAGGGTGACTCAAGGCCGTCTGGAAAGGCCTGGTTCCCAAAAATCCCTTCACCCAGCACCTTCCTCTCTTCTACTTAGAACAGGGGCCCTTCTCAAATCCCCTTCAAGGCACATTTTCTATGAAAAGCAAACAAGGCAGAATGGGGGATATGGGGGAAGGTAGATTTAAAAGTATCTTCAGGCGCGCCTGGGAAGCTCCGTCAGTTAAGCGTCTGACTTTGGCTCAGGTCATGATCTCACAGTTTATGAGTTCAAGCCCCACACTGGGCTTTGTGCTGACAGCTCAGAGCTTGGAGCCTGCTCTGGATTCTGTGTCTCCTCTCTCCGCCCCTCCCCTGCTTGTGCTTGATCTCTCTCTCTCAAAAATAAATAAAATTTTAAAAAAAATTTTTTAAGGAAAATTTAAAAAATCATGGGATCGAGCCTTGCATCAGATTCTTTCTTGGAAATTTGCTTGGAATTCTCTCTCTTCCTCTTCCCTAGTCATGCTTCCCCCCTACCACCACCAAAAAAATAAATAAATAAACCTAAAAAAAGAGAAGTGTCTTCAAACACACAACTGACAATGATTCCATGATTCTAGTCATGGCTTTGCCACTGGTAAGGGTATAATAATAGAGTCAGCAGCTGCCATTTGTGGTGTTTCCCTCCTATGGCCCCCTACCCACCCCCCACCTATCCCCTCCATTTCTCCCGAGGCTACAGGGCTGCATAACCACAACAACAATAACAATAAATGGCAGCTAACATTTATTAGCTCTAAGTAGCTTGTTAACTGCTCTGCCTGCTTTATCAGCATTCATCGTCCAACGACTAGGATCTAGGAACCCCTCGTCTTGCAGCTGGGGACACTGAAACCAGAGATGAAGTAACTCATCCAAGTTCACACAGATGGAAGAGGTCAGAGTCCAAATGCAAACCCACGCCCGAAAGATCACATCGTCTTCGGAGCCCGTGCCGTGGGCCAAGGCTTTTCCGGGCACGGCCGGGGCCGGCCTCACCGAGGAGGTTGTCCTCGCTGCTGTGATTCTGCTGCTGAGGCTCACTCAGGGTAGGACAGGGGTCTGTGCTCTGGACCCCCCACTGCCCCTTCCCAGGCCTGCTGCACCCAGGGAAAGTCAAGGCCAGGTTACTGCCTCTCTCTGGGTCAGGATGGAGTCAGACCAGATGATTTCCAAATTGGCGGTGGGGGAGGGGGGCTCTGAGAAAAAGAGGGAGTACTAACTGAATTCCAAGGCTCTGTTCGTCCGCAAGTCCTCTTCGGGTCCCTGGCTTCCGGCTGGGGTGGAAAGCTCGAAGGGACTCAGACCCCCGCTGTCTGTAGGCAGGACCTCTTGCACGTTGGGCTCCTCCGAGTCTGTGAAGCAAGACGAAATGGCAGGCATGTTTCATCAGGGTAAGGGTGTTAACGAACACACAAATGTTAGAAGAGGTACCAAAGTTCACCCCCGGGTTAGATCATGCGAAGGCCTTGCTGGGACAGAGGGGAGCTGTGGGTCAGGGTCAGAGCCCTGATGTACTGGCCCAGACCTAGCTCCCTTATCCCTTTGCACCTCCTTACAACCGGCTTTCCTGGGCTTGGCCCTCCTCTCCCCGCTTCCCTGGCAAGCTCATCCCTCTGGCGTCTTGGCTTAGAAAATAAATGCCTGATTTCATGGCACAGATGAGTGCAGCAGGGCCGGGTCCCCTGCATGAAGATGTCTCCCCTTGTGGGGCCTGATATTCTACCGCGGGGGCTCCATATTTGGTGTTAAGCATGGCCCCTCCTTTTTAAAATGTGAATTCCGCTGGCAAGGCTAGGTGGCTAGGCTGTTCCTCCCAGGAAGATCCTTTCCCTCTTGCAGCTCAGTTCCATCATTGGTGGGCCACGTGACCTTGAACACATTGTTTGACCTCCCCCAACCCTCAGTGTTCTCATCTGTAAAATGGGGATAATCATATGGCTATGAAAACTGATAGAGTACAGACACACAGTAGGGAAGTGTTTCACTTTACAGGTGAGGAGACTGAGTCAGGCACAGAGACGGGGAATGACATAGAAAGCACAGGTCAGAACCCAGGTCTCCTGCCTCCAGGGCTGTGGTTCCTTCCTCCCGTGCTACCCCCTGCCAGGGTATAGCAGCTGAGGCTGTGGAGAGATGCGGAGACTAGGGGATTCCTCAGCACGATTTCCACCAGGGGTTTAGCTGGATTGCCTAGACAGAGAAGGTGACCTGCTGGCAGCCCCTTCTCCTCCCTACTGCTCCCCTGCCTCTATGCCCCTCCCTCTCCCCTCCCCCCCACTGCTCAGAGCAGAGCAGAACCCAGAACAAGGATGGCAGCCCCTTCAAATGGCCCATTCCAGCCCTGGAGAAAGGTCCAGAGCTGGAGGCAGCTGCAGTGTTGCTATGGTAACCCTGAGCCTGCTCACCAGGGCTGCTGGAGGTGGAGGGCTGATGGCCCCCCACACACAGGGGAAGAAAGCTGGGCCTCTTGGGGGCCCGGGACTCCGGGCTGGAAACGTCTGCAGGCCCTGCTCTCTTAGGCTCCTCGGGGCCATATTTCCTATAAGAAAAGGCTCTCTTGAGGCTCGACTTTTTCTCTTGGGATTTCTTCCTGTCAGCCGGCACTGCAGTGTATGGGACCACCTCTGGCTGAGGCGCTTGAAGCTGCTGCAGGAGAAATGAGAGAAACCGAGTTAGGCCCTTGACCTTGAGGAGAGGGAAAGCTCCCTGGGAAACAGCTAACAAGCAGCTAGGCGCTTGGAGGTGGCCCCAGGCGAGGGAGGCGACAAAGCCCAGAGCTGAGGAGCCCTGTGACCCAGAAGGGCAAGTGGGCCTGGAGCAGGGGGAGGAGGAGGAAGCAGCGAGCCCGTGGGGGTCTCCACAGACCGTTCCCTCCTTACCTCTTGCTCCCACTGGTCTCCCACTTTTTGGAGGAATTCCACTATCCTCTTGATGACACTATCCTCTGGAAAAAAGTAAATGTGTCTGGTTAATCTTTCTAGATGCACCGAGAACTCTCTCTAATGACTGTCTTGGCCTTCTGAGATCAACCGAGTCCTGTGTTAAGTGAGGATGCTGTTGGGCCATGGAAGTGCTGAAAAGCACCATGTCCCAGGAGCTAGTCCTTCTGAGAGACGCTTGGGAGATCCTCAGGGAAAGGGCAGGAGGCCAAAGCACATTTTATGCAGGCAATTTCAGGTCAGCCCTTTAAGCATTCACCCTGTGCCCCCATTATTGCTCTTGACCTTTACGGATTTGTACATCTCTGCTTCGGGCTCGGCAAGCCATGTGACCTGGAGTAAATCTCTTAACCTCTCTGGGCCTTCCTCTCTTCCCCTGTGATGTGAGAATCATCATTCCTGTCCCACTTCACTCAACAGGCTCTCCGGCCATCAGGGGACTCTGCTTGGAAATACTTTACACGGGCAATACTGAAAAATCCCAGGAGGGGAAATGGTAGAGACCCAGTGTCACTGAGGCACCGGAGAGAGGGACCCCAGCAGGCCTGACACAGACAGCCGGCTGCATCGGTGCCTCAGGCACACCACCACATCTTTACAGAGAAACCACAGGCCACATAAACAGTTTTCTTCTCTATTCCAGTCCACTGATCCAAAGACAAACCCAGAGTTACCTCTGCTACCCGTCAGCCGATCTGTTCACAGAAAAGAGGTGCGAACAAGCCTCCCTGGTCCTGGGACTGCAGATTTTTTCACCCTCTATTCCCCTCCCTCACCTCCCTCTCATTTATAAATCCTGTCTGGCTTTTGTTCTTTGACTCAGTCTACCGGCTGACGTCCTCTCGTCTGAAAAACCAGCATGCAAAATAAATAGCCTGCAAAATAGCCAACTAGATGCCTTTTAGTTTATTCTCTGGAAGATACATAGATGTTTGACGTCTCTTAAAATATGCCCATTCCTTATAGGGAATTAGATTAATAGAGCATTCATTACCGATTTTGTTAGGGGCAATAACAGCATTGTGGCTGTGCGTGACACTGTACTCATTTCTTGGAGATGTGGGCTTCCATATTTAAGGATGAGGGATCATTTTACTTAAAATGGTTCAGCCGCAAAATGATACACACGCACAATTATGAAGCAAATATTGGCCTACGGTCGACAATTGTGAGTCGAGCTATTCCACACTGGCATATATTTAAAAATATATGTAAGTTCTATGTTCCTCCATTCCACATTCCTTCCATAAATCTCAAAAGACTAAAAAAGTCCCGTGCTCATTAACACATAAGGCAGGAACATTTGCCAGTGGCCGTTCTAATTCCTGAGCCTCCCTTCTGTGAAACTCTAAAATAAGTAAATGTGACCAGAAGCGCCAGAAGGAGCAAGAGCAGTACATTCATTTGGAGAGGAACCATCCAAGGTGTAAGCAGTCATTTGGAACAATCCATCTCATTTGGCAGCGGCCACCCCTCCACCCCCTCGGCTGCAGGGCAAGAGAACACTTAGAAGATTCTGACTTACGGTCAAGCTTTTTGAGATCCTCTTCCCGCCGATGACCTGTGGCTTGAGAAGCAACCTCTGACACTCCAGGACCCCCATCTTCAATGAGCAAGGACGGGTGGAGATCAGAACCTTCCCCACCTGGAAGGAAGATGAGAACAAGCGTATGGGGGGGTGAGGGGGGTTAGTGGCGTCAGTGACATTTTTCTGGCTTTGTTCATGAGCACAATAAAATGACAGAAATTCACAGGAGGATAGGCACAGATGCAGCCAGCAATAGGCTTAATCAAAAATAAAATAAAATAAAATAAAATAAAATAAAATATTTAGAAACCTAAGGTTTCCAGCTGAAAAGAGGGGCATCAACCCAGATATCCTTCTCCCCATTAAAATCGTGGTGCGTTTTGAGCTACAAGGCTCTGTCTCCCTCCAGGCGCCTACGGGGGATTCACCTCCAGGACCTGAGAGTCAGAGAGGCACCTTGCGGGGACTGGCTTCCTTACTTTACAAATGAAGAACCAAAGGTCTCAGAGACAGGCAGCAATTTGTTCAAGGTCACAGAGCAGGTTTATTCCAGAAATAGTGAAATATAGACCCCGCCCCAGGGTGGCCCACTATTACTTCTCTGGCCACAACCTCAGTCCTTGCATTATCCCCAGATAACGCTGAGGGCAGGGCTTCCCTCCTCGCCTCCCTCCCTGCCTTCCATTTCTCCTTAGTCTGTGCTCCTTCCACTAGAGTCCTTAACAACAGCAGCTGCCACTTAACGGAGCACTTTCTGCGTGACAGCCCCGGGCCACTGCTATCCCTTGAGATAGCAACTGTTATCATCTCCATGTCATGGATGAAGAAATATTGAGGCTCAGAGAGGAAAGTCGCCAGCCCCAGGTCACACAGCTAATGAGTGGTGGAACTGGGGTCTGACCTCAGGCTCTCAGCCAGCGTGCTGTTCTACCTCAAAGAAATTTCACGGTGGAGCTGTCCCTGATGGTTGTCCCAACTTCCATGTCCCCTCTGTTGAGAGGTTTGAGGAGTCGGCCTAGAGTACCCTGGGGGTGGGGCAGTGGGGTTACCAGGCGTGGTCTGCTCACCGTTGGGTGCTGGGCCCCCCACGTCAGCTTCCTCAGAGCGTGGGGTGGCAGCCATCTTGGGCAGCCCTGTCTCTTGGCCTTCGGCTTCCTGATCTTGGGCCCCCTTGGTTTCCTCAACAACGTGCTTCTTGTGACCGTGTTTCTTGCGGCTGGCCTTCCTGTCGTGGGCTTTCTTCCTCGGAGCTGTGTCCCCCGGTGCCTCCGGGGTTTCCGCGGGCTTGGGGAGGCCCTCCTTCCCCTTTGCCTTCCGGCCGGCCTTTTCCTTGGGCTCTTCAGGGCCTGTCCTCAGGAAGAGGTTCATCAAGGTCTTCAGCCAGCCCTGCTGGCCCCGTCTCTGGGCCTTGTCCTTCTTGGTGTCCTGTGGAAGCCTCTGGTCACCGGGGAGAAACTCCCTGGTCTCCTCCAGGCTGAGGGCTATGGCCGTGGCATCCTGGGCCTCCACAGACTGAGCTGGGCTCTGGGGACATCTGGTCCCATCGCTGGCTGTCCGGTGAAGCATCCTCCTGGAGGGCGTGGTGGGCAGGGAGAAGCACCTGCGGTACTTCTTGGGGCTCTGTGACCTCTCCAGAGACCTGGCTCTCCTCCCTGACAGAGGCTTCCCGGGTCCCCGTGGATGCTCCATTGCACTGCGAACAAAGCAAAGAGCTCCCTTACAGGAGTCCTGCCAGAGACGCGGCGGGTGCTGACCCGTGCGCCGATCCACCCTGCCCATAATGTGAGTGATATCAGCCCTCAGAGCTGCCGTCTCTGCTAAATTCCTCAAAAGGCCTGGGAGGGAGGGCTATCCTTGTCCGCCTTTCCCAGAGGTGGAAACCAAACTACGGGAGGTCAGCCCCGGCACCGCTGGTCTGTAACTCCCCCGTGGCCTCCGGAAGGAGCACGACCCTGCCAACACCTTGGTTTTCATCCGTGGAGACCGACTGTGGGCCTCTGACCTCCAGAACTGAAAGATAAGGAATCCGTGTTGCTCCAAAGCCTCTGAGTTTCTGGCGTTTTGTTGTAGCAGCAACAGGAAACTAATACAGTTGTCCTAGTTTAGGATTAAACACGTCCTGCCCCTCGGGACTCTGGGCAGCTCAAGCGCCACCGTCCCCATCTGTAATGTGCCTGAGACCTGCCTGTCTGTCTCACAGGCCGTTAAGAATATTTCACAAGACAGGGGCGCCTGGGTGGCTTAGTCGGTTAAGCGTCCGACTTTCGCTTAGGTCATGATCTCGCGGTTCGTGGGTTCGAGCCCCGCGTTGGGCTCTGTGCTGACTGCCAGCTCAGAGCCTGGAGCCTGTTTCAGAGTCTGTGTCTCCCTCTCTCTCTGACCCTCCCCTGCTCACGCTGTCTCTCTCTCTCTCCTAGAAATAAATAAATAAATAAATAAATAAATAAATAAATAAATAAAAGAATATTTCACAAGACAGTTCAGTATCTGGCAACTCTACTCCTCCAATCGCTCGGGCCAGACATTTAAGTCATCCCTGACTCCTTGCTTTCTCTCACTCCCCACATCTCATCCATCAGCAAAGACTGTCGGGTCCATAAAGCAGGTCCAGACCCCGGCCTGTCTCCCCACTTCCTCCAACACCGCCTGAGTCGAGGCCCCAGCTCTGCTGGCCTGGGCTTCCGTCATCACCTCCCAACTAGTTCCTCTGCTCTCCTCTTCTCCTTCCAGATTCTCCCCTCAGCAGCCACGGGGGATTTTCCAACCTAAGTTAGAGCATGTCACTCTCCTGCCTCCAGCAGCCCCCCTTTCAGTCAGAGTCAAAGTCAAAGTCCTTATGGTGGCCAGCAAGGCCCTGTACAACCTGGTCCCATTACCCCCTCCTGCCAACTCTTGTCACTCACTCTACTTATCACACAGCGCTGCTCACTGCCTCAGGGCCTTCACACTGACGGCTCCCTCTTCTAGAACATTCTAATGGTTTGTTCACTCGCTTTCCTTCAGGGCTTTACTGAAATGTCACCTTCCCAGAGAAGCCCTCTCTGTGCATCCCTCATGAGCACATAGTCCCCACCTTTACTACGTGATGTTACGCAATATCACACCTTCGTGTGTGTCATTGCTTATTGTCTGAGTCTCTCCCCCTTCCCTTTGCCTGTTTTGTGAGGTTTTGTGTCCCAGGTGCCTAGAACAGCACTCGGCACATCACTAGCACTCAATAAGTACTCATTCAACAGGTGAGTAAATGTACTACACAAACTTAGTAAACCGCGCAATGTATATAAGGTACCTTCAGGTGTATAGTTAACATACAGCAAACGTACATGAGAACAGCGGGGGCCTTTTGTTCTCCATCTAGAAGGAGGCAGCTGCCCATGCGAAAGACAAAAAGAATCATCTCCTCCTGGGCAGCATTTTAAGCAGGCCAGGATGTGAGCAGCGCACTTAATTTGTGGGTCTTTAATCCAAAACTCCTGTGGCCTCCCAATTTTCCCCAAGTTGTTCAGACACCCTTTGCCCTTTGGTGGAAGTTAAAAGAAAAATTTTTAAAAATGGTCTTGAATCCCAAATCTGAGCCCCCCAGAGTTTCCCGTGGAGTTCAGATACATGGATTGCCTCTTCTAATCTGTAATCATCACCCCACCACGCATTTACTGAGTATTATTTAGCATATTACATATTCATGTATTATGTACTTACATCATATCTCCTGCATTTACTGACTAATTCATTGTTCTAAAATGTGCTCTATTACATGCCCAGCTTATAGGCAAATATAACAATCTATGATTTGCAATTTTGGATGTGCAGGGATCCGTGTGTATATGAGGAAAATGCATAAAGAGAGAGAGGAAAAGCATGGGGAAATACAGAGAGATTTGAAGGTGACTGTACCATTCAGGGTGTCTTCCCTCCTTCAAGCACGGATCTGGGGGAGGAGGGGCTGTGAAGGGCAGCCAGGGGCCAGCGGGCACCAGCAGTTGCTGGGTGTCCACACATGGACGGTCTTGGAGGAAATGAGAAAATGGGCTGGGGAGGAAGCAGGCAATTTGGAAAGCTTTATTTGTTGTTTAATGTTCCTTAAAAGGAACAGTTGAGTTACACAAAAACTTGTAGCGCTACATGTCCGTACCTTATATGGAGATTGACGAATGCTCCTGAAAGCCTCGGGGGCTGTTTTACGGTTGTCCTTTTGAAATATGGTGTGGGGTGGGGCAAGCAGAAGAAATCATAGAAGAAAATATTCTCTTTCTTCTTGTTTATGTCTTTCAACAAACGTTTAATAAGCACCCACTAAGCACCGGGAATTATGGCTGATGCTAGGGATAGCGAACTACAGGTTGGGCCCTCGGAGAGAAGGCTCTGGTCTTCTTCAAATGGGCACCCTAGTAAGTGGTGGTGACGGGAAAGCTCTATTCCCCTGACAGCTGCTCTCTCTTTAGTAGCATGTGGTCTTAAGAGAAGATACATTTAGGTTGAAGCTCTATTTAATTTAAGATCCAAGTCAACGGAGCCAGGAATATTTACTGAATGGTGTCGGGGTCTCTCTCTTTTTTCCGTACGTTCCTGTGGTCAGGGCACAGTGGATGGGGTTGGCTGAGAAGTTGTTCGATCACAAAACCACCGAGCCAGCAGACCACACAGAACACCCCTGTCCCTCTCAGTCCCCCTATGCAAACTTGGCTCCAGCGGTGGGGGTGGGGGGGACATGGCACAGAGGGTCAAAGCATCCTCCCCAGCTAATGGGAAAGAGGCGCAGTAATCTGTTTAAAAGCTGTCATTGCTATGGAAACGGTTTCTGCCATTGCTGACGGCCGCAGTGTCCTCCTACTGCATTTCAAAGACACGCCGCTACTTGGAATCAGAGCATCAGTACAATTCCACCAAGCGGTGGCTTCCTTCTTAATGTTTTCTCCAGAAAACCACCTTGATTTGGCCACCCCATTCCCTGGAGCCACCGTGCCCTTGAGGTGGTGAGGGAGAGCAGTAGCTGTGGCAGCCCCAAGGGCTGGGAGAGGCTGTAGCCATGGGAGCAGTTCCCCAGAGAGACTCCGGGATTGCAGCATTGGGTACCACGTTCACATGCCCCCTCCATGCTTCCCACAACTCTTCCTCCTTCCGGCGGCCGTGACCCAGCCCAGCCTGCTCTCCCCCTACCCCTGCTCTTCCTCTGTCTGCCAACACTAGCCCCAGGAGGTGAGAGAGTGTGGCTGGCCAAGGAAGCCAAGCCCACCCACCCCCAGGGAGACCCCCTGGAAGATCCTGCCTTTGGCCAACGTGTCCTCAGACTTTTAAAGCTCTGCAAAGATTGTGTTTTCACATGCATGCAGCACACACACACACACACACACACACACAAATTCTATGTGTGCTGAAATTAGATCTTTGCAGGGGCGCGTGGGTGGCTCACTCAGTTAAGCGTCTGACTACAGCTCAGGTCATGAACCCCCAGTTTGTGGGTTCCAGCCTCGCATCGGGCTCTGTGCTGACCGCTCAGAGCTTGAACCCTGTTTCAGATTCTGCATCTCCCTCTCTCTCTGTTCCTCCCCTGCTCACACTCTGTCTCTCTCTCTCTCTCAAAAATAAATATTTAAAAAAATTTAAAAAAAAAAATCTTTGCAGACTCTACGGTTGTAAAGTTCTGCCGATCGAGAAGTCATCAAAGCAAGACCTTCTCTTTCCTTCCTCTTTTTCCATGTGTTGTGCCCCTGCCTTGCCTGGGCGTCCACCCACATTCAGCCCGTCGGGGAATTCCTGGATGTGCTTCCACACCCGTGTCCCCGAAACAGCCGCAAACTCTTCCTGCGTGGAAACCCAACGGCTCTTGCAAACTCGTTTATGGCCTTGGCAGAAAGCAGGCTTCAGAACAAAGTCCAGCCCAAGTGGGAACGCCCAGCCCAAGTGACATGCAGATCACAGGACTTCTGATAAGACATGACACAGGCCAGTGACGTGTTAGAATGTTAGAAAGAGCAACCACCCACCAGAGAGCGCACAGGGGGCTGACCTTGAGTTACTACGGAGCAGGAAGTTCACTGTTTTTTTTTCTAAGCATACTGCCACTTTTATTTTATTTTCGAAATTACACACTGACCTCATCTGTACACCATTCTCTAATTTATTCATCTGGCTTCACTACCCTTTAACTGCCCTGGCACTGGTCCACAGGGATATTCTGCCGCTCCGCCTCTCCACCCCTGGGCTTCACACAATAAATGTTTAGCAAATAGCTGGCCCTGCCCTCCCAAGGGAGTGTGGGTGGTGACCATGTGGGGGCCCAGAGTCAACACCCACAGACACTCACTGCATTATACTGAATGTTTATGCCTCACCCCCCAAGTTCATATATTAAATCCTCATGTCCCAGTGAGATTAGGTCATGAGAGCAAAGCCCTCATGGAAGAGACTGGCTCCCTCACCCCTTCCACCATGTTAAGTGCACCCTGAGAAGCTGACCATCTATGAACCAAGAGGCCCTCACGAGACTCTAAATCTGGAGGCGCCTGGGTGACTCAGTCGGTTAAGCATCCAACTTTGGCTCAGGTCATGATCTCATGGTTTGTGAGTTTGAGCCCCGGCGTTGGGCTCTGTGCTGACAGTGCAGAGCCTGCTTGGGATTCTCTCTCTCTCCCTTTCTCTCTGCCCCTCCCATGTGTGCACTCTCTCTCTCTCTCTCTCTCTCTCTCTCAAGATAAAAGATGTTTAAAAGAAAAAAAAAACACTTAAAAAAAAAACAAGGGGTGCCTGAGTGGCTCAGTCGGTTAAGCGTCCAACTTTGGCTCAGGTCATGATCTTATGGGTTTGAGCGCTGCCTTGGGCTCTGTGCTAATGGCTCAGAGCCTACTTCAAATTCTGTCTCCCTCTCTCTCTGCCCCTGCCCTGCTCACACTCTGTGTCTCTCTCAAAAACAAATAAACATTAAAAAATATTAAAACACCAAATCTGTTGGCTCCTTGTCCTTGAACTCCCAGCTTCCATAATTGTGAGAAATAAAGGTTTGTTGTTTAAGCCCCCTAGTCTCTGGGCCACTGCAGCCTGAATGGGCTCACACATTCATGTGTCATAGATTCACACTTAACACACATAAACCTATGTGGATTCATAACACCGTGTAGTTTTCTTGCCCCAAATGCAAGGGAATAGTTGTTCGAGTTTGTTTGCCACACATCCCTTCCCCTGCCCCACTCTCATGTCTCACTCAGAGAGAGGGAGTCTAACTCATGTCTAAGTTCAGAGAGAGGACCTGAGCTTGCCTGGTTCCCAGCTGAACCAGACAGGCTGGCAATGGGAAACTGAACCTCTGAAAGGTTGAAAGATCCGCCGGGGCTTCCACAACTGGGACGCATAGTGAGTTGGGGCTTGAACCCAACTGGATTCTAAAGCCTTCCCTCTCTCTCCTACACCAAGCTGCTTTCTGTAAACATAAACACACACACAAGGACTTAATGATGAGCAAATCTGCTTTCCACACCAGCGCAGATAACCATGTCTACACACATGCATGCCATGACCTGTATACATGGAGTCACAGGTCTACACGTGCTTGTGTATAAACACCTGCACCACACAGGCAAAGATCGTAAACCCCAGGTGGGGCTCACAGGCCTCCGGGCTGGAAGCCAGTAAGCTGAAGGGTCAAGGGCTGTACCCTGAGGTCACACTTACCTCTCATTGGCACAAGTGTCCCCACGGATACTCCAAACTCCCGGAGTAAGAGTTTTGTCCAAGTTCAAAGCCTTCAACCTGGGCTCCCACAATCATGTGGGTCCCACCCCCAGCTCACACCCCCCACATACCGAGTAGTGAGGGTCTTCTTGGGAAAGACCCTCAACCTCCACTGGCCAGACTCAAGTGGGGGACAAGGCCATCAACTCTTCTTTCAACGCTAGACCCATCCTCTACCCACGCCCACCTCTCAGTGTTAGATGGCAACAGTTCAAGGTATTCTTTCTCCTTTCTGGGACTCCTGATAGGCTCTGAGAGCCAGAAGGGACCTGGAAGTGTCTAGCCCCCCCTCCTTTACGCCACATTCCTGGAGGGGAGAGTTGGAGCCCTGTTGGAACATTTCCTGCAATGGGAACTGAACTCACCACCCATCAAGGCAGAGCATTCCGCTGTCAGCCAGCTCAGATTTTAAGGGAAGTCCTCCTTAGACTGAGCTTAAGTCACCCGCGGCAGCCTTGCATGCCCCAGAGGGGAGGTGGTGTCACCCCTTGAGTCACCTCTGTTCCCGTCCATCCTCCCCATCACCCCAGTCTCTGGGCACCCTTCTCTGGATATTCGCCCGCTGGTCCTTGTCCACTTCAAACCACGAGGGTTAAGCCTGGACAGAGACTCCAGCCAGTGCCCGACCACCGCAGAGCATGGTGGGACCTTTGCACGAAGCCTCAGATCACAGGGACATTGGAGCAGCCACATGGCACCGTTGGGAGTGACAGCCCTGCCCGGGATGACCTGCCGCTCAGTGTAAAGGGATGGACTTTGGCCATCAGCCTGTTCCTTATTGTCACCGCCAAACACACTTTCGCCTGGTGCCTGTTTTCCAAAAGGCTGGGCATTTGCATGTCCTGAGGATCTTTCAAAACCTAAAAGAATGAGCTACCTGAGGGCGGAACTTTAGGTGCTATGAGTCGCAGTGGGGCAGACTTGGGCAGGTGCAGTGGGGTCCTCATTGCCAAAGCTGGAAACCTCCTAAGAGGACCACCCCTCCCCACCCCCAACACGAGGCTGTGCTCTGCTGATGTCCTGTTCTGTCCCTACCCCATTGGGTCCTCTCTCCAAGACCACAGGCAGCGCAATGTGCTAATCTCCCCTCAAATCCCTGCCGGAGCAGCAGGCCCCCAGAACTCTTCACAAAATCTTCTTGACCTTGGACCAAACCCCAAGAACTTTAAAGTGATAGAAATCGAATCCGGCCATGGGTAACAATAACACCTCCCGTTTATGTGAGGTTTCCCTTTACTATGTACCTTCACATAAACTCTACGACTTGACCTTTACAACATTCAGTAGAGAAATGAGCAGGAGAGATGGGTCATGCTGCTCCCATTCTGCAGATGAGGAAACTGAGGCTCAAGGAAGTGGAATTCCTCGCTCGGGGTTGCTGGGCTACTGAGGGGCAGGGCTGGGACTTGAATTCAGAGCTTGTAAGTCCAAGTTAGTTCAGGGCTCTTTGCATGACAGTGGTTGAGATCCCTTCCCTGAAGTCTGCTTTATCTTTCTAAAGATGAGGAAACTGGGGTCTAGGGAAGGTCCAACAAGCTGGAGCAGAATTGGGGTTAGACTCAGGGTCTGAGTCCTGGCTCTACCTTACGTTTAGGACCCCAAGATGCCTACCCACTACTCCAGCCCCCTAAGGAGAGAGCATCGTTCAACTAACCTCAGACCACAGAAGTCGCTCTTTCTGTCACAGGACACCTTCGGCCAAGATCTCCAGACCGGGGGGGTTCTGCGTCGGGTAGCCCCGCGGCGTCTGGGTCCACTCCCTGTTGCCTGGAAGTCGTATCGAGGGGTAGTCCTCCTCACTCCCCAGGGAGAAGATGCTGTTATTGCCAATTTCTAGTGTTTCAGAGGATGCTTTGGTCCTATATATACCCGAAGTCCCAGGAGCTGAGCTCATAGGCAGCCAATCCAGGGAGCCGAGGGCTAGTACGTGCCAAACTTGGCCAGTTATGGCTCCGTCCCGTCCTATCACGGGGCTGCTTCCTGCCCTTCCAGCGATAGGAGGCTTACCTCAGCTACCTGGAGAAAAACAGTTTCACTTGACAACTTCCCTATCACACCCAAACCTCAATAAGAAACTAGTGCTCAGAAAACAACCTTAGACCTGACTGGAGGAAGGCCAGTCCTTGGAAAAGAAAACAAACCCTTATGGGAAGCACAGGTAGGGGGAAGGAGGAGGAGGTAGTTTTTATCACCTCAACCTTCAGTTCTCTCCAAAGAGAGAAGGCTCTAACAAGAAAGGTCATTGAATGCAACACATATATCCCTTGAGCTGGAAGAAAAACTCAGAAGGGGGAGTTGATAAGGGACACATTTTCCAAATCCCACTATCCCTGGATAGGGTCACCGTGGTGTTCTTGACAGAACATCTTAAGAAGTCTTTTTTTTTTTTAAGTTTATTTATTTATTTTGAGAGCAAGCACGAGCGCCAGTGGGAGAGGGGCAGAGAGAAAGGGAGACAGAGAATCCCAAGCAGGCTCTGAGCTTGGGAGTTATCAGCACAGAGCTCAACACGGGGCTCCATCTCACAAACCATGAGATCACGACCTGAGCCAAAACTGGAAGTCAAACACTTAACTGACTGAGCTTCCCAGGCTCCTGGAACATTCTTAGAAGTCTTAAAAATTCACATTTTCACTTTCTGTAATGTCTGAATTTCTTTAGGGAATTTATACATGTTTACAATCAAAAAAAGGAAAACTAGTTTTATTTAAACAAAAGCAGAAAATGGTCAGAAATCCAATTTTGGTTCATTGTCATGGGGAGGCGTTGCCAAGTACCCACTGAAAGCCTTGCACTTCGGAGGCTCACAGACCTGGAACCGTGTGTCAGCTGTGTGACCTCCAGTGGGGAACGCAAAGTCTCTGAGTTCATTCAAAAACTTAGTCACCTTGGAGGGTGACTGTCGGGCCAAATGGGATGACTTTCCTAAGGAGAAGAAGAAAATATAGTGCCAGGCACTTTTCTCCGTCCTTTCTGTGTTAACAATGCCTCCTAGTACCTAGTAAGTGCTCAGTAAAGGGCCAGTATTTTATTATTGGTCGCACACTTCTTAATGTTTCATCCATCCTGCCAGCAAACAGGTTTTGGATCCAGCTATGTGCTGAGCACTGTCTCAACCCTGAATTTAGACACTTTATTAGCTCAAGAGCTGACCCAAGTGCAAACAAGGGTTAAATTATATCCCACCTACATGCACACTTTTTCTTTTCATTTATTTAATGAAACTGTGTTTTCTTAGCCAGGTCCTCCAGGCCCCGTGTGCATCAAACCTGCTCTTTCTTATTCAGAGGTGAATAAGCCCCACCCAGTCCTCATGGCGGTCACACTGTAGTTGGGAAGAGAGATACACAGAAGAACCCTACAAGCAGGTGGGAGGGAATGGCGGGTATTATCTCATGGGCAGAGAGTCTCAGTTTGGGTGGATGAAAGAGAGCGTGAGATGAATGGCAGACTGGTGTTGAACAATGTAATGTCACGGGGGCCGTAGACTTAAAAATGGTTAAAACGGTAAATTTTAAGGGCACCTGGACGCCTCCGTTGGTTGGGTGCCCGACTTCGGCTCAGGTCATGGTCTCACAGTTCATGGGTTCAAGCTCTGCATTAGGCTCTGGGCTGACAGCTCAGAGCCTGGAGCCTGTTTCAGATTCTGTGTCTCCCTCTCTCTCTCTGTCTCCGCCCTGCTCGTGCTCTGTCTCTCTCTCAGAAATAAATAAACATTTTTAAAAAATAAAAACATTTTAGGGGCACCTGGGTGGCTCAGTCGGTTGAGCAGCCCACTTTGGCTCAGGTCATGATCTCACGGTTTGTGCGTTCAAGCCCCCTGTTGGGCTCTGTGCTGACAGCTTGGAGCCTGGAGCCTGCTTCGGATTTTGTGTCTCCCTCTTTCTCTGCCTCTCCCCTGCTCATGCTCTCTCTCTCTCTCTCTCTCTCTCTCTCAACACTGAACATTAAAAAAAATTTTTTTTTAATATTTAAAAAACAGTAAATTTTATGTTATGCATATTTTACCACAATTTAAAAAAATGCAAATGGAAGAACAGGGGCAGAGTCAAGGGCACACTGTGCACAAACCTCCCCTATGACCCAGTAAGTCCACGCACAGGTACATACAATCAGTATCCACTGTCTCCAGCAGCGCATGAGAGTTCTGGCCCCCCACATCCTCTCTGACACTAGGTATTGTCAGTCTGAGAAATTTACAGCTGCGGCTCCACGCAGCAGCGTGGCTGAAACATGAACTAGAGAGAAAAAAGCCAGACATGAACGAACACATGCAGTCTGCTTCCCAGGTCCCCAAACGGGCAAACATAATGTAAACTGTGAGAGGTCCCAACAGTGGTACCCGTGAGAAGCACCTGCTGGGTTCTGTTTCCTGATTGGGGTGCTGGCTCCACAGGTTTATTCTCTTTGTAAAAATTCTCAGTGGTTATGATTTGTGCACTTTTCTATATGTTATATTTATGTATTTACTTGCAAACGTTTTATTTATTTTGAGAGAGAGTGAGCATGAGCAGGGGAGGGGCAGAGAGAGAAGGAGAGAGAGAATGCCAAGCAGGCTCTGTGCTGTCAGCGCAGAGCAGAGCATGACTCAGGGCTTGAACTCATGAACCTGAGATTATGACCTGCCTGGAAATCAAGAGTCGATCGCTAAACCGACTGAGCCACCCAGGCGCCCCCTCTATATGTTATATTTGAATACAATTTTCAAAAAATATTTTCTCTCAATTTCCCCCCTCTCTTCTTCTGTCCACTTTCCTCACAGCACTGATTGGGAACTGTCCCCATCAGAGTCCCGCCCATGGCTATGTGACCTGTACAGTGGCCCAGGGCTTGCCGGCAGAAAGAGCCACGGTCGGTTTCATGCTCTGTTGTCTCAGTCTGGAAATAATTAGCACTTTTTGAACAAGGGGCCTGTCGTTTTCATGTGGCACCAAGCCTCACACATCACATAGCCAGCCAGTGCCTCTCCACAGATCCCCCACCTCCACCCCCTCGCCCAAGCCTTGGTCTCTGACGGGCAGCAGGGACTGGGTTAGGCTGCCGCCTCTGCCTGGTTAGAGAAGGTGCCAAATACCCATAATGGCCCTGGGACAGCGCTCCCTTCTGTGAGAAACTGGGATTGGACGGAAACTGATGGGAACCGTGGAAACTGACGCGACCACTCTGGGAAATTGAGCGGCAACATCTCCAATTGGATGGATGGACAGACACCCATCCTCAGACCTGGGCACGTCCATTCCTGATGCAAACACCACAGAAGCGTGTGCACGGGCTCTGCCGTAACACTTACAGGAGGGCTTATATCAGCACCATGTGTAATAGCCCCAAACTCAAAAACCGTGAAAGTACTCAAAGGCCCTGTAACAAGAAAAGGAAAAACAATGGCATATTCACAAAATGGAGAAATTTTCCCCCCTGAGAGTCTATATCTTTGTTTTTTCAGAAAGACTATTTACGCTCTTGTGTAGCCTTTGTATGCAACACAAGGTCACAAAAGATAAACTCGGTCTCCGGGGAAAATGAAGGTACTGACTGAAAACGGGCAGGTAGAAGAGAGTGCTCTAGTTTCAGGAGCCAAGGGGCACGGGCTTTCTGAGTGATATATTTAAAGAAGAATTTTCACGAGAGACACTCAAATCTGCCTGAGGTTAGAACCCTGATTCCCAGAAATCTAACTCCCTCCCAGCAAGATGATTTGCATTATGGAAATGGTGACCGCAGGAGCAAAGAGCAGAGCGTGGAAACGCCCTCCTTCCCCTGGCCACACCCCCTGCCTGGAATCCACCAACTCAAAGTTCAACTCCAACCCTGTTTGGGCTTTCCATTCACAGAGCTTCCTGGAGAGATGTCTGCTTTGCCCTCAGTGAGAGAGGTACCTGCACACTGTGACCTCACACTTTCCCGAGACTGGTCAAGGACCAAGGACCAAAGTCCTCACAATTTCTCTTGGTTTCTGCGCAAAATGACTGAAGTTAGGTCTTGTGTCTTAAGTGCTCAATGAATCTCAATTCCCATCCATTCTCCTCTGTCTCAGTGACTCTTCCAGTCATCCAGTAGCTCCCAGAATCTCCCCATCCGCAGTTGTTTCTGGGTCCCCACTGCCAGTGAGCAACTCAAAGGACCATCGTGATGGCATAGCTTTGACTTTGGCCAGAGCTGCACTACGGGTCAGTGCCTCCTCATGCTCAGTGGGCATACTACTACTACTACTAACAGCCATTTGTGAAATTTTTACTAGATGTCAGGACTTGTACTAAGAGCTTTTACTTCTGTTATTTATTTTTGTCCCCATAATAATGTTTATTTATTAACAATAAAGTAGATATTGTTATTTTACAAACCTGGAAAGTGACACTCAAAAAGATGAAATGCTTAAGGGACATGGCTAAATGGCAGAAGAAAACCTGTCAGTCTCCAAACACGTCATTAACTGTGGCACCCTACTGTTCTGAACCTCAGTTTTCAAGCTGTACAATGGGAATAAATGATACCGACTTGGCAGAATTGCCAGGAAAGTTCAAGAAGGTGATTCCCATGAGCACCTTGCCTGGGACACATAGTAGGCTCTCGGGCAGTGGCGACACTGAGTGCAGAGGAGCAGCTGAGGGGCCTGAGGACCACAACTCTCTCACCGAACTTGCATTGAGCCTAAGAGTGCTGTGTGAGAGAGGCCAGCTTGAATACTTCCCCACACTCCTCTTTCCCATGTCCTGAGGTGGACATTGGTCTGCCCACCCTCCGGGGGCTCTGGCCAGACACCCTTGGTCAACAATGTCTCATACCAGGGTCTCTCTCCTTGGCTCCCCTGACATTTGGGGCCAGATAATTATTTGTTGTGTGAGTTGTCTTGTGTATTGTAGGCCCTGGCCTCTACCCACTAGATCCTAGGAGTAACCCCCCTTCCAGTAGTGAAAACCAAAAATGTCTCCAGATATTACCAAATATCCCCTGGAGAGTGAAATCATCCCCAGGGAAGAACCACACGCTTAAGCAATGATGTGTAACAATCTTTATTAAAACATTTTTTAACACTTATTCATTTTTGAGAGAGAGATAAAGTACGAGCAGGGGAGGGACAGAGAGAGAAGGAGACACAGAATCCGAAGCAGACTCCAGGCTCCGAGCCGTCAGCACAGAGCCAAACAAGGGGCTCGAACCCATGAGCGGTGAGATCATGACCTGAGCCAAAGTCGGACGCTTAACTGACTGAGCCACCCAGGCGCCCCAACATGTAATGATCTTAACCAACCAGGAGTCCCTGAAGGGAGGTAGTTGCAAGTTTGGTGCAACAGCTTGATGACACTGACAAGGACTGTCACCTCATGATCACAAGATGGCTTCCACAGATCCCATCATGCCACCAACACATTCAAATTCAAAGGTAGACAAGAGGGGCAAAGTGATGGTGTCCTGTGTGGCTTCATCTTTAATCTTAAGAGTTTCCCCAGACACTTCTCGGCAGATCTCTTCTATGTCTTGTTGACTAAAACTGGTTGTATGTCCGTCTTTAGCTGCAAGGGAGGCTGGGAAAATGACTAGGTAGCCAAGGAGAAGTGGATAGGAAATGATGTGGGTCCCCCTGGCATGGCAGTATGGGCACTCTTTATACCTGTGGAAATTATTTTTCTATCTGCTTCCCTCACTAGACGTGACGACACCTTCACGACAGGGACCTCCTCAGGTTTTCCTCAGAACGTAGTGCTCAGCACTGAGAAAGTACTCAGTCAATGCTCATTGAATGAATGAGTGAACCAATCAATGATTTCACCTCCCCCTTCTTTGCTTGTACCACTAAGAGCCCTATGCAGGCAATTATTTATTCATATGCAAACTAAACCTGGTTTAACTGCAAATAAGCCCATAATGCAAATGATAATGCAAACATCTCCCAGTTCCTTCAACAAGCCATGATCCCCCTGGTCACTTCTGACTTGCTGTTGTCTTTGCCCAGAATATTCCTCCTGCCACCTCCAACCTCCCCTCACCCATCTTCCCATGGCCAGCTCTTTCTAACTCTGTAGGTGTCTGCTTACGCGTGACCAGCTCCATGAGCTTTCTCTCATCTCCCCGATGTGGCTCAGCAATCTCTGCTATATTCCTCTGCTGCGCACCCCTCCCCCCCACGTTGTTTCATCCTAGGAGTTGTCACCCTGGGTTGTGACTTCTCCCATCGTAATCGCCCATGGGGACCAGAACAGCACATTCAGAACCAGTGGGCTCTCCATAAACTTTTGTTGATGAAAAAATTTATACCAGGGTTTGGCAAAGCTTTTATGCAAAGGCACAGATGGTGAACATTTTCAGCTGTGTGGGCCCCACGACCTCTGCTACAACTCTTCAACTCTGTGAACAGAGTGAGCGAGAAAGGAGCCATAGATAACATGTAAACAAATGATCATGGCTCTGTTCCAACAGAAATGTATTTATGGGCACTGAATTTGAATTTCATATAAGTTTTACATGCCATGAAATATTATTCTTCTAAAAAAAATCTTTCTATCAACCATCTATAAATGTACAATTCAGGCCGCCTAGGTGGCTCAGCTGGTTGAGCATCTGACTCTTGAGTTCGGCTCAGGTCACGATCCTGGGGGCGTGGGATCAACCCCCCTGTTAGGCTCCGTGCTGACAGTGTGGTGCCTGCTTGGGATTCTCTGTCTCCCTCTCCCCCTCCATCTCTCCCTTACTCCAGCTGTCTCTCTAAAATTAAAAAAAAAAAAAGTAAAAATCATTCTCAAAGGCTCTTGGGCCATACAAAAATAGGCGATTAGCCGTAGTTTACTGACCCTAATTAATACTGAGAGTCACATGCTTTGGGTTTTCCAGATCACTCTCAGGGATACATCAGAACCACTTAGAGCAGTGATATAACAGTATTTCTTAATATCAAGCAATACATTAAACTTAAAACAATATTATATGACTTTGCCATAACATCCAGTAGACTGTATCTTAAGAAATCAAAGGCACTTTAAGATTAAGAAACTGTGACTGTCACGGCACCATGTCAGTGAGCTTGAACAAAATTTTTTAACAATTTCTACACGCAATCCCAATGGGGATGTTTTTTCAAAAGATGGATTTAAGAAAAAATTTTTTATAGTCTATTTATTTTTGACACACAGAGAGACAGAGCATGAGCGGGAGAGGGGCAGAGAGAGAGGGAGACACAGAATCCGAAGCAGGTTCCAGGCTCTGAGCTGTCCACACAGAGCCCGCTGCGGGGCTCGAACCCACGAACCGCGAGATCATGACCTGAGCCGAAGTTGGATGCTTAACCGACTGAGCCACCCAGGCTCCCCAAGATGGATGTTTTTTTAAAAAGTTAATTTATTTATTTTGAGAGAAAGAGAGAGTGTGTGCAAAGGGCAGAGAGATAGGGAGAGAGGGAGAAAACCCCAAGCAGGGTCTGTGCCATCAGCACAGAGCCCACCACAGGGCTCGAACTCACGAATGTGAGACCACGACCTGAGCTGAAATCAAGAGTCTGATGTTTAACTGACTGAACCACCCAGGCACTCCCTGATGGTTTGTTTTTTTTTTAACTATATTCTTTTTCATGATAAAATTACTTATCTTAAATACTACCCAAAATATGACTTAGATCAATGAAAGTAACCACTGAAAAAAACAGTGGTTTGGGGCGCATGGTTGGCTCAGTTGGTTGAGCATCCAACTTTTGGTTTATGGCCAGGTCATGATCTCACAGTTGGTGGGATCAAGTCCTGCATCAGGCTCTGCACTGTACAGGGGATTCTTGGGGTTCTCTCTCTCCCCTGTTCTCTGCCCCCCCCACACTCTCTCTTTCTCAAAATAAATAAATAAACTTTAAAAAAAAGAAAAAAAAGTGGTTTTTTAAATTGGGTTTCACATGTTACAGGACTTTAAATCCTGAATGGTAGTGAGGCTATGGGGATACAGGAATTTTGATGCTCTGCTGGGGACAGGGGGCATGTGGACTGATGTCTGTGGTGCCAGTATGTAGCAGTTCTACTCTTAGAAATTTTCACACAGCTCTTCAAGGGCACATGAACAAGGGAGTCGTCGCAGCACTATTTGTGGTAACAGAGAGTTAAAAGCTCCGGGGAGGAGGGCGGATAAAATTCTTCTACACCCCCAAGAATTATTGCCACATTAGAGGCATCTGATTGGATGAACGCAGAGCAATATGGAAGTATCCTAAAAATGTAGTGTTTGGTGGAAAAAAAAAAGTGAGAAACAGAATGAGATGCACCAAAGAACACTATGTAAATGAAGAAGATAAACAGGCAAAGCGACAATGCTGAGTTTGTAAGAATACATGGGAGAAGATACATATTCAACAGACAAGCAGGGTTAGTTTGGGAGAGGAAGACACACCTGGGATAAACACACATAACACAGGGGTGCCTGCGTGGCTCAGGCAGTTGAGCATCCTACTTCGGCTCAGGTCATGATCTCACGGTTTGTGGGTTCGAGCCCTGTATCGGCTCTGTGCTGATAGCTCGGAGTCTGGATCCTGCTTCACATTCTGTGTCTCCCTCTCTCTCTGCCCCTCCCTTGCTCGCACTCTGTCTCTTTCTCTCTCAAAAATAAATAAACATTAAAAAAAAAGTAACAAAAAAACCCCTTGTATAACCCATGCCAGAGGGAGCCTTGCACAGGCAAAAGATGTACGATGAACTGTCCCTCAAGGCCAGGAAAAAACAAAACAAGCAAAACAACAATCAACAAGAAGGACACAAATCTCTTCAATCTGCAAATATCATTACACGACAATGAAATATCAGAGCTATTTCCAGTTGAAACCAGGAAGAAAAGATAGAGCCAATTATCTCATAATTGCTGAACATTGTTCCGGGAATTTCTGACCAACACATCAAGACCCGAGATGGAAATAAAAGTTATACATAAAAGGTAACTAGGTAGGTAGATGGATAGACAGATAGATATAGATGCAGAGACGCACATATGCATAGATACGAATTGTATCAGCTTACAATTTAGCTAACTTCTGACCGTAGAGCTACTTAAAAAAAAAATCTTTTCAAATATTTTGTCAGGTTTCAGCCAGGACTCACAGTAAATATTCCTCGTGGTATTGAACAACACCAGGGACCCAAGAGGCATTCCCCCAAAGGCTGTGAGAGATGATACCTGCCAAAGAGCTGAAGCCACTCCCAAAGGTAAATAAATAAAAGAAAGACTTAGGAAGCCACCCCTCCCCCACAGAGGGCTGGCAATAGACCCTTCCTGCAAATGGGTTGCAACCCACATTTCTGTCAAGCCATATTTTGGGACTTCCAACATAATGGTTCCCAAGTTCTTAGGACACAAAACAAGAAAGTAACAGCTACCTGGGAAGAAAAAGGATCAGTAACCAATGGACTTGGTTTTGGGAAGGAAGAGACAATGTGAAATTTTACCTTCCTCTCTCAACTGAGCAGGACAGAGGTTCCGGAGGCTGACCCTCGTGAGAATTCTCACCCTTTGCTGGCTGTGGTCAGCTTTCCTATGATCCCATCTACAGGATCTAAAGCGAGTGGGGTTTAAAGTATAGAGAGTATGTGGGGCTCCTGGGTGGCTCAGTCCTTTGAGCGTCTGACCTTGGTTCAGGTCATGATCTCATAGTTTATGAGTTCAAGCCCTATATCAGGTTTGCTGCTATCAGTGCAGAGCCAGCTTCAGATCTTCTGTCCCTTTCTCTCTGTCCCTCCCCCTCTTGTGCTCTCTCAAAAATTAAAAAAATAGTAATAATTAAAAATTTTAAAAACCCAGAAATTTAAAAATATATGTATTAACTACAGAGTGTGGCTCTGGTATCTAGTCAGAAATTGGAAAGCTTTTCCATTCACTTTATTTTATTGTTTTTAAGTTTAGTTATTTATTTTGAGAGACAAAGAGCAAGTAGGGGAGGAACAGAGAGAGAGAGGGAGACCGAGAATCCCAAGCAGGCTCCACACTGACAGCAGAGAGCCCGACGCCGGGGTCAAACCCACGAACCATGAGAACATGACCCGAGCTGAAGTCAGACACTTAGCCAGCTGAGCCACCCAGGTGCCTCTCCATTAACTTTAATTTTAATTTCCCTTGACCGTTTCCGGAAATCACTGGTAGCAGTTTACCAGAAAATCCCTCAGATCCCGTCGACCCTGGGAGGGGCCTACGGGAGGGCTCTCTTTCAAGGGTAGACATGGGGCATCTGTAAGACAACCAACAGCCGACTTTTGTTTACAGTCACGTAGCCTCTTCAGAGTGGAGAGACCACTCAGAGGATGGGTAAGAATAACGACTCAGGCGAAGGAAGAGTCGAAGGAATAGCAAAGGGACACGAGTCTCACGGCCTTTTGTGTTAAGTACCTCATGCCTTTAATTTTTCTTTTTTTTTTTAAATGGTTTTTATGTTTTTATTTTTATTTTTTTAATCTTTATTTATTTCTAGGAGAGAGAGAGATAGACAGCGTGAACAGGGGAGGGTCAGAGAGAGACGGAGACACAGACTCCGAAACAGGCTCCAGGCTCTGAGCTGGCAGTCAGCACAGAGCCCGACGCAGGGCTCGAACCCACGAACCGCGAGATCATGACCTAAGCGAAAGTCGGATGCTTAACCGACTAAGCCACCCAGGCGCCCCTCATGCCTTTAATTTTTCATTGACCTTTTGCGATGAATATTTCAATGAAGCTATTTAGGACATTTGAAGCCCTTTGGGGGCTTCTGCATGCCAATTAAAATAAGTGTCCCATGTCCCCTTCTGTTTGATTTGGGAACCCTTGCTTTCGAACACATTTTTTTTTCTTTTAGAGGAGAGAGAACACGTGAGCAGGAGAGAAAGGCGGAGGGAAAGAGAGAGAATTTTATTTTTTTAATGTTTATTTATTTTTGAAGAAGAGAGAGACTAAGCATGAGCAGGGGAGGGGCAGAAAAGAGGGAGGCACAGAATGTGAAGCAGGCTCCAGGCTCTGAGCTGTCAGCACAGAGCCCAATGCAGGGCTTGAACCCACGAGCTGTGAGATCATGACCTGAGCTGATGTCAGATGCTTTACTGACTGAGCCACCCAGGTGCCCCAAGAGAGAGAATCTTAAAGCAGCTTCCATGCTCAGTCAGCACAGAGCCGACTCGGGGCTTGATCCCACCTGAGATCATGACCTGAGCCAGTATCAGGAGTCAGATGCTCAACCGACTGAGCCACCCTGGTGTCCCTCGAGTGCACTTTTTAAACGAATGATCCTGTCAACTGGAACATTCCTCATAATGCCGGTGTTCCAGGTTGTCTTCCGTGAGATTAGCACATGCACATGAGGAGAGACCATAATTGTTTTAACATAAAACCAACCATAGTTGCTAAGGAGGCATCCTTTAAGCCATCCTTAAAGCACTTAGATGACTGGATCCCAATTTTGGAGCTGTCCTGAGACCAAAGGAAAAAAAAATCTTAGGTAGCCTAGGAGACAGGTTTGGGGTTGAGACTTCGGTTTTGTCTGACAGTGTGCCTTTCACAGATACTCCTTTTTCCCGACAGACGGCCGCTGCCCAAGTTATCGGACCTTTGACTAGGTGTCCCTCGTTGCACAGAATTTTCTTGCTGGTGGCAAGTGCCCCACCATGAAACTTGCTCATCCGTGATCCCCTTATCTTTACTCAGCAGCCTTGTGCTTCGGAGATGGCTCTCTCTCTCACAGAAAGGTGGTAAGTGCTCTAACAGCGTCAAGGTGCTCAACCCATGCCCGTTGATTTTCGTTTAATCTTGCTCTCAGGAAAACTCACAAGTTTAAATCTAAACCAAGCACATTCTAATTCATAAACCAAGCACATTCTAAATTCGGAAACCAAGTGCATTCTAAATTCAGAAACCAAAAGAGTACTCACCAGAAGGACAATCTGTCCTTATCCAAATCCAAAAAAAAAAAAAAAAAAAGTGAGAGGAGACTCACAAAACCAGAAGCAGAAGGCTGCTCATGAAAGCAATGAGCTCAAGGGGCTCCATGCAGGCAACATGCTTTTTTCTGAAGCTCCTCTTTCCTGGGGCGGGAGGGTCATGGCTTTCTGATCTCACTTCTGACACCATTGAATGTCAACCTAAATAAGGAGGTCAGCTGAGACATGCTCAAATTATCAGAAACTTGAGTTTATTTTGGAACAGCAGAGGAATTACAATTCAGGAAACACATGCTTTAACAAGCTGTGGGGGAGTCCGCTGAGGGTTTGGGTTGGGCTGTATTTCCAGTCAAGCAGCACAGAGAGGGAAAGTGCAGCCAGAGTCCAAGCAGTGGGTTCACTGGCTTGAGGATAGGGAGAGATTCTTGGCAGATGTTTACTGATTAGGAGATAAGTCTTGGTCTTCTCTAATTCCGGCATTTCATGGTTCTTAATTTCTGTTTTTCTGAGTGTCCGTGTGTGAGTCTCCATTTCATATCCTTTGGTTCGATTTTAGCTTGAAATCCTTTCATAATATAGATACAGATAGGCAATATTGTTATCACTTGTAGAAATATAATTATACAGCCAAAAAACTGGAATCAGTTAAAAATGTTTAGAATTAAAAACACAAGGGGCGCCTGGGTGGCTTAGTCGGTTAAGCGTCCGACTTTCGCTTAGGTCATGATCTCGCTGTTCGTGGGTTCGAGCCCCTCGTCTGGCTCTGTGCTGACTGCCAGCTCAGAGCCTGGAGCCTGTTTCAGAGTCTGTGACTCCCTCTCTCTCTGACCCTCTCCTGCTCATGCTGTCTCTCTCTCTCTCTCCTAGAAATAATAAAACATTAAAAAAAAATTTAGAATTAAAAACACAAGAGCCTGTGTGCGAAATAAATACACACACAAAATGTCAAGTTTTTCTATTTAACCTTATTTACAATCTTTTCTATTTACTATTTAATTTCTGTATAACCAGCTAGAAGGTGTGGTGGCAGAAAATATTGCAGCCACAACAGCAGTGTATGAAGATTGTATGAGAAGAAGTTATGAGATCTATAAGCAGTATGAAAGATGTGAGAAAATACAGAAATGTCCATATTCTTGAAAGGAAAGCTTATTAAATAAAACCTCCAATTCTCTGCTGGTTAATTCATAGTTTATCATAGTTTCAGTTAAAATTCAAAAAAATTGGACAGAATTGGAATTTAGAAACTGGCAACTTTTCTTTGGCTGTATTTCACTAGAAAACTAACAGGTAAGTTTACTGTAAAATTTTTGGAAGATAAAAATAACTGAGATAAAGAAGGGACATTTTCTCTGCCAGATATTACATGTATTATAAAGCTAAAGAAATAACACAAGCATGCATCAACAAGAATTCATGGACAAATCAAGCACAAGGAAGTAGATAGCTCTGAGACCATTCCAAACAATATATGAATTTTATGCATGAGAAAGCAAGCTCACAAACCAACATGAAGAAGTGGATTATATAGAGAATGGTGTTGGAGAAATTAGCTGGAAGGTGGGGAGGACCCATTTCAATCCACTTTATACAGTCGTATATGATAATTTGCAGATGGGGCGCCTGGATGGCTGAGCCGGTTGAGCATGTGACTCTTGATCTCAGTGTCATGAGTTCAAGTCCCACGTTAGACCTAGAGCTTACTTCAAAACAAAACAAACAAAAAACCAAAAACAAATAATGAGAAGAGTCGAACATAATGATAGATTTGACTTAGCCAAAATGATAAACTTCCGCAAATCAAAATCACTATCAAAGGTTAAAAGGCAATTAGCCAAACTAGGAAAAATTATTTGCAACAAATGATACAGGCAAACGGTTACTCTCCTTATTTTATAAAGGATGCAACAATAATTACACATTTAAAAGTAATCAGTAAACACATAATACATGTTCAACTTCATTGTTAATGTAGAGCTACACCTTGTATACACTGTTTATTTCCACTTATATATGTTATGACACATTAAGTAGAAAACTCGGGATATAAAATTGCACATGCGGAATAATCTAAATGATATTATAACATACACGTGTTGTTTTAATGGAAATATAATCACTTAAATATTTTAAATGACTTTCATTTGGAATGGAATTATAGGTGATCATTTTTTTCTTTTGCCAAATGTTCCACATCTGCTTTAGTACATATATATTATTTATATGCTCCATTTTTTAATGTTTATTTTTTTTAAGAGAGAGACAGAGCATGAGCGGGGGAAGGGCAAGAAAGAGAGAGGGAGACACAGAATCCAAAGCAGGCTCCAGGCTCTGAGCTGTCAGCACAGAGCTCGATGTGGGGCTCAAACTCATGAACCGTGAGATCATGACCTGAACCAAAATCAGACACTTAACCGGCTGAGCCATCCAGGCACCCGTATATGCTCTATTTCTGAAAACTGGTTAACAGTATTTTCCGGGCTTGGTCCCCCACCAGGCAAACTATAGAAATGGCTGCCCACTTTGGTAAAGAGGTGTGAGGGGTGGATTCCTAGAGCTACTCACTCAGTGACAGCTTCTAGGTTGTTGAGCCCTGTGGAAACTTCCTTCCACACAGGGCTTCAGACATGCCACCCTGGGTCTCTCAGTTTCACAGAGAAACTCAACCTGCAGGCCAGACTTTCTCTGTCATGACCGCGCTCCCAAAGAGAATGCCACGTGGGGCTCAAGCTCTCCAGACACTGAACAAACCCAAAGCAGGCCTTCCCATCTGAGAGCGTTGGTGGGCGTTTCCCACCAGCCGAGGCCAGGGAGTGGCAACAACAGAGGGGAGGAGGAGCTTGGAGTAGGCCCTCGCTCCTCAGGAGCTGATCCCCTGTCCCAAAGTGCCTGTCTACTTCCCCTTCTCTTAAGCACCCCTGTGTCTTCTGCAAAAGGGCCCCATTATGCCCATCTTCCAGCCAGCTCTGAACTGCCTGAAAGGCTACAACTTAGGCTCCAGGCAGCTTCATTTGCAAATATGAGATCATGCAAATTATTAGAGAGAGATTTGCACCATGTCATGACCAATTCCAGTAGCCAGAAGGGCAATGAGAGCAGAAGCAACCTCTCTGTCTCTCTCTCTCTCTCTCTCTCATTCTCTCTCTCACTGGGTCCCTAACTGTAGTGGGTTGAATAATGACCGCCCCCAAGAGGATATGACCAAGTACTAACCCTTGAAACATGGGAATGTGACCTTATTTGGAAAAAAGTCTTTACAAATGTAATTACATTAAGGACCTCAAGATGAGATCTTCCTGGATTTAGAGTGGGCTCTGAATCCAATGGCGATGTCTTTAGAAAGACAGAAGAGATTTGAGAGTCGCAGAGGTGCGTGTACAAACTGAGAAATGCCAGGGCTTGCTGGCAACTACCAAAATCTAGAAGAAAGGCATGGAACCGATTGTCCCTCGAGCATCCAGGGGGAACCAACCTGCTGAAACCTTGATCTTGGGCCTCTGGCCTCCTACAAAAGAATGAATTTCTGCTGTGTGAAGCCTCCAAGTCTTTGGTGGCTTTGTCGCAGCAGCTGCACAAAATGGATACGCTCTCTCTCAGACCCAGCTGTTCAGCAGTCTGGGTTCCGGAGCCCCTGCCAGAACTCTCATCCAGGCTCGTGGTTCATCTGCTCATCTCCCCCGAGTCAGGACCCCCCTGGAATATTCCCCTTCCTGCTATAAGCAGCACTCAGAAGGGCCCTGGGTCAATCGCCTTGAGGGTCCTGCAGAAGGGTGCGCCCCAGACAGATGATGGTGCCGTCCTGCTACCTTCAAAGCGTTTTACCTTCATGGTCCTAAAAACTAAGAAAATACAATGAGCTACAAGGGAAAATAATTAATGTTGAAATAAAAAACCGTAAAGCCAGTATCAAAGAAACCAAAGCCGAGGCAAGACATTACTCACAGGACTGTCTGACCTTAGTGACAAGGCTCTTAGTCAGCTCTGACCCTTCCCGCTAAGTCCAAGACAGGACCAGGCTCTCACCTGCAGATGTTGTCCCCAAGGTGATCGCTGAGGGCCAGCCCTTTCTGAAGGCTTTGGAATTCCCTGGGGAATTTGATCAGCTGTTAGCATCTTGGGTACTCGGCCCAAGCATTTCAGGGAAAAGGCGGGCTTTTGTGCTGGCAGGTGACAGTCCCTCAGTTGATAAGGAAGATCACTTCACTCCTACCCTGGAACCGGAAAACAAGCAGTCCAGGACAGACTCTTGAAGGTCTTATCAAAACAAGAGCCTGCTGATGGGCAGGCAAGCCCGTGGGCCAACTTTGCTGGGAGTGCTGGGAGCAAAGCAGCTTCCTTCGAGAATAAATGTGTCTGTGACTTAAAACACTGGAGGCTGCAGGCCACATAACACCTCCCCCACCTTAGAGATAGCCATTGTTTTGAATAAGCCCTTCTGAGATCTCTTTCTACTAGAAAATAGTGTAGCATCACATAATGTCACTATTATGTTCACAGATAGAAACATCTAGTACACACTGTTCTACAACTCGTCCTTTCTTTTATTATTATTATTATTTTTTTTTACTTTGAGAAAGAGAGAGCGGGCGAGCAGGCACACAAATAGGGGAGTGGCAGAGAAAGAGAGAGAGAGAGAGAGAGAGAGAGAGGATCCTAAGTAGGCTCCATACTCAGCACAGAGCCTGATGCGGGGCTCAGTCCCACAACCCTAGGATCATGACCTGAGCAGAAATCAACAGTTCAAAGCTCAACTGACTGAGCCACCCAGGTGCCCTGCCCCCCACTCCCACTCGCCCTTTCTTGTTTATGTTCCTCTGGTGGTGGTGATTCCACAATAAATTGTTTCTTAAGGGAGTTTGGGCCCAAAGAGCAGGGGAGATCCCTTCTTCCTTCCAAGCTCCAAAGAATTTCTCTTTTTTTCAAGCGAGTGAGTGAAAGGGTTCAGAACTCCAAGAGAGAGTCAATACCCAGGACAGGAGTTCAGCAGCATCCCTGTATTTCCCGTTACCCACATTGGCTTCTCAGCCTTCCACTAATGACCCTTCTCCTTCCAAGAGCTGGAGTGAAATTTACAGGCCCCACTCCCACCCCTACCTAGACAGGCAGGGGTGTGGGGAGAGGGGATGAGGGGGTGGATCAGAATCAGTTGTCTGGCAGTTGGTCTCCGCTTCTCTCTCCAAGGTAACACCCTTCCTTCTTTTAAACCTAAGGTATTTGACCATTAGGACATCCAAGTTCAATGTTTCCTTTCTCACTGGGGGCACTGAGAGGTGAGTAAGAGCCTTGTGACTTCTTGAAGGACTCGAAATCTGGAGAATATATTGTGCTTCCAGTCTGATTTCTTGATAATAATTTCTATCAACTCTCTTGCAGAACAAAATAGGATTTCACTGTATTTATTTATCCAAACCCTAATGTTAGCCATTTGGGCTTTTCCCAAGTTTTTCTAATTGTAACCTAGGGCTTCAGAGACTATCTCTATGAGGATATTTTTGCTTGTCTGTGAGAAGAGCTCTGAAAGGTGTTTTCTCAGAAACAGAATGGCCGGTCACGAGGGGGACATTCCATTTTTTGGCAGGCCCTACGGAATTTCCTTCCAGAACTTTGCAGCTCTTTACCCCTCCAGCCGTGGTCGCTGAGAGTGGCTGGGTCTCCACACCCACACCCTCCATGGACACGGGTCGAGGTAGTTTCACCATAAACATCGTTGCTTCAGACATCTCTACCGCAAGCATTTTCACTGCGTAACTAAGTAGCTGAAGGCAATGTTGCCATAAATGATAAAATAATGCAAAACGAAAGGGGGACATTTAAAAAGACATAATGAGATATGAAAAACATGAACAGAATCGCCACGAGGCAATTTGTCATAAAAAATAAAATGACAAAAAATACAAGAGGCACGTTCATTAAAAAGCATAATAATGAAACTTGAAAATGAATACTGGAATTAAAAATATTGCGAAATACAAAATATTTGAATACATTCAATATACAGAGCGTAGATTCACGGCAACACAAAGAATACATTTTATTTATTTTGCACAAAGAATAGAATTTATTTTTGGATGGTACCTAAGCATGTGCCTGCCTTCAAAGTCTCTCAACCATAGTAATGCAAGACCCCCAGGGGATGCCTGAAAGCTAGGAGAGTACCCACCCCTAGATATATGATGTTTTTTCCTATCCTCTACCTATGACAAAGTTTCATTTATCAATTAGGCACAATAAGAGACTAACAACAATAGCTATTAATAAAATAGCTAATAATAAAATAATCACAACAATATATTGTAACGAAAGTTATGTAAATGGGGTCTCTTTCTTTCAAAGTATCTTGCTCACCTTTCCTCTTGGGATGTTGTGAGATGATAAAATGCCTACGTGAGGAGATCAAATGAGGGCAAGGACATAGGTGCCGTGACAAGGCATTAGGCTACTCCTGACTTCCCGACGACATAGGAAGGAGAATCGTCTAATTGTCCGTTTCCACCAAGGTCAAGACTAGGGTAAATGAAACCGGGGTTAACCAAGGCTGAAAAGTGAAGCTCCAGATAAGGGGGGACAACTGTATCCATTTTTTTTTTTTTTTTGCTCGTTGATTTGTCTCCTCATGATGCAATCGCAGGTTTTCTTTTGCATTAAAACTTATTTTCATTAAGAGAGGTATCAGTTTCCAAATACTAGGATGCATATTTGATTTTTAAATTTTTTTAATGTTTTTTATTTATTTCTGAGAGAGAGAGAGAGATAGTGTGAGCAGGGGAGGGTCAGAGAGAGAGGGAGACACAGAACCTGAAACAGGCTCTGAGCTGGCAGTCAGCACAGAGCCCGACATGGGGCTTGAACCCACAAACCGAGAGATCATGACCTGAGCCGAAGTCGGACGCTTAACTGACTGAGCCACCCAGGCGCCCCACTAGGATGCATATTTGTAACCGAGCCCTGTGTTGCGTCCTGAAAACCTTCCACACTGTTCTTCGTTCTTGGCGTGTTGGTACACGTCTGCTGACAGAAATGTGGAAGAAATTCCAATGCTGTAAAGCATTTACAACTAAGCGTTGTGATCACCAGAACTGATAAGGTATCATTTTCTGACGTATAGTATGCGGTCTGCTTTCCACGCTATTTCACACTTGCCAGTAAACTTTCTCACCCGAACTTATTATCAAATAGGTATACATAGTTGTTATCACCGACTATTTTAAGACCACCATCTCTGCTCAACGCTGTATAGACCATTACGAGGGCTAGCAAAGTTTTATATAACATATAAATGGGAACTGTGTCCATGGAGAAACAAAACCAAACATCAACCAGTTATTACTTTATCTTCTATGGCAAAATCACCTTATGGCCAATTAGTTATGTGACAAAAACGTTTGCAGCGAAAACTCTTGCAGCAAAGATGCTTACGGCAAAAAATACCGGACACAGTAGACACCACTGAGCCTGTTCACTGTTCTTGATCTGATGAGCTGCTCTTATTTCTGATTTGCTTTTAATTATTCATGAAGCAAAGCATCTTCTCAAATGCTTCTTACCACTGAGTGTGTTCTTGAGTGATTGGTTCTTAAGTGAAAAAAAATTCAACATATTGAGTTATATTGTTTCCTCCAGGAAGTGCTCATTATTCTCAAGAGAATACGTGGAAACTCTTACTTCCTGGAACACACAGGAGTTTCGCGCTTCCTGTAGAAAAAGAGACTATTCGTTTCAGCAACAGCCAAACACAGAGCACTTGAAGTCATATCCGAGGACTCATCAAAGGAAACCACTTCTGGTTTCAAGGGCTTGTGTTCCCCGGGCTTCAGAGGTAAATTTATAGACCCCACACACAGGAAGAAGTCATTTCACACTCCAAATATAAATTTTACACAAGAAAAAGAGACAGAGATCATCAGTTGTTTAGTTCAAGTGAGTTTTGAGCCAAACGAGATGTCAAAATCTTGGTATAAGGGGGCTCGTCTTGTTTTCAAGTTTTCATGTAAATTCTAGTTAGTTAACATATAGGGTACAATTGGTTTCAGGTGTAGGATTTAGTGATTCATCTCTTACATACAACACCGATGCTCATCCCAACAAGTGCCCTCCTTAATGCCCATCACCCATTTAGCCCATCCCCCACCCACCTCCCTCCATCAACCCTCCGTTTGTTCTCTATAATCAAGAGTCTCTCGTGGTTTGCTTCCCCCTCTCTCTTTTCTTCCTTCTCCTATGTCCATCTGTTTTGTTTCTTAAATTCCACAAATGAGTGAAATCATATGGTACTTGTCTTTCTCTGACTGACTTATTTTGCTTTCCATAATACACTCTAGCTCCATCCCTGTCGAAATCTTGCAAATGGCAAGATTTCATTTTTGTGATGGCTGAACAATATCCCATTGTGTGTGTGTGTGTGTGTGTGTGTGTACACACCACATCTTCTTTATCCATTCATCACTCTCTCCATAGTTTGGCTATTGTTAATAGTGCTGCTATAAACATCGGGGTGCATGTACCCCTTTGGAATCTGTATTTTGGTATCCTTTGGGTAAATACCTTAGTAGTGCAATTGCTGGATTATAGGGTAGTTCTATTTTTGATGTTTTGAAGAATCTCCATGTTGTTTTCCAGAGCGGCTGCACCAGTTAGCATTCCCACCAACAGCGAGAGGGTTCTAAGGAGTCTGATCTTGATGGATTGACCCCATTCATGTCCGTCCCTTCCTTTCCCCCACAGGCTGAAAAACTGCAAAGTACACTTCCCACCCTCCTTTGCTGCTAGAGCTTCAGATGTGAACGAGGCTCTGACATTAGATGCTGTGGCCCAAGATTTGGGAGGAGCAGGTGAGATGGGGTGTGGGGACAAGCAAGGTCAAGAGAAACTGTTCTTCAGCATTCTGGCATTGTGGGCACCTCTTCATGGAGCAAAGGTGCCCCTTGATGTCCAGGTCACAGGAATCATGGTGGTGTTCCAGATCATTCCTGGGGGCCACGACTCAGAACCCACTCCCTTACCCCTTCTGATGACTTTAAAAGCCTCTAATTCTTTTACTGCTATAATTAGCTGGCATAGCTTCTCTTTTCCCCAACTGAACCCTGACTGATACAGCTCACGAACTCTTATCTCCATAGAGCCAGGCAAGACCCAGGAAAGAAAAGCACAGACAAAAGCCAACTCTGCCTTGAGTCATGCTTATTATGGGTTTCCTAATAGCACTCTGGTCAGATAACCTCATCCCTGTAGAAAATGTGAAATGTGCAAAAAAGACCAAAGAACAAAATAAAAATCATCTGTTACTCCACAAAGATCAAATATCGATGGGAAGAACACGTTCATCCCCACAGAGGTGCAGTGCTAATGGGCTTGGCTGTTGCTGCTCATTTGCACACAGAATCACTGCCTCAGCCAAGGGGAACCTGGGCTGATTTTGGCAGCTTACACTTAATATCGAATCCAACACTACAGAGCAGCTCCCAGCCCCTTCCCAAGAGTAAGGGAGAAAAGTTGTGGCACCACAACGTGACAAAATACTCTGTCTCCTTGTTCTAACCACTTGGCAATAGTACCAAGAGGCTGAGTATCTGTACTCTTTCCCTCTCTAATCACCCCCGTGTCCCCCATTCCTGGAGAGGGCCCTCCATATCCCTCTAGCCCAAGTTACAACCCCAAATCGACAAAGTCTCTTTATTTCCGCTGGGCCTCTTCTTTCCACCTTTCATCCAAGGCCACAGTTTCACTCTTTTGCGTATGGATACCCACTTGTCTCAACACCATTTGTTGAAGAGACTATTCTTGCCCCCACTGAATAGTCTTGACCTTATCAAAAATCAATTGCCATTGACATATGGGTTTATTTCAGGATTCTCAATCCTATTTCATTGATCTGCATGTCTATCCTTATGCCAGTACCACACTGTTTTGGTTACTGTAGCTTTGCAGTAAGTTTTGAGACTGGGAGATGTGGGTCCTCCAACTTTGGTTTTCTTTTCAAGATTGTTTTGGCTATTGTTTTGGCTATTCAGGGTCACTTGCAGTTCCATATAAATATTAGTATCAGCTTCTCCATTTGTGTAAAAAAAAAGTTGGAATTTTGATAGGGATTGTACTGGATCTGTAGGTCAATTTGAGAGTACTGCCATCCTAACAATATTAAGTCTTCCAATCCATGAACATGGGATGTCTGCCCCTGTCTTTAGGTCTTTAATTTCTTTTAGCAATGATTTATAGTTTTGAGAGTATATTTCTTATTCTTTATTTGAGTTTATTTGTAAGCATTTTATCCTTTTTGATACTATTGTAAATAGAATTTTTCTAAAATTTCACCTTCAGACTATTTGTTGTTAGTATATAGAAATACAGTTGACTTTTATAGATTGATCTCATATCCTGCAGCCTTGTTCAACTCACTTAACTGTTCTAATAGATTTTTTCCTCTGGCCTTTTCATATACAATATCATATCATCCATGAACAGACATCATTTTACTTCTCCTTTTCCAACGTGAATGCCTTTTATTCCTTTTTCTTGCCAATTTCCCTGCCTAGAATCTCTGACGTGAGGGGGAAAGTATCTAATCTTTCACCGTTAAGTGTGATTTAGCAGCAAAGTTTTCATGGATGACCTTTACCAGATTGAAGTTCAATTCTATTCCCAGATATGAGTATGTTTATCATGAAAGAATGTTGAATCTTGACAGGTGATTCTTCTGTGTCTGTTGAGATGATGATGCGGGTTTTGTCTTTCACTGTATTGATATGGTATATTACATTTATGCTCAAAAGCTCTTGGTGTATGGGTGTATGGATTTGAGAGAAAGGTAGAGCTGTATTCCAATAGTAGACCTCTAATCTCTGACAAGAGGAGACTGTACACAATGGAATCAGTGACTATTACCGAGAATATTTGATGTCACACAGTTAAATCCCCTGAGCACCAAAGCAACAATTCCCTGATTTGTCCCAGACAAGGGGCCCCCCCTGCCCCCCCGCTTTCTGTTTGAAAACCTCTAGTGATAAGAAACTCACCATCTCGGAGAGAAAGAAGTGGCAGGCCTGGGAGCAAACTTGAAGTGTGCCAAACAATTCTTTGACAAGGGTCAGAGCGTTCTTCATTGTGTAAGATAGACACCCCAACTCAAACCAACTTAAGTGAAAGGAGATTTGTTAGAAAGCTATTGGGGTTGTCAAAGAATCGAAGGAAGCTCTTCAGGGATCGGGACAGCTCAGAGCTCCCAAGGATTGGAAATGGAAAGCAGGCCCTGTCACAAGTTCCCCTCATCTCTTTGCTTCTCGGTCACCCCCTCATGGCAGAGGCCATGACCACCACCAGCTTGCAGGTGCCAACACTAGTCAGAAAAATGCCAGGGAAAGACTCTGATTAGCCAGTTCTGGGTCACATGCCTTCTCTGGAACAATCACTGTGGTCAAGGGAATGAGCTTCTCTCAATGGCCCCGCTTGAGCTGCAGGGCCTTTCCCCACTGCCAGGGGCAGGAAGCTGTGATGGAGCAGGAGAGAAGTGACTCCCAGGGGCAAAATCAATTATTACCAGGAGGATGACAAGAGGGGTACTGGGCTGACACCCACATCATCCCTTACGAATCTCTTTTGGGCATCACCTTATGAAGATTCATTCTTCAAGTAGAGATGTGATATTGAAGGAAATTTGAGGGAATCCCTTATCTCCACTGAAGCATCATCAGGTGACTTTATCAATGAAATGAGCCATAACACAGAGCAGCTTACAGGGCTAGGACCCAAGTTGGCACATGTATTAGTTTTCTAGGGCTGCCATAACTAAGTACCACAGACTAGGGGGGCTTAAACAACACAGATTTGCTTTCTTACAGTTCTGGAGGCCAGAAGTCCAAGATCAAGGTGCTGGCAGGGCTTGGTTTCCTCTGCAGAATCTCTCCTTGGCTTGCAGACAGCTCCCTTCTCTCTGTGTCTTCACAGGGTCTTTTCTCTGTGTGCACATTTCCCTGGTGTCTCTGTGTCCTAATCTCCTCTTCTTGTGAAGATACCAGTCAGATTGGATTAGGGCCCACCTTAATGGCCTCATTGTCCTTTGTTCCCTCTTTAAAGGCCCTATTTCCAAATACAGTCACATCCTGAGGAATTGGAATTTAGCACTTCAAGAGATGAATTTGGCGGGGCATGGGGAGAGACAAAATTTTATCCACAGAAGGAAGTTAGAAGATATGTAGCAAGTGATACTTTATGAGATTACTTTTATTTTGGAGCCAGAAAGAGAAACATGCCTTTGAGTTCCCAGGAGAGAAGTCAGGTAGCTTAGGACAACCAAGATACCATTTGCAGTTGGAGAGGCTACCAAATGTCAGTTGAACAGATTTTCTGCCCAGCCCAACTCATATTATAGATGATGAAGCTGTGGTGCAGGGAAGAGGTCTAACCCAAGGTCACACACACTAATCGCCCATGCAGAACAGCCAAAAAGCATGGGGGTCACAGTGCATGTGGCAGAGACAACTGTCCACCAGAGAGTCCTTTCTATATTGTGAGGAAAGGCACCCAGTCTGGGACTCCATCCCCAGCCCCTCTGCATCTATGTGTCCAGTTATAGCGGTCAGGACCACAGCAGAAAACAGAAGGCACACTCCTACCAGACAATTATGAAAAATTTCATGATGAGACCATTTACAAGGATGCATGCAGCAGGGAAAGCAGCAAATTGAGGGTGAGTTTCCTGGGGCTGCCAACAGTGGGCAGTGGTTACCACCCTTCAGTCTAAAAGGGCGAGTGGAGGAACACAACTCAGAGGGAGGGACCTATGGAGAGGGCAGTGACAGAAAAGTGGCCTTTAGTAGAAGAACATAGCCAGCTTATGGAGCTGGTTGGGACTGGGGGAAAGCCCCCAGTTGAAGAGGGACTGGAAGAAATACATACCTTGGCCACACTCTCCACTTTTCCTGCCAGTGACTTCCTTGACCAAACCCAACTCCAGTAGGAGACAAAGGAGCCCACTGGTGCCATCCATGCAGGCCAGTCTCCTGGCCACGGAGCAGGACAAAGAAAGCTGGAAGTGGCGTGAGTAAGGGCAGAAAGCCATTCAGTAAGAGCAAGGAACGTACCTGTATGCTACTTGCCTGAGTTCTGACAATGGAATGTGGGCAGAAATGATGGATGCCTCCCTCTTTGCTCTAGCCCACAGAAACACCCTCCCAATCTTCTATGCTCTCCCCTACCTGCTGGCTGGAGGTCAAGTCCCCACAGAAACCACATGAAGAAGATAATAGTGGTGCCTCCATTAGCCTGAGTCCCCATATGACTTTGTGGAGAAGATGCCCTCCCCATCCCACCAACCAAACTTTGCATGACTCAGAAACAAACGTCTACCATGTTAAACCACTGAGATTCCAGTTTATGGGCTACAGTTAGTGTCACCTTAACTAATAGAGTAGAAAGCAGATTAATTGGGACTGACTTCTTAGAAAGGAGCTGGATTTTGATCTGGGAGTGTCCAATTCACCATAAAGTGAAATGAATAAATTTGTATTATCAGAAAAGCCCTTTGTCTGGCTGAAAATAAAGATGTGGTTGAGCCACCGAGCCTGTGTTTCTGCTATTTCTTTGGGGACCTGCCGTTGGCTCTGGCTCAGATGTTCTTTTGTCAAATGTCAAATGTCCCTTTCTCTTTTGGGGGCTGATCAAGATCCAAGCCAGCGAATTATTCACTCTTCAGCCAGGAAAACATAACATTCTTTATTGCAAATCATTTTAGAGTTTGCGCAAGGCTGGACTTGGGCCCATCTGCTCCAAAGGTTGGAAAGGGCCCTGGATGAAAGCCAGGACCCCAGGCCCTCGGGCTCCCTTGACATCTCTGATCTTCAGTGGTCCCATCCCTAAAGCAGGATCAAATCATAATCCCCATAATGGATGGTAGGGAGAAAAGTGCTTTGTAAAATCCTTCAGAATCTGGATATTTACACACCATCTCTAGCCACCTCCAGCCACCTGCTCCCTGATAATCTGAGATCTACCCTCCATCCCAGGCCACAGGTAGAGAACGGAGCTTGTCACTAGTGAGAGCATGTGACTAAAGGGAAATCCCTTCCTGATAAGAACTGCTGGGATTTCAAGAGCCATGTTTAGAGCTCTGGGGCTTTCCAGCCAGAGCACTTTCCGCAAGACTCAGTACTTTCTTGAGTTGAGATGTTCAGATGGGCCTGACCTGGAGAGTCAAGGCCTGTTCAGGAGAATTTATGACTTCATTGGCCTTTGCTTGTGGTTCCCCCCCACACACCCTCGGCAAAAGAGGGAAATAGAGACGAGTAGCTCTGGGTCAATCTGCTCATCTCCTCCCGGCCTGTCTACATTATTCATATCCATTAGGATTGCATCTGATTGATTGCACATAACAGAAACTAACAACGGTGTCTATCTGAAAAAAAAACCACTCAGAAAGTCTGTCCCACTTTCACAGTGGGAACCACTGGCCAAGGAAAAGGGGGAGAGATGGACAGACTATAGCAGGAAATTGCTGTAGGTGAAAACTTGCTCATACTTCCACATTTGTCACATCCCTGATGGCTCAATTTAAAATTGCACCCCCCCCCACTTGACTCTATTGTATTAAAATTGCACTTGACTGTATTGTATTTTCCTTCCTGGTACTTACCACACCCCCTGACATCAGATGCAGTATTTATTGTTTACTTATCTGTCTTCCCTAGTTTCTAGAACAGTGCCTACCTTACAGTAGGTGCTCAGTAAATATTTGTTACATAAATGAATACATCATGGCATTTGCAGTTTCTCAACAACTGAATGTGGCAAGTAAGGTAAAGGATATTGTTAAGCACTTTACAGATATGGAAACTGAGGCCTAGGAGGCTGACTTCACAAAAGCCACCAGAGAACTCAGGTAGCCCCGGTCCTTTTGATTCCTAATCAATCACCCCCAAACCCCCACCCTGGGCAGTGCATGGGCAGGGAGGAGAGAGGTAGAAAGGCTTTTGACCTGCCCCTGGCCTGTGTCCCAGATTTATGAAAGATCTCATCTGGCCTCTGCTCAAAATTTATAAACTACTCAGGGGTAAGGTGATAAGAGGAGATAATAAGTTATTCCCAACAAAAAGCCTGGGACTAGGGATTATAGAAACCAGTGGTCTGAGGGTTGGGAAAGGAAAGGTGACATTATCACTGAACAGGTAGCTTTTTGGTCCCCTCAGTTCCACCCCCAGTCCCCCCTTACCCCTACTCTTTACTCTGCTCCCAGAGGTGGTGAGTTCCCCATCTGCGGAGGTGTTTAAGCAAGGGCTGGATGTCCACTTATGGAGTAGGCCTGGGTTGGAGATTGGTATTCACATCGGCGGCGGCGGAGATGGCAGGCTCACAGCGACACAGAACAGATACAGGCAGTGGGCTCCAAACCGGCACCAAAAAGAGTCCTTGCGCCACCTGGTGGACATGACTTCAAACTTCAGGCCTTTTCCGGGAGAGAAGCCCGCAGCCTGAGTGCCCCCAGAATCCTGCGTTGTGAAGACAGAATAGAGGCTTTACCAGTTTCACAAGGACCTGCATCCGTTTGTAAGAACTCAACATGGCTTCAGGCACCAGCAGGCTTCAGAGAGGCCACTGGGTCACAGGACTCAGGACCTGCTCAGGCATGTCCCCGGGTTTGGAGGGGACACATCCCCCCTAAACTTTATTCCAGACTCCTGGGAAGAGAAATTGAGAAGCCACCTGGCAGGAGGAGGCTCATTTCTTCATTCCGCTTGTCTTTGGATTTGGGAGCGATGGGGACGCTTGGGTGGTTCAGTCGGTTCCAAGGATTTGGGAGTGACCTTGAATTGTCTTTGCCAGGAAGTAAAACTCCCCAGTTCAGTTCTGCATGAAACTCTGTGAAACCACTCACCACAAAAAAAAAAAAAAAAAAAGTAACAACAATTTTTAAAAAATTCTTTTAGGGGCGCCTCAGCTCAGGTCATGATCTCACGGTTCGTGGGTTCGAGCCCTGCATGGAGCTCTGGGCTGACAGCTCAGAACCTGGAGCCTCCTTCGGATTCTGTGTGTGTCTCTCTCTCTGCCTCTCCCCCACTCACCTTCTGTCTCTCTCTCTCTCTCTCTCTCTCTCAAAAAAAAACATTTAAAAAATTTAAAAAAAACTTTTAAAAGCTTTTTGCCCCATGGAGATCATATTCTGAAAGATTCTGTGTGCCACAGTGCATATTTTCATCATGTTTATTATCCTTTTGCATCATTACTATCATCAAAGGGGCCTTTACAATGGCCAGCGGGAGCCTCACCGTCACCGTCACCGTCACCGTCACCATTACTACATGGTGTTAGTTTTAATTGAGCAAAAGCGCAGACATTTGCAAGCTCAGTGGGCCAGGGCCGTCCCATCTGAGGGGAGGCTAGAGTCTGCTCAGCCCCCTAGAACACTGAAAGGGGCTCCGGCTCCCAGCCCAGGCTTCCCTCTGCTCTGGGTGGTGATGGGGGGGGGGCGAGAGGGGCGGGCGCCCTGCCCCCCACTGAGCCCTGCCCCAGGGGCTGGCAGCCCCTCTCACTACTTCTCCTTTTGGTTTCACTTCAGTTCTGGGAAAAAGGCATGGTTTTAACGAACCATTCATCCCAAGCCTGGTCCTGGGCGTCAGAGGCCGGCCCGGCTTCCGGGAGGTGGGGCAGGGGGCCCAGGACCAGGGTGACACGCTGCTCGGTCATCTGGTGGGTGAACACTTGAAGGCTCTAAACAATGATTTTTCCTCACAGCCTCAGTTGTCCTGTAACTGATGTGCAGTTGGCGCTGTTGGGAACCCAGAGGTCCTCATGGGTCCCTCACGGGACAGCCCCTCCCTGTCCCCAAAGGCCGTCTCCTCACCCTCATGAGGGCGTCACCCCCAATCCTGGTCTGCTTTCCTGCCTTAGCAAGCAAGGTTGAGCCAAGCACATAACTCAGGGACCCCTTTGCCCTCCCCCAGGCACAGGCCTCTGCAGTCAGCCTTGCCCCCGATCCCCCCGACCCCCCCTCGGCTCATCGTGATCAGAAAGCCCACAGCCCCACCGCACAGCCAGGCCCTCCAGAAATGGGGCAAACAGGGCAGACGCCCATAGGATCCTTTTTTTTTTTTAAGTTTATTTATTTAGATGGGGCGCCTGGGTGACTCAGTCGGTTAAGCGTCAGACTTCAGTTCAGGGCGCGATCTCACCGTTCATGGGGTTGAGCCCCTCATATAGGGCTCAGTGCTGACAGCTCCGAGCCTGGAGTCTGCTTTGGCTTCTGTGTGTCTCTCTCTCTGCCCCTCCCCTACTTGTGCACACACACTCTCTCTCTCTCTCTCTCTCTCAAAAATAAGTAAACAAATATTTTTAAAAAAAAATTTTTTAAGTTTATTCATTTTAAGAGAGAGAGCACGCCTGAGCAGGGGAAGGGCAGAGAGAGAACCCCAAGCAGGCTCCATGCTGTCAACACAAAGCCCAACTCGGGTCTCAATCCTGAACCGTGAGATCAGACCTGCACCAAGATCAAGAGTGGGACACTCAGCTGACTTAGCCACCCAGGTGCCCCGGATCTGCCCCCCCCAAGAAGAATTCACCAGTGCCACTTTGTCCCCCACTGTCTCCGGTGGGCATGCTTCTCACTGAACCCCTCCCCGGGAACAAAGTCTTCTGTGTGACCTTCCCGGGGGCAGGGCCACACTCTCTGTATGCCACCAGCATCCCTTCCCATATCAGCAATGAACTCACAAGGATTTCAGAATTTTAAAAAATTCGGTTCATGATTAAAACACTTTTAAAATATGCACATTCTGATTCAGAATGACATACTTTTTAATTTTTTAAATAATTTTTTAATGTTTTATTTATTTCTGAGACAGAGAGAGAGACTGCATGAGCAGGGGAGGGTCAGAGAGAGAGGGACATACAGAATCTGAAGCAGGCTTCAGGCTCTGAGCTGTCATCACAGAGCCCAACGTGGGGCTCGAACCCATGAACCCTGAGATCATGACCTGAGCCGAAGTCTGACACTTAACCGACTGAGCCCCTATAATTTTTATGTTTATTTTTGAGAGAGAGAGGGAGACAGAGTGTGAGTGGGGGAAGGGCAGAGAGAAGGGGAGACATAGAATCTGAAACAGGCTCCAGGCTCTGAGCTGTCAGCACAGAGCCCGACATGGGGCTCGAACTCACGGACTGTGAGATCGTGACCTGAGCCAAAGTCAGATTCTTAACCAACCGAGCCACCCAGGCGTCCCCAGAACAACATACTTATATATATATTTATTTATTTATTTGGGGGAGAGCGCAAGCAGGAGAGGAGAGGAGAGAGGGGGACAGAGGATCTCCACCCAAATCTTGGAGCTATCCCAGCAGCAGCTTAGTTCAGAAGTCCCCCTGAGTGGCCGCGCCAGCACAGAGGAGGGGACCTGGAGCCAGGAGCACCTTCACGTTTACCCCCAGATGCTGGACAGTTTGGGGTATCAAGACCTTACGCTGCAAATGTGTATGTTTTCTGTTCATCTCCATAAAACTTCAGAGGGAACACTTGGGTAGAAAATGTGGGTTAACCTCATGGGGAGGGACCAGAGGAAGAAGCCAAGAAGGGTCATCACTGCCAGGCTCCTCCACGAGACAGACAATGGGTCACCAGCATCAAGATGCCCAAGACGCGGCAGGGTCACCAGGATTGAAGGAAATGCTAGATGTCGTCACCTTAAGTGTTACACGTCAATCTCACCTCAGTAAAGCCAGGGGGTGTCGAATTTCCTTGCGAGGGAAAAAGACTTATTGCCAAGAATCCACGTGGCAGAGAAGATGGAGAATAATGAGCCCGTGCTCCTGTGTTGGTGCTGTAAGTGGCTTGACTGGATGGAGCCAGTGACTTGTGTCATTTATTTCAATAATGAACGTCTTAACATACTCACTTTTTAAATAAATTATTTATTTACTGTTGGTTTTAATACTATCTGGCAAAAAAAAAAAAGAAAAGACAGACATGACTGGCTACTTTTTCAAATCACGAGGATATATTTCCTGCTTTGTAAAATGATTTATGAGGAAGTCCATGTTGACACGTTTCCAGTGACCCGCCACTTTTCAAGATTCTATGTAAAAAATGGATGTAAACCCAGAGTCTCCCCTGATGCCAGGGACACAGCAAGTGATCAATTAATGCTGGTGGAGGGAAGGGCTGAATGAATCCTCAAGTCCTGGCACCGAGGTGTGTATCTCAGACCAGGCCTGATGTGCCTGGGGAGATGGGGGAAGGGTGGAGCTCCCCCGCCCAGGGCTTGGGGGGGGGGGGGTAGTAGACTCTGCCCGAGCCCAGGCCCCAGTGGCCAGTGATCTCAGTCCTGGGCGAGACTCATCACCCTGGGTAAAGACATAATCACTGGGATGTGCAGCTGGTAACAGCCATTAGCAAACACAGCAGGCAATTGCTGAAGTAATCTATGAGAATACGTTAGGAGTCAGCAGGCTGGGCTGGGCTGTGTGTCCTTGAGCAAGTCACTCCCCCTCTCTGGCCTCAGTTGCCTCATGAATAAAGGGAGAGTCTGAGACCTGGGTGTCACGATCTCACGGTCAGTGAGTTCGAGCCCCGCATTGGGCTCTGTGCTGACAGCTCAGAGCCTGGAGCCTGCTTCTGATTCTGTCTCCCTCTCTCTCTGCCCCTCCCCTGCTCATACTCTGTCTCTCTCTGTGTCTCAATAATAACTAAATGTTAAAAAATAATAATTAAAAACAAACAAGCAAACAAACAAACAAAGAACGGTCTGGACACGCTGATCGTAACAGGGTTTCCCAGCCCGGTTGTGTAGTTCTGGGTTAAAGAGGATGAGGAAAGCTACGGGGCACGGGTTCATCCTGGAGCAAAGTCGAGGAAATGGAACAGTCTGAAGGAAGGTGACAGTGGCCAAGGATTTTCCTATCGAACCTTTTGGCCAAGGCCACCCGCCCGCTGGCCTCTGCTGTGGATTGGTCGAGGGCCCTGGGGCGGGACTAAGCCCGGACATGAGCCCCGCTCACGAGCGGTCACGGCTTTGAGGACCAAAGTCTGAGAATCCTTATCAGCTTCTGCACGGTGATTCAAAGCCAGTTCAGGCTCAGCCAGAGGGGGATTTCCTGACCTGCTGGGGGCAGGAGGCGGAAGCGGTCTCCTCCTTCCAAGAAAGAAGATGTGACTACGAGAGGTTCTGTTTTCAATGAAGTGAAAACACCCTCTTCCCCTTCTCCCCCAGACCTTACTAGAGGGGTCGCAGGGCAGAGGCTCTGACCACCTCGGGAGACCCCACCCAGTCCTGGGGCGGTGAGGGGGTGTTCAGAGCACAGAGAAGCTGAACCGACAGCACAGAGGCATTTTCCTGCTTTAGAGCAGCTTTGGGTACGCAGAGTCCTCTTGGCTAACACGGATTATGTGCTCCTTCCAGAGCAGGCGCCCACTAAGCATGTGGCAAACTCTGCCTTGGGAAGATTTCTTGGGGTAGAACCAGCTTCTGCATCTTGTGGGTGAGAGGCCTGAGGCTCCAGAGAAGTGAAACAACTTGCCCAAGGTCACAAGGCAGGTGCGGGAACAGGAGCATAGGAAACCACAGGTGGGGAGGGAGGGGCCATCTTCCCTGGGTCATTGCCACAGAAGCACCAAGGCACTGAAAACTCAGGAAACGGGGGCAGGGCCGGGTGAAATGGACCCTTCAACAGAGACGCTGAGGGCAGAAGGGTAGGGCCACGGCCTCTGCTTGAGAAGTGCCCGATACATTCAGAGTCACTAAAACAAACCAGCCAGTTTTGGCACTGGGTTTGGGAGAGACATCCTAGGGCTGCAAGCCCCTGCCTCCATTCCCCCATTTTTAAACTTCAAGGGTTTGGAGTGTGAATTGAACGAGATAAATTATAGGAAAGACCCTTAGCACCAGGCCTGGCACATAGTAAACACTTAAATGTCAGGTACCATTATTATTATTATTATTAAGACTGGCGAAACAGTACTCCTTTTTCCCACGCGGCATCAGCCCCCCGAGGGTGGGTTCTCCTGAGCTCGTCCCTTTCACAAATGAGAAAAGCTAAGGTCCAGTAAGGGACCCCTGCTTCCTTCTTCTGTAAGTTGAAGGAATTGGGCTGGATGCTCTCATTCCCAAGCTGGGCAGGCAGCAAGGGGCAGGGAAGAGAGGGGGATCACTCCCTGCACCCCACTGAGCCCCAGGGCTGCCCTACCTAAGAGCGATGCCCCCCACAATGTCCTGAATGTGAGGACTCCCTGTCCCCAGCCTCCCCACATACCCTGGCAGCTTGGAGGTCAGAGACAACAGCTGTGATCTGTGGAGTGCAAAGCCAGCTGGGGGCCCCTGGTGCCCTGGGAGGGAGGAGGAGGCCACCATGCAGCTAGCTGCCTTCCCGGGAGACTCCGTTGGTGCCCAGAATCCACCTGCCCCTCATGGAGAGACTTCCAGCATCTCCTCCTGGAAATCCATCCTGCCCTGCTCCGGGCTCTCTCGTTGCTCCTTGCCCTTGACGACCTTCCTGGGCGTCTTCAGAAATCTGGAATTCAGGCCCCCGCAGCAAATCAGCCCCTGCCTTAGGCTCAGAGAGTTTCCAGCCCTCCCCCCCCCCCCGCCCTGCTTCCCCTTTTCACCTCGGCCCCCAGGCTACTCACCTGAACAGCAGCTTCTGCCCAGGTTCTTTCTTAATGATGTTCAGCTTATAGTAGTGGCGCAGGGCACGTGACATCTTCTCGTAGGTCATGTTCACCCGGTTCTGGAAGGCAAAGCAGCCCCACATCACCGTCCCCTCCCTACCCCGCTCCTTCCAGGCCTTGGCTTCCACACGTGCAAAGGAGCAGGTTGACCTGGGTCGTTTCTTAAGCCTCTTGGCCCAGAGTTCTGGAGAGTTCTCTTGAGTTTGGAAGGAGAAAGGCGAGGGAAAGTCGGAGGAGAAATAATGACTGCTACCTACGGGGCAGGAGTGACTCACATGGTGCTTTTAAATAGCAAAGGTCACAAGTAGTAACAAATAATATGTATTTAGTTGGAAATGCAGAGACATAGCACCATTAGGGGGCACTATGGCAGGAGTAGCTCCCCACGAGCTGCCTGGCTTTAGTCGAGTTGTTTTCTTTTTCTCTCTCTGAGGGGTGGGCAGTAGAGAGAAAGGGCAAAGAGGCTGGGATTCAGTGTCACCTTAAAGCAGCTGTGTGACCTCGGGTAAGTTTCTTTACCTCTCTGCTTCTGTTTCCTTGGCTATAAAATGAGGATAAGAACATTGATCCCTCAGGTTTGTTCAAGGATTAAGTTAGCTAAGCCATAGAGCACAGTGCTGGGCAGGTAGTACATGTTCACTAAGTGGAACTGCTGTTCTCTGGGCCTCAGTTTCCCTCCGTGTACTATTGGGGATTGGACCAGGTAAACACGCCCAACCTTTAGTCAGTTGCATCCTCCCGGTGCCCAGCACCACTGAGAGGCAACAAGAGTGAAGCATCGACCCACACGTTCTGTGTTCAGCCCCTGGTCTGTCATCTACTGCCTGCACACTCTTGGGCAAACTGCTCTGTGCCTCCATTTCCCCTCCGATGCCTCCCTCACGAGGTCTCCTGAGGACTAAACGAGTTAATATGGGGCTAGCCCTCAGAGTAGGGCCCGGCCATCAAATGCTATACCATTTTCAGAAATGCCGTCTACCGGAGATCACCATTATTGCTGATAGTTTTGTTTTTTTTTTTAAGACTCCTTCTTTTTTAGTTAAATGACTTTATTTACAGAGAAGGACACTTGCTTTATATCACCAGGGTAAATCAAGAAATTGACACTGTAGTTAAAACTTTTCATCTTAATTCATACTAAAATAAATAATTATTAGAATTTGGAGTAAACCACCTAACGTCTTCTGGCAGATGCCCTTTTTGGGTGTAGGCACCCCTCACATTGGGCATGCTGGCCTCAGTGGTTCCCAAGCCTTTCCAGCCCTGACACCCGATGCCGCCACGGGGCCTGAGACCTGGGTTTCTACCCCAGCTTCCCCCTCAGGAAACCACTTTCCTCTTCTGGCCCAACCACCCTGCAGGATATGCGGCACAACTCATGGAAACAAGCTTTAAAAGTCTCATGGGGCACCCGGGGGGGGCTCAGTCGGTTAAGCGTCCGACTTCAGCTCAGGTCGTAATCTCGCGATTCATGAGTTTGAGCCCCGCGTCGGGCTCTGTGCTGACAGCTCAGAACCTGGAGCCTGCTTCGGATTCTGTATCTCCCTCTCTCTCTGCCCCTCCCCAGCTCACACTCTGTCTCTGTCTCTCTCTCTCAAAAGTAAATAAACACTAAACAAAAATTTTTTAAAAAGGTCTCAAGTGCTAAGCAAGTAGAAGGCAAGATCTCTGAACTTCCAGGACAGTCCCCATCCTCAAGAAGTAACTTCCTGTCCCTCAGGATCTCCTAAAATAAAACAATCCCGACACTTCTGGAGCTGCTGGTGAAGTCCCCGTCTGTTGAGGACTGCCCCATAGTGCTGATGGGTCCACTCTGCCCCCCTACTCTGTCCTCTTCTGGATGTGTGGAGGCCACCCTGCCTGGTGGCTGGAGAGCTTTACCTTGTGGTTTCCCCAGAGTCTGGCAAGCCCGTTTGGATCCACAACTCTGAAGATCTGGGCGTTCTTGTCTTCCCACCTGATGTAGGGCTCGTACCTGGTGTCAGAGAGCAGCTGGTACACATAATCCCACAGCAGCCGGCAATCTGCAATCGAGCACAGGGGGTGTGGACAGGGCGCTCTTCTGGAGCTGTGAGTGCAGGCATTAGAAAGGTGCTCTGGGGCTCAAAAGTCCCTGGGCCCAGACATGCAGCAGGATGGTCAAGATGACAGGAACAGCCACCTGTGGTGGCTTGTTGTCTCTGTTGTCTCTCTGATTCACCTTAACGCTAGGAAGTGGCTCCCCGTCTCCCCAGGAAGACATGAAGAAATGAGTTCAGAGAGACATGGACTTGTCTCAGGCACCAAGCTCCCTGTGGCGGGCAGACCAAGGAGTCTAACCCAGCCCCACGGACACCAAAGCCCTTCACTTGGAGGCAGGTGGCAAGGGCAGGCGATGGGGCTGCTGGATGGTGGCCAGTGGCCTGCACCTGCCTCCAGGTCCCCTGGATCTCTGTTAAATCAGGATTGTTAAATCCTTCCTATCAAGCCCCCTGATAAGAGGTTTGGGAAAATCAAACGTACCATCATGGAGAGAGCAGGCAGCAGAGGGAGCCTGGGAAGGAGAGCTAAAGTCCCCCTACCTGGGCCACCCGGCTGGGTCATTTCAGGCAGGTTACCTAACCTCTTCCGAGCCCCTCATCCTTGTAGGGGATGATCTGACAATCAAGTAACATAACAGATCCAAAAATCCTTAGCCCGGTGCCTGGTACAGGGTAAGGGCTCAAAGAATATTAAGCGTTACCATTGGAAGTATCAAATACTTGTCTTTTAGTGACGCCCGGTTGTTCCTGATCCGGAAGCCAGGCTTCTGCCCCCTCCGCGGTGTCTTAGAATAAAGCCATGGAAGAGCAGTGGCCAAACAGCAGCCTTCAAAAAGGCAGCCAGTTTATCTATCAGTCTGTCCGGCAGCCTGTTCTTCAACCATTTAACATTGAACGTAGAGTGGAAGTGCATTGCCTGGTTAGAGCTCAGGCCACGCAACCTAGGTTCACGTCCCAGCCCTGCCACTCACTGTGTGTGATCGATCATGGGGGAGTCATGTAGCCTCTCTGTGTCTCATTTTCCTTATCTGTAAAATGGGGCTAATGAGAACACCAACCTCAAAACGTCAGTGTGGGATACGTACAGGTCTCAGAAGCTCACCTGGCACAGAGTAAGCACCCAACAAATAAAAGGGGACACGTGGGGGGCGCCTGGGTGGCTTAGTCGGTTAAGCGTCCGACTTTCGCTTAGGTCATGATCTCGCGGTTCGTGGGTTCGAGCCCCGCGTCGGGCTCTGTGCTGACTGCCAGCTCAGAGCCTGGAGCCTGTTTCAGTCTGTGACTCCCTCTCTCTCTGACCCTCCCCTGCTCACGCTGTCTCTCTCTCTCTCTCGTAGAAATAAAAATATTAAAAAAAAAAAAAAAGGGGACACGTGGGTGGCTTAGTCAGTTGAGCATTCCACTTCGGCGCGGTCATCATCTTGAGGTTCATGAGTTTAAACCCCATGCCGGGCTCTCTGCTGTCGGTGCAGAGCCCGCTTCGGATCCTCTGTCCTCCCTCTCTCTGCCCCTTCCCTGCTTGTGCTCTCTCAAAAATAAGTAAACATTAAAAATCAAGAAGTAAATAAAAATTTAAAGGAGAGGAACACTCCCCCCTTTTGCACTGCTCGTGGGAATGCAAACTGGTGCAGCCGCTCTGGAAAACAGTGTGAAGATTCCTCAAAAAATTAAAAATAGAACTACCCTATGACCCAGCAATAGCACTACTAGGAATTTATCCAAAGGATACAAAAATACTGATTCAAAGGGGCACATGCACCCAATGTTTATAGCAGCACTATTGACAATAGCCAAAGTACGGAAAGAACCCAAATGTCCATTGACTGACAAATGGATAAAGAAGATGTGGTACACACACACACACACACACACACACACAATGGAGTATTACTCAGTAATCAAAAAGAATGAAATCTTGCCATTTGCAACAAAGTGCATGGAACTAGACTGTATTATGCTAAGCGAAAAAAGCCAGTCAGAGAAAGGTAAATATATGATTTCACTCATATGTGGAATTTAAGGAACTCAATAGATGAGCAAAGGGGAAGGGGAGCAAAAATAAGATAAAAACAGAGAGGGAGGCAAACCATAAGAGACTCTTAAATGCAGAGGACAAACTGAGGGTTGCTGGAGGGATGTTGGGTGGGTGATGGGCATTAGGGAGGGCACTCAGGATGAGCCCTGGGTGTTCTATGTAAGTGATGAACCACTCAGTTCTACTCCTGAAACCAATATTACACTATATGTTACCTAACTTGGATTTAAATTAAGAAAAAAAATTTCACTACCTAACCAAAAAATAAAATAAAATAAATAGAAAATAAAAAACAGACCTTAAAAAGGGGAAAAAACAAAACAAAACAAGAGAGGAATACTCACCATGCCAACCTCACTGTCCAACTATGACCGGGTAAACTGGAGACAGGCTGGGCTTGGCGATCCTGGGCAGCACAGACTGCTGTGGCCAGATTGTGGCCAGTACACAGGCCGGTCACCCCACACCCCGATAGCGCAGCACGGACCCTCTCATCACCCAGCTCGGAGCAACCCTCCTCCCTGTCACCCAGAACCCTCTGGGACTTGGCCTCAGCACACCTCCCTCCTGTCCACAGGTACACAAAAGTCCTACTCACCAGCGATCCTGCCATCGATGGGAGACTCCGGCATCGTGGGGGAGGAGCAGTCTCCCTCAGCCCTGCAGCCGAGCTCCGAATGGTGAGATACACTGAGGGACTCCTCTCCACCAAGGGGCCACCTGGCCAGGTGGCTCAAGGAGCTGGCAAACCCCAGATGCGGTGGCTGCTGCAGGCGACCTGTTCGGGGGGCCAGGTGAGGTGGCTCAGTCCCCTCTGCAGGCAGATGAGCGCCGCTGATTGTGCGGGCCCCGAGCCTCCCCCTGCCCCCCAGGGCACACCTGGGTCCCCGTGGGCAGCACCCCTGATGCTTTTCCTCCATCCGGTTCCCAGTTGGAAGGTCAGGGAGGCAAAGGAGGGCACCGGTGAGGGCCAGACAGCCCAGGCGCTAACCCCAGCTCCCGGGCAAGTAACACAATCAAAACAAGCCCCTGCCCTCATGGAGATTATATTGTAGCAGTGGGGGAGGGGGATCAGGAGGAGAGGAAACAGGGACAGCAGACAACGCTTTGCCAGAGAGGGGAGCAGAGAAATGAGGAGATGGGAGGCGGCAGCCTGGAGGGTCACAGGGGCCGGCGGTGAGGGTGGAGGGGGCAGGGCAGAGGGGAGCTGGGGGCTCAGCCCGCACAGCTGCCTCCTCCAGTAGGTTGCCTGGAGGAACCCTCCCCTCCCGGTGAGCCCCACTGCGGGGGGGGGGGGGGGGCCCCAGAGCTCTGAGAGGAGCCTCCTCACCTTCCGGGANGGGGGGGGGGGGGGGTCCCAGAGCTCTGAGAGGAGCCTCCTCACCTTCCGGGAGGCAGGGGCAGTACCGAGTGGGCATCTTCTGCCTGAAGGCTCCTCCAAACAAGGGCCCACATGCCAGGGCTTGCCGCTGGGTCTTGATGTACTGAAGCAGCTCATACAGGACGTCACCTGGGGGTGGGGGCAGGGGCAGGTCAGCCACCTGCCTCTCAGGGGAGGGCTGGGGTCAGCCGCAGCTTCATGCAGATGAGGTAGGAGGTGGCAGCGTGGCAATGGCAGGGGAGATGAGAGCCACGGGGAAGGGCAGGGGAGGGGAGAGCAGGGCAGGACGCCCAGAGCTCTGCAAACAACCACCAGACATCCCCGCAGGCCTGCTCTAGCGAGGGGCCACCGGGGCAAAGGGGACCGTGGTCATGCTGGGAGGGGAGCAAACTCTTCCAACCAGTGCCTCCACCTCCCTCCTTGGGTCCCCCTGGCCTTCTGTCAGCACGTTTTAGAGGGACGCCAGCCAGTTTCCCTAACCTGAACCAGGCGCACGAAGCCGGAAGTCATCCTTGGTGAGGATGCAGAGGGCTCGGCCGTTCATCTCGAAGCCGTGCTCCCCCGTGCGCTGCAGAGAGTACTCCTGCTCGGCCCAGCGCAGCCAGTGCAGAACGTCCTCCCTGCTCCAGAGTGCCGGCTGGATGCCTGCAACCACCGTGAGCACAGGGGCTGGGAAAGGGCGGGGGGGGGCAAGGCCCCCCCCAGCAGTCTCTCATCCTTGCACTTCAGGGACGTCACCTCCTCGGAGAAGCCCACCCTGAACGCTCCACCTGGGCGGATGCTCTTCTGTCCTGCCCCCCCTCCCACTTTGTCAGCATGTGCTGTTCTTTTCCGTCCTGGCACCTTACCCTCCTTGTCATTACACTCGATATACATGTTTATGTTTATCATTATCTACGCCGTATGTATGTGTTCACTTATTTTTTTTTTTAATGTTTATTCATTTTTGAGAGGCAGAGTGTGAGCGGAAGAGGGGCAGAGAGAGAGGGAGACACAGAAGCTGAAGCAGGCTCCAGGCTCTGAGCTGTCAGCACAGAGCCCGATGCGGGGCTTGAACCCACAAACCAACAAACTGTGAGATCATGACCTGAGCCAAAGTCAGATGCTTAACCAAATGAGCCACCCAGGCGCCCCTAAAGTCTTTTTTTTTTTTTTTAAGTGGAAATAGGAAACCCATATGCATTAAACGTGGGTAGGTGAGCCCTCAGCCATGACAGGAAATTCAGAGGCTGTAATGTAAATGAAAGATGTACTTGATTACATAAGTTGTGCATGTGGTAAAAGATACCATAAACAAAACTAAAAGAGGACAGAATAAAGGGAAGTATTTACAACACAGATAGCAGATAAAGGGCTTAATGTCAGGGCGCCTGGGTGGCTCAGTCAGTTAAGCGTCTGACTTCAGCTCAGGTCATGATCCCATGGCTCATGAGTTTGACTCCCGTTTTGGGCTCTGTGCCGACAGCTCAGAGCCTGGAGCCTGCTTCAGATTCTGTGTCTCCATCTCTCTCTAACCCTCCCCTGCTCACGTTCTCTCTCTCTCAGAAATAAACATTTAAAACAAAAAAGGGCTGAGACACCTGGGTGGCTCAGTCAGTTAAGCATCCAACTTCATCAATGATCTTGCAGTTCATGAGTTTGAGCCCCGCTTCCAGCTCTGTGTTGTGTGCTGACACAGGATTCTGTGGCTCCCTCTCTCTCTGCCCCTCCCCTGCTCACGCTCTGTCTCTCTCTCTCTCTCTCAAAAATAAGTAAACATTAAAATAAATAAAGAAAGAATCCTTTTAAAAAGGGCTAATGTCCATCACAGGGGAAGAGCATCTCTACACTGATTTTTTTTTAAGACAAAAGAATCTTACTAGCAATTCACACTGGAGCAGGATTTCTCAGCCTCAGCACTACTGACGCCTTGTGCCCGAGAATTCCTCGCCGTGGCGGCTGTCCTGAGCTTTGTGGAATGCTTGGCCGCATCCCTGGCCCCCTGCCCACTAGATGTCAGCAGCAAACACACACACCCCCCCACACGCGCGCGCGCGCACACACACACACACACACACACAGCCCAAGGAGAGTGACGACCCAAAGTGTCTGCAGACACTGCCACATGTTCCCCAGGGAGAGAGGCAAAACCGCTGCCAGCTGAGAACTTCCGCAGTAGAACAAATCCACTAATAAACATGTGGCAGGATGTGACACCTCGCTGGTCAGGGACAGGCACCATCAGAAAAGAATGAGATATAATTTTAATGAGAGCACCTACCGCAGGCAGGAATGAGGGAAAAGGATGCCTCGCTGGTGGAAACGGAAATGCGGAGCCTCCATGGGAGGTCAGTCCAGTGGCTACAGAAGTGGCCGAGACACAAAAGCTGTGTGGTGTGAAGCTGGAGGCCACAGTGAGATTCAGGAGTGCCGGGGGCAGGCCGACTGGCCATTGCATTTTTGGGAAGGGGTTGCCTATCCCGTGATCGTTGAGGCTGTTGGCCTGAAAATTCACACCTATGATTCCTGTGTCAGAGGGGCACATTGCCCTGTGTGTGGCCAGAGGGTGGGGATGGATTCCATGGAAACACTAAAACTGCACGAAGAGGTGGAAAATCGTGAACTTGGCCGACAGTATCAACCACAGATGTGATCCTGCTACCAGGTCCAGAGACATGAGCAGGGGACTTCCGATGTTGTCTCTGAGGGACTCTGAGGACCCACAGTAGCACCTGAAAACGAAGCCTGTCATCGCCCCGGAGCGGGATTTGGTTTTTCTTTCATTACCTCTTGCTCACTACCTATCCTTTCCTGCCAGACCCTCAGGTCCAATAAATACAGAAAAGGGACCTTCCTGTAACTTATGTCTTCAAAGAATACTGAGGTCAAAAGGCTTCCAACAGGACTCGAGCCCCCAGGGAAGGACCAAGTTCCAAGCGGTAGATCAGCCACCCAACTCTGGGCCAAATCTCCAACCCCAGGGTCTGGTCCCACCTCAGCCCCTCGCTGGCCAAGTCACCTATAAGCTGCTCACACGCTGTTAGCCTCAACTTCCCCCTCTGTGAAATGTGATAAAACACTGCCTCACTGGGCTACCGCGCTGTTTGAGGGGCAGGGTGGTGTACAGGTTAGGAGCCCAAGCTACCTACTGTACAATCCAGTATCTCACCCCTAAGTACAGACCTAAGCGACACCACCAGAAGACATGTATGAGAATGTCCAGTAGCTCTGTTCATAGTAGAAAAGAACTGGAAACATCAGGCAGTGAGCAGATGATCAAATTGTGATGTTCGTGTACAATGGCACATGGATTAAAGCTCACAGATACAATGAAGAAGGAAAGAAGCCAGGTGTAAAAACACTATCAAGAATAGAAGCTGATCTGGGAACAGAAAACAAAATAGTGGTCGCCCTTTGCAGGGGAATGGACTGCGAAGAGGTGCAGGGCACCTTCCTGGGGCACTGGAGCTGGTCTAGTTCCTGATATCAGCGGTGGCCACCCAAGCGTACACGTGCATAAACATTTGTAACTTAGGATTTGTACACACGGCCCTATGTAAATTATAGCTTAAAAAAAAAAAGGAAAAGGAAAAACATGCAACAATAAGTATCGATGCTGGTGCCAGGCCAGCTGGAAACTGGCTAAATGGCTGTGTTTCCATTTCTTCATCCGAAATCAAGGGTGGTGACACACACAGTACTAGCGGGCGACCCGGGGCTGTCAGAAGGATTCTACGAGATAATCCATTTGAAGGCCAGTGTTTGGCATGAGGTACACACTTTCCAAGATGAGCGGAGCTCTTGGGGGGACATGAGTAGAGTGCTTGGCACAGGGCCCAGCACACGCAGAGCTCAGCAACCACTGGTGAATGTCATGTAAGGTGTCCACCCCCCCCCCCGCCCCCAGACGTCTTCCTGCCCTAGTTAGCAGGATGAACCCAACTGAGCCTCCCCTACTGGTCTAACCACACCCATAGGCTTGACCTGCAGAGAAACCCACACTTCTCCCTCTCTTGGCTGTCATCCACCATATTTTCAGTTCCTCACACCAACCATCTTTGCCTCTCAAGACTCCAGCCTGATGTCACTTTACTCTCCCTGCCCCGGCCACTTGCTCCCTGGAGATTCCCGGCGTGGCTGGTTCCAAGCTTCTGGGGCAGATCCAGGCAGAGACCCTGGCAGGGGAAGCTGGAGGAGCTGTGTATCTAAGACACCACTTGGGGGTCTGAGTGTCTTCCTGAAGAGTTAGCAGTGTCTCCCACCCACACCGAGAGCAGGGTGGGATTCGAAGGCCCCCCTCCCCCTCCTGGGCTGCATCTCCTTCCGCTGCCCATATCATTGGGCTTCCAGCTTCCTTATGCAGTCACTGCAACCCCCGCTAGAATGTCAGCTCCTTGACCACAGACTAGGCCAGTCTCAGTCACTGCTGTCTCTCCAGCACCTACAGCAATGCCCGGAGCATAGTAGATGCTCAATAAATATAAATGGTCTAAATGAGTGAGTTTAAAGACTTCCAAGCATCTTGACACACCCTTCTCTGGCCCCCCCCAGCCCTGACCCAACCAGGTCTCTCTTCCCACAGCACCCCTTTCACTCTTCTGCTCAAGAAAGTAACATGGCAGGGAGCCTGGGTGGCTTGTTCAGTCAGTTAAGCGACTGACTCTGGATTTTGGCTCAGGTCATGATCTCACAGTTTGTGAGTTCGAGCCCTGCATTCGGTTCTGCACTAACAGTGCTTGGGATTCTCACTCTCTATTCCTCTCTCTCTGTTCCTCCCCAGTTTGTGCTCTCTCTCTCTCTGTTAAAATAAATAAATTAACTTAAGAAGGAAAGAAGGAAGGAAATAAGGAAGGAAGGAAATAAGGAAGGAAGGAACAAAGGAAAGAAGGAAGAGAAAGAAAGAAAGAAAGAAAGAAAGAAAGAAAGAAAGAAAGAAAGAAAGAAAGAAAGAAAGAAAGAAAGAAGAAACTGGCGTGGTTCCCAACTCTTGGCCCGAGCAAGTCAAAACTCCTCTGACCTGGTTTCAAGAGCCGCTTCAAGCTGCCCCTCCCCACCTAACCAAAGCTATTTCCCAGCTACTCCTCACCACACCCCTGCAGTTTGCTAGCTAGAGTGACTTCCAGAACAACAGAGCTGGGCCTACCGTTACCAGTCAAATCAGAACAGCCAGCTTCCTCCTCCCCGGCGGGTTTCCAGGAGGAATGGGGGAGACTGTAAAGTGCTTGGCCAGTCCCCTAAAAATGGGAGCTGTCCTCATCCCACACTGGAGGCTTTTGCTCAGAGTAAGTGACAGCCGCAGGGTCGGAGGTACCTGGGCTTGAACCCCAGCCCCACCACCATTCCACTGGTGGGTGACTGTGGAGAAGAGAGTCCTCCCCATTCCAAGACCAGTGTTCACATCTGTCAGGTGGGGATAATAAGAATCTACTTTCCAAAGTCGGACACTCAACCAACTGAGCCACCCAGGTGCCCTGTTCTATTTCATTTTTTAAAAATACTTATTTTGACCCACTAAATTGATTTCACTCCTTAGTGAGGCCTGACCCAATGCTTTGGGTTTTTTTGTTTTAAGACAGAAGATTGCTGAATGTACCGCAACAAAGAGGCAGGTAGGACAGCAGAGGAGAGGCTGTCTGCCCTGACCAGACCCTTTGAAAAGCGCTGTTAGGACATAATTGTATAAAATGAGGCTGTCGAATGCATTCCCAGCAGCAGCCGGGTCACCCAAGAGTTTACTAGGGACACAGCTTACTAGAGGCTCATCCTAAACCTACTGGACCAGAAGCTGCATTCCAACAGCACTCCCAGGAGACTCACATGCACACAAAAATTTGAGATGCCCTGATCTAGAGTGGCAGGAAGCCACTCTGTTAGAATTGTATGTTGGGGTGCCCGGGTGGCTCTGTCAGTTGATCATCTCACTCTTGATCTCGGCTCAGGTCATGACCCCATGGCTGTGGGTTCGAGCCCTGCATCGGGCTCCATGCTGACAGTGCAGAGACTGCTTGGGGATTCTCTCTTTCTCTCTCTCTGCCCCTCCCTGACTTGCGTGCTCATTCTCTCTCTCTCTCCTCTCTCTCAATAAACTTAAAAAGAAAAACAAAGAATTGTGTGGGGACGCTTGGGTGGCTCAGTCAGTTAAGCGTCTGACTCTTGATTTTGGCTCAGGTCATGGCCTCATGGCTTCATGGGTTCAGGCCACGAACTGGGTCTGCACACTGCGCAGAGCCTGCTTGCGATTCTCCGTCTTCATCTGCTCCTCCTCTGCTGGCACTCTCTCTGTCTCTCTCAAAATAAATAAATAAGCCTAAAAAAATCGTATATATTAACGTAAGTGCTCGGGGACTCTCGGTAGGTGAAGATATGAACTTGAGCAGCGGCACAAACATCTGTCGGAATACCCCAAGGGCCTCTTCCCATGATGTACATTGCCAGAGTGCTGCAGAAGCGTGTCCTCCCTCTGCTCACGACATCTGAAAGTCAGATGTGGCGCTTTATGGTCTCCTCCCATGGCTTGTTCACAACTAGGAGCTTTGAAAGTCAATTTCCAAACGCAGAGATCTCAATTTCTCTGCAGCCAACCGTGGGAAATTCACAGAGCTCCCCCCCCCCTCCCCCAGGGAATCAGATCCAGGAAAATGCAGCGACTCAGGACCAAGAACTAAGAGTCTGCCCAAGGCATGGGCCCCATCTGGCCATTAGCTGCACAGATGACTCGGTTTCTCTGTCTGCAAACACGGTTGTGCTGGTGACCATCTCTCGGTGCCTCCATGACTCACTCCCCTAGGACCACAAGTGGTCCCAGGGCCTGTCCTACCTTCACAGCTCCTGACCCACCCTGACCTTGGGGGAGACCCTCACGCATGCAGCCTGGGGGAGGGGAGCTGTGACTCCTCTTTCACTCTCCCCTTCCACAGAGGGAAGCCTCCGTGTGAATCTCCTTTTGTGCATGCAGAGCCTAGGGCGATCCAGGCCCTCCGTCTGGGCCCACGTCTGGGCCCACTTCCTGTCGCTAGATGACAATTCTCCCTCTGCCCTCCTCTACTGCACGCCTTTGTTTGTCAGGCAAATAAACATGGAAAGGAGCCCTGCAGGGAACTTGTGTGCGCCACTAGGCACTAACTCCCAAAGCTAAGCAGGATTTGTTTTGTTTCTTCACCTTCCCGCTGAGGCAAATCACCCTGCTGGTTAGAAGAAAAATGTAAACCAACTTGACAATAAACTATTTAAGAAAAAAAATTAAAAAATAAAAAAGAAGAGAAGCTCTCGAGGTGGAGGAGGGAATGGGGCGGGTAACTGGGGACAAATGCCAGAGAGATGCCCAGCGAGAGACACCCAATTTCCAGAAATGTAAGAAGAAAGGATGACGTCATTGCAGCCATCTGAAAGGTTAACCCCTCACGGAGGGTCAGCAGTCTGCTTATCTGGGATGTCGTTGGAGGAAAATGAGTCATTTAGCTCACCCTGTCTTGGAAGACGGCTGGATATTTACTAAAGGCCAGGGCTGTGTTGCCCAAATATTTTCAGAAGTAAATATGAGTCATGAAATCTAAGATAAGAAGGACAGAGGGCACTGCTGGTGCCCTGCCCATGGCCCTTGGCTCTCACCTCTACTCTCTGATGGCCGCCAAATGTTGAATGTCAGCACCTGACTCTGCACCTGACTTAGCCCAGTGCAAAGGGCAACTTGGAAAGGGAAAGTGGGGATGGAGCCGAGCCAAGCCCTGGCTAGGTTTGCTCCACTCCTCCTCAAAGGAGAAGTCTTTTCAATTTGCAGCGGATTCAGTGGAAGCAGCCTCACCCCCTCACGGATGGGATGTGGGTGGATGAAGACCCAGCTTCCTCACCCCTGGGCTAGGATAATTCAGGGTGTGCTCTCACTGTCCCCCACAAGTCCCTACTGGGAGTGAGCCCCAGTTGCCCACAGTGCTACAATTTAAATTTAAATTGGATTTCCGGAGCACCTGGGTGGCTCAGCCTGTTAAGCGTCCAACTTCAGCTCAGGTCACCATCTCACAGTTCATAAGTTCAGGCCCGCATTGGGCTCTGTGCCGACAGCTCAGAGCTTGCTTCAGATCCTTTGTCCACCTCTCTCTGCCCCTCCCCAACTCCCACACACTCTCTCTCTCTCTCTCTCAAAAATAAATAAACTTTAAAAAAATAAAAATAAATAAATTGGATTTCCTTCTCTCCTCTGTGGGGAAGTATTTCAGGGCCTGTTTCTGGAGAAATCTAACCAAAAGCAATAGGACTAGTACCCCCAGGAGCTCTAAATTGACACCCTGAGTTGAGTAACTAGGAAACAGGCTGGCTGAAGAGAAGAGGAAATTCTTATAGGAATGTGCAGGAAGACCTGGTGACCATTTCAGAGAGGCCCCACTACAGGGGGCTTCAAAAAAAAAAAAGGTGATGCCTATATTTTCTAAAGCCCCACCCCTCTTCTTGTATCCTCTTACCCAGCCACCTTAAGCTAGGCACCCAACAAAACAGAGGTAACTGAAGGTTACTTGACCTTGGATAGAACACAACTTTCTGGCCCTCAATTTCCTTATTTGGAATACAAGTGAATTGACTGAGGACACCTCAAGTGTCTACAGTGTTGACATTCTAGGACTTGGTGTGCCAGTTAGGGGAGTGGACTTTGAATATGGGGAGGTAATGGGGGATAATCTAGAGGTCATCGTGGAACCTGCAAACAAGTCCTCACCACCACCACCACTGAGGCTGAGTGTCCTCAGCTCCCATGAGACGTCGTCAAAGGTCCTTCTTAGCAGCAACATTCAGGGTCTTCAGCTCTGTCCCCAAAGTCCCATTTTTCCTCATCACCACGGCTTGGGTTGTGAACAGAGCCCAAATCCTACCCTCTATGTAACTTTTGCCAAATATCTCCTTGGAACAGCCCTGAGCTCCAAGGTCCCTGTCAGGGCTGGCATTTGGACAAAACGAAACACTTACAGAGCCCCTTGCCCCTCTCCCCACATCACACTGCGGCTTCCCTCCCCCCCTACTCTGAGGCATGAGTGCACCCATGCTCTGTGGTTCCCTCGTATCCGTGAGTCCCCTTCATCCCACAGGCTGCGTTCCTCGCTAAACCGGGCTGCTTCCAGCAGAGGCATTTGGGGGCAACCAGATTCTCCCCAAGGCCTGTGAAGTCATACCCAACATTCTGCTCAATCCTGTCAGCAGCTCAAAGAGGAGGTCGTGGCCAGGAAATCAGAAGGTGTGAAATCAGTTAAGCAGTGTTCCAGCCACTTCTGAGCCAAGCAAGAAGTGGCCTGGATGCTTCACAACCCTGGTGAGATGTACCTGCCCTCAGGTGCCCTAAGAACCATCCCCGTCCAGATTAAGACCTCCCACTGGCAGTCAGCTTGCTGCCTAACCTATGATTCCCATGGCTTATGAAGTACATTTAAAAAATCTCTTAGAGGATTATCAAGGACCAAGAGCTGGCCTTAGCATGGAGAGCCCATGTGCTCTGGAGCGGGTCACTTGGCTTTTCCAGCCCTAAGCTCTGGCAATGGAAAGATAGGCATAAAGAACATTCATCTACAGCCTGTTCTATGGTTAGGAGTTTCTTTGGGAAAATGAAATAAAAGGACATGGTCAATATACTTCCCATGGCTCTCTTTGGGTGCATTTGATTGTTTTACATATTCTTCGGCCATTTCCTAATTTTTGAAATAAGCATATGCTACTTTAGGAACAATAAAAATTAAACATCATTATTGAAAAGAGAGTTCTACATACATACGACTGCTGTTCATTGTTTCACCTCATCAGGCTCCCTCGTTGGCGATATCCCCAGCCCTTTGTCTTTAGGCTGGAAGAGACCCCATAGCTCATTTGATCCCAACCCTCATCGTACCAATGAGGAGACCGCTCGCCCTCACCCTTGGCCATGGCAGCCTCCTTCCCAAGGTGAGAATTCACATTTACCTCCTCTGACTTCCTCACCAAGGAGAAGTTACAGAAAATCCAGCAAAGAAATAACAAATGGAGGGAAGGCAGTCTCTTGGGTAAGAAGTCTATGCGTCACATTTATGTCCTTTAAAAACATCAGCCTCTGGGGTGCCTGGGTGGCTCAATCAGTTAAGTGTCCGACTTCAGCTCAGGTCAGGATCTCACCTTTCATAGGTTTGAGCCCCGCATCAGGCTCTGTGCTGACAGCTCAGGGCCTGGAGCCTGTTTCAGATTCCGTCTCTCTCTCTCTCTCTCTCTCTCTCTCTCTCTCTCTGCCCCTCCCCGGTTTGCATTCTTTCTGTCTCTCAAAATCGAATAAATGTTTAAAAAAATTTTTTTTAATTTTTTAAATAAAAACATTAGCCTTTATGACAAAGGCTCTACTCACGGAGTCTTCCTGGAAGCTTGCAGATCCCCCCTTCCCCCAGCAAGTCCATTCTAGCTTCACATCTGGCCTGGGTGCTTGCGGGTGGTGTGGCTGCCTCCGGGCTCACAGAAGAACTGGCCAATTCTCCCTCCTAGAAAGAGGAAAACCCAGGGCAGTCAAAGAAGAGCCTTCTCGGTGAAGGCTCAGCCATCCTTAAATAGATTCAGAATTTTTTTTCCAAGGGGAAGAGCATCCTTCTCTGTATCTACCTTAAAGGGAAGAACCATGAGTGTCTTCAGCTTGGTACCTTCACCATCTCATATACAGTGGACACTTGATCAGTTTTATCTTTCTGATTCAAGTGTCTCACAAATTTGCCTAACCCTACGTTTGGCTTGTAAGCTGGAAATCTGAGAGCATAGGAACACTCTCTGGGACCCTGGTGAGAGAACACAGAGAACCTGAAGGGCCGGGATAAAAAGACCGAAGTCAGAAATAAATAAGCCACCAGGTAAATGCCATTTTCAAGAGAGAAGAAAGAAGGATAAATTTCTGAATCCCAAGGTCCCACCAAGGGAAGGCTGTATCTTTACCATTTTACAACCAGCTTCGCCCCAGAGGTATTCGGTTCATCCATCAGGATAAGGGGTTGAAAAAAGCAACCGGATTTTGTAGAAGCAGGAGGATCCTTGGGACTTATGCCCAGCCACAGCCCCCCCCCCCTTTAAAAGTAAAAGTGAAACCAGACCAAGCAAGTCTTTGCCCACTCTAGGATCTTCAAGAGCATGACCTTCATCTCTCGGTGTCTGAGGAGGGGAACCTGCCTGAGAGACTAGGGATCTGGAGCTGCAAAGCGAACTCCAGAAGCCTGGGCAGAGGAGGATTTAACAACTTTTGGGCTAGTTCTCTGGGCCATTTCTGGCTGGCTCCCAGTCTGCTGCTGCCCCCTTGGGTGCTGTTTCCCAGGTAACCCAGCTTCAGAGGTTGCCACGGGTCTCACACTCAGAGGAAGCCCCTGGTGGACTCCTCCACCCTCTTCCAAGCATGCGGACCAGCCAGTTCCCGGGTTTTTACTGCCTGGGAAATCCCAGCCAGGGAGTTGCTGAGAGTTAGGGCTCTGGGCCTCAGTAGGAAGTCCAGGGAAAGTTCTGATAAAATATGGGTATGCATCTGAATCTTGATCTTGGAGAGAGGACGTGGAGAACGGCCTTGGAGGCGGGAGGAGGGGGCCCAGCTCTGGGGCGGTTCCGGGGCTGCTGGGGAAATATGGCAAACGCAGAGAGACTGCTAAGGGGCGGGGGCTTCTGCGGTTGCGTTTGCCGGCTGTGAGGGTCTGGTTTGTGCAAGAACTTCCACAGACGGATGTCACAAGTGATTGATGGAGGGGGGAGGAGGAGGTAAGGAGGAGCAGTATATAACACAGCGGGACTGGAGGTGGGTGAGGAGCAGAGAGGGCCGGTGAGGGAGGGATGGAGGGTGAGGTTTGGGAATGTGTTGGAAAGTGAGATTCCAGCCAGGAAAAAGTTCTGATAAAACGGGTATGGAAACTGAGGCAGTGGAGAAGGGCTGGGGGGCAGGAGGCTCCGCGCGCACTGGCACCGCACTGCCGGGTTCAGTCGCTGGGCCCTTACCTGCATCACAGGTGGAGGTGAGGGAGCCACCGGTCGTCGGTCGTGAGCGCTCGCCCGGCTGCGGCTGCTGGGTCCCCTACCCCCAACCCCTAACTCGGCCCCCAAAACTGGAAAGTCGCCTAGATCTCTTTGGAGAGGCGCCGGGTAAGCGCGCCCTTGTGTTCCCCGGGCGAGTAGGCGAGCAGGGCGCTTCGGTAATCTCTATCCTTCCGGGAAACGAAAACGAAAGAGCGGGATCCGGGTTCCACTCCCGCCCCGGCGGACTCTGGGGCGGGCAGGGGCCGGCCCTTGCGGGGAGCGAAGCGGGCCGGGAGGCGTCGGTCCTGCCCGCGTCCTTCCGCAGGTGAACGGACCCTCCTCCGGCCAGCCTGGCCCTGGCTCCCAGCGGCACGGAGGTGAGATGCTGCGGGATCTGGGGAGCTTAGGGAACCCCTAGTCCTGGGCTCAGGACAGCCACAGACCACCTTCATGTCACCCCGTGCGTCTCCGCATTTGGATGGGGCGGGACCTCTGATGCTGTCCATCTGGACCAGGTGCCTCGCCTCTTATGGATGAGTGACCTTCTTGGCCCTGAGCCCTCCCCTGCCTTCCGTTTGGTGATGGTCCCCCACCCCCACCCCGCGGAGCCCCACCATCAGAGGCGCTGTGGTACCTCTGCTGACTTAGACCCTAGTACTCAATGGAATCCCCCTAGCACCCTTTCCCAGGCCTCTGGCTATTCCAGGCAAACCAACACACTCATCCGAGGAAAAGGAGAGAAGCCTGACCTGCGGAAATTCCCAAGGTATAGATGCTGTTATAAATGCTTACTTAGCACTGATGCATCATGAGCTTCTAGAAACTAGAAAGAACAAGACCAAAAACCCAATAGGAAAACGAGCAAAGGATACGGATAGAAGGTCCTCTTGAAACAAAACGCTGAATGGCCCCGGACTATAGAAGATGCTCAGACTCACTCGTTATTAAGGTGGGCAAATTAAAATTTTTCTGAGATACCCCTTCTTTATCTGTTAATTTGGCAAAAATTCAAAAGTCTAACATAATCCTCTGGAGAGGCCGAGGGGAACAGAGAACACTGGGCAACCCCGTGTAAGATAGTAAGACAAGATCTTGCAAAGTTACAAACGCATGTACCCTTCACCTGGCAATCCCACTACCGGAAATGTATTCAATAAATCCACCTGCACATATCCAAAATGTACATGTTGTTTATTTCAGCATGGCTTCTGATAAGGAACGATTAGAAACAATTCAGGCATCCATTAACAGGGGGCTGAGGAAATAAATTATGGTAGATCCGTGTAACAGAACACTGACTCATCTCTCTGTGATGGATGGCAAGTTCTCCAAGAGGCAGTACAGATTAGCAGTTAAGAACCTAGACTCAGGACAGCCCGCCTGGCTTGGAATTCCAGCTGTCACATGCTGGCCCTGTGCCCTTAGGTAAATTAGTTAACATCTCTACTGCCTCTGTTAACTGCCTCTGTTTACTTAGCCGGAAACCAGAGCTTATAATAAATAATCTCGTAAGGTTGCTATGAGGAGTAAATGAGTTAACATTTGTAAGAATGTTAGTGTGTGCCTGTTAGAAGTGTGTCTGACCATCACACTAAGCAAAAAAATCAAGGTACAGAATAATGTGTACTACACGCTACCTTTTGTGTGTACATACAAAATATATGTATTTGTACAAAGAAACTCTGAAGGGATATGTAATAAACTACTAGACATAACTGGGATTCAGGATACAAAATAAGAGCAGGAGGGGCCCCTGGGTGGCTCAGTTGGTTAAGCATCCGACTTCGGCTCAGGTCATGATCAGTTCGTGAGTTTGAGTCCCACATCAGGGTCTGTGCTGACAGCTCGGAGCCTGGAGCCTGCTTCGGATTCTGTCTCCCTCTGTCTCTGTCCCTCTCCCACTTGCACTTTCCCTCTCTCTCTCAAAAATAAACATTGGACAATTTTTTTAAAAGAGAAAAAAAGAAAATAAGAGGAAGAGTTTTCATTGGAAGCCTTCTTACATGTTTTGATTTAAAAAAAAATTTTTTTTAATGTTTTATTTATTTCTAGGAGAGAGAGAGAGAGAGACAGCGTGAGCAGGGGAGGGTCAGAGTGAGAGGGAGTCACAGACTGAAACAGGCTCCAGGCTCCGAGCTGGCAGTCAGCACAGAGCCCGACGCGGGGCTCAAACCCACGAACCTCGAGATCATGACCTAAGCGAAAGTCGGACGCTTAACCGACTAAGCCACCCAGGCGCCCCTTACATGTTTTGATTTTTAACCGTAGGAATAAATACCGATCAAAAGAGTTAAAATAAGTAAGAAAGATGTTTAAACATTTTTTAATGTTTATTTACTTTTGAGAGAGACAGAGTGTGAGTGGGGGGGAGGGGCAGAGAGAGAGAGGGAGATACAGAATCCCAAGCAGGCTCCAGGCTCCAAGCATCAGCATAGAACCCGATGCAGGGCTTGAACCCACAAACCACAAGATCATGACTTGAGCTGGAGTCAGACGCTTAACCGACTGAGCCACCCAGGCAACCCAAGAAAGATGTTTCAACCCCCATTCCATGCCAGCAAGCCACAACCTAACTAATGATGGAACTGTATAGGCGTTGCCCGAGACACACTGATAAAATGAGGACATTTCCCTTTGGAAAGACAAAGGCGATGCTACAGATGATCAAAATCTACAAAATTTTGAACCCATAGGACAGGAATAAGCGGAACCCCTCCTTCCCAAAAGAAATCCGCACAGGTGTTTCATGCTCAAAAAAATAACCATATTTATTTCATTTTTTTAATTATTCATTTTTAAATAACACTCTTCCTACAAAGAACTCAAAATGTATAGATAGAACTTATCATTAATAACCATAAACTTTCTTAATACTTCCGAAACGGAGGGGAGGGTGGGGAGGGGAGGTAGACAGGGAGGGCTAAGAACAGGGCTGCGAGTCTGGACAGAGGCAACCAGGGTGGGGCCAGCACGTTGCTGGAGGGCCGGGCACCCAGGGAAGGACCAGGAGAGCACCCATTTCCATGACCTCTGCTTGGAGAACAAGGTTCAATTTCACTCATGAAAGAAAATGCTTAGGGTTTCTTCACAGGGAGCACCGGGGACCGTCCGCGGCCCTGGCGTTTTCTAAGTGGCATTACCGGAAGGCAGTCACAGACGCCTCGTAGCAGGTGGCTCCGAACAGACAAATGGCCAGTGAGTCTGCGGTCCTCCAAGAAACCACGGCGTGAACCAACAGAGAGGGGTAAAAAGCGAGGGGGACGGAGACGGGTTTTCTTCCATCTGCCCCAGCGCGTTCCCGTGTCCCCAGAGGGTAGAAGGAAAGCAGAAGTCTGCCTTTACATTCCTTTTACATCCAGTGGTTATTCCGGAGAAAGCGCTGCAGTGCGTGAACTCCTCCAAAGAAAACCAAGACAAAATGAGTCAGTGCCTCCCCAACTTCCTGTGGAAGAAGATCCTGTTTGACAGAAGAGCGAGAGAGAAGTTAAAAAAAAAAATCAATAGAATAATCCAAAGGTAGAAACTCAATATTAATATTAATCCAATGAATGCCACAAACACGCTTCCTGGGCTGCTCTATGAATTGCATGAGCAGGAGAATATCTGGATCTGTTCTTCCAAACGCCTGGGGAAGCTTTCCTCTGGATGTATTTTTCCCATCTGAACCATCTGCAAGTGGGGGGCACCCTTTCCGGGGCTGGTAACCTCTGCCTCTGGGGTTGCAGGGAACCTTCTCAGTCTTTTCAAAGAAGCCAGACCTTTGCTTCTTCAAACGTGCCAGCCATGCTCCTGCCTCCGTGTCTCTGCTTTCCACCTGCCTCCACTGCACCCCGCCCCAGAGATGCATGGCTCCCTCCCACCCCTCTGTCAAGGTTTCGCTAGGAAGTCATCCTCTCAGTAGGAAGGCATTCCCCCATCTACTTAAAACTGTAAACCCCTCAACACTCCTCCTTCCTTTTTTAATTTTTTTTAATTTCCTTGTTTTATTTTTCTGCACAGTATTTGTCATTGACTGATAAACTGCATACTTTATTTGTCTGCTTATAGTCTGTCTGCCTTTTAGGATATAAACTTGGTGAGGGGCCCCTGGGTGGCTCAGTTGGTTAAGTATCTGACTTCAGCTCAGGTCATGACTTCAAGGTTTGTGAGTTCAAGCCCCGCATCGGGCTCTGTGCTGTCCTGCTTCAGATCCTCTGTCCTCTCTCCCTCCGCCCCTCCCCCACTCTCAGACACACACACACACACACACACACACACACTCTCTCTCTCTCTCTCTCTCTCTCTCTCAAAAATAAATAAACATTAAAAAAAATTTTAGGGGTGCCTGGGTGGCTCAGTCGGTTAAGCCTCCGACTTCAGCTCAGGTCATGATCTCATGGTTCATGGGTTCGAGCCCCGCATCAGGCTCTAGTGCTGACAGCTTGGAGCCTGGAGCCTGTTTCGGATTGTGTGTCTCCTCTCTGCCCCTCCCCTGATCACACTGTCTCTCTCTGTCTCTCAAAAAATAAATAAATGTTTAAAAAATTTTTTTAATTTTAATGTTTAAAAAAAAGGATATATACTCCATGAGATCAAGGAGTTTTGTCTCTTTTAATCATTGTCATATCTCCAGTACTTCAATGTATCCTGACACATAATAGGTACAGTACTCAATAAATATTAGCTCTATAAATGAATGAATGAATGATAAACCAATAGTAGCAAGCTAAAGAATTCAGGCTGTCCTGTCAGCAACTGGGAGTCATTAAAGGGTTTTTTCTTTCCTCTTTTATAGTTGGTATCAGTTAGGAAAATGGAATGAATTTCCTCCCAGCAAGGTTGATGAGAAAAGGTACAGAGTACCTAGTCAGATACTCATATATTTAAATTCCAGTTTTGGCACTTAACTGCCGAGTGACCTTAGGTTACCTAATCTCTCTGAATCTCAGCTGCTTCTCATGAAGTACTAATCCACTAATCCATAGAGTTATTGAGAGAATTGAATGAAACATGTAAGAGTCTCTCAAAAGAACCTGGAAGAAATTATTTAATAATAAATGTTAGCTTCCCTCCCCTCTTTCTAACAAACCAAGAAATGCTGTATGCATTACTGCACCAGTCGGTCCCAGAGGAGACAGAAGGCACACTCAAATTAGGATAATTCAGGGACAGTTAAATAAAGAGCCTGTCTACAAAAGTGGAGGGCACACAGGGAGGGGCAATACCTGGGCGGGTAACCTCTGAGTTGTTGTCTGTAGCGTTGGGGGGCTGGGGGAGGGGCACAGTTTCTAGAACCCAGAAGGAGAGTCCTATGGAGACAAAATTCCAAAGACACATTTAAGATCCTAAAAGCAATGGGAAGACTATTTTAAAATACAGTTTCTATCTAGGAAAATTACATGCCCCAGAAAAAAAAAAAAAAAAAAAGACCAGGTCCCTCAAAACCCCTAAATAGCAAAATAGAAGGTGTTATTTTGAGAATCAAGGCCTCCTAGAAAACAAAGAACACTGCTTGCTTACATGAAAAGAACAAGGCACCAAGCTGCCTGCGTGACAGACAAAAGAACTTGGTAAGCTCCTTGCTAGGGCACCCCCAGAGCGAGAACGAGTTTCCTTAAATACGCCCAAAGCAGGAAGACATCTGGAGAACCCCTTGATTAAACAGGGTACAAAAGGTGATGACTATATACAAAAGAAGTACGTCATTCCAGATGTGAAATTCCGCTAAAGTTGCTTGATTTAAGTCTCTAAGCAGCAGAGTTAAGCCTTGAGCGTTTTATAGCCACACTTCAGAGGGATTTTTTTAAATTATTTTTTAAACGCACCGTGAGCTACTTAAAGGTGATCTAAAATGCAATCTTGTGGTCCAGGACAAGACACCTTTCAAAGTCTAGGGCAAAGCCGGCTTTGTGAAATACTGCAGGAAACACTAGGGCAGGCTAAGGATAGATATAGATCAGTGGACTAGAATGGAGAGCCCAGAAATAAACGCTCACAGTCAATTGATTTTTGACAAGGATGCCAAAGCAATTTAATAGGGAAAGAATAGTCTTTTCCACAAATGCTGCTGGGACAACTGGATACCCACAGGCAAAAGAATGAAGGTGAACTTTTAACTCACAGACTCCACAAAAAATAACTCTAATGGATCAAAGACCTAAATTGAAGAGCTAAAACTATAAGCCTCTTAGAAGAACATATAGGTGTAAATCCTCATGGCTTTGGATGAGGCAATGGTTTCTTAGATATGACCCCGAAAGCAGTAGAAAAAGAAAAATAGATAAATTGAACTTCATCAAAATTAAAAAGTTCTGTGCTTCGAAGAACCCCATCAAAATAGTGAAAACGGGAGAAAATATTTGCAAATAATATATCCGATAAGGAACTTACATCTAGGATGTATAAAGAACTCCTACAGCTCAATCATAAAAAGACAAATAGCCCAATTTTAAAACGGGCAAAGGATCTGAATAGACGTTTCTCCAAAGAGACACCCAAATGAGCAGTAAGCACATAAAAAGATACACACACTAGCCATCAGGAAAGTGCAAATCAAAACCACAGTATGAGGGGCGCCTGGGTGGCTCAGTCAGTTAAGCATCCAACTTCAGCTCAGGTCATGATCTTGTGGTTTGTGAGTTCAAGCCCCGTGTTGGCAGGCTCTGTGCTGACAGCTGAGAGCCTGGAGCCTGCTTCGGATTCTGTGTCTCCCTCTCTCTCTGCCCCTCCCTGGCTCATGCTTGTGCGCTCTCTCTCTCTTTCTCTCGCTCTCAAAAATAAACATTAAAAATTTTTTAATGATAACTTTATGAAAAAATAAAATATATACTGTATAATTTACCTGTTGAGTACTGTACTGCTAATGGTGTTTAGAATATTCACAGAGCTGTACAACCATCATCGGAATCAACATTAAGTTTATTTATTTATTTTTAGGAGAGAATGTAAGTGGGGCAGGGGCAGAGAGAGAGGGGGACAGAGGATCTAACACGAGCTCTGCTCAGAGAGCCCAAGGTGGGACTTGAATTCACGAACCGTGAGGCGCGCCTCATTTCTTTTTAAAAAGCTGGAGAAGTTCGGTGTCGACTTATTAAGCTGTTCGGATAAATTTCAGACACAAGTAAATTACAACCTCAAACGTAAGAGAAAGAGGGAAAGGGAGAAAAATGGAATAGGAGGCTACCTAGAGCAGTGATCTCTTAATTGGGCTGAGAATACAGAAAATAGGTGGTTGTGATTTGTCTTCTGTTCTCTCCTCTTCAGAGAAAAAATCAGAAGGAACCGTGAGTATTCAGAATTGGCAGATAAAGAGGCAGGGAAGTTGAACTAAGGGCTTTCCTAGAATTCATAAAGTCCAGTCATCAGTGAAAACTTTCCTCCAGAGGAAACAGTGGCATAGAAAGGAAATGGTAAATATCTCGGGCATGCTCATAAATGATCCACAGCACACAGGTGGTCAATTCCAACTATTAAAAGGGCAAAGGCAGAAAACAAATTAATTTTTTGGCCGAGCTAACATTTATTGGTCATTTTCTGTGGGTCAAGCTCTGTTCTAAGTGGTTTACAAAGATTATCTCATTTAATCCGTTCACAACAGCCTACTCTCTGCTCCGCAGCCAGTCCCTATTCTAAACATGAATCGGCTCATGAAGCTCTCCCTCCCCAGAAGCTTCCTTATGCACAGGATAAAACCCAGACACCTTATTATTGCCCCTAAGGCTGAGGCCAACTCCTGAACCTCAACTCACTCAGCTCCAGCCTCTCTGGCCCCCTCACGTTTCCTTAAGCCTATTCCTACCACAAGGGCTTTGCACTCCCTGTCCCCCTGCCTGGAACACATGTCCCCCAGGTAGTCCCATGGCTCACTGCCTCACTTCCAGTCTCTGCTCAAATAGGTTGCCTCCCCAGGGAGGCCTTCCCGGATCACCCATCCCAGGTCACTCTCCATCACTTGGTATTCCCAATCCTGCATCGAGCCCGCATCCCTGCCTGACTCGTCATCCACTTTACTGTTCATTTTGAATGAGATCGGTCCATCAAATAGTTCATTTGACTCCCTGTGTTTCTTTCCTCTGTGTTTCCTTCTTACTTTTAGTAGCGTCATTGTTGGGACCCTTCATTCATGTTTTGTCTCAGGGAATGTTTTATCTAAGGGAGAGGCTGAGGGTTCGATGCATTTGAAGCAGAGCGTAAAAGAGGACATGGCACTCCCTGAAGCCAGGAAGATGGTGGCAGCAGTGATGAATCCTCCCAGGACAGGTTTTTGAGGGGAAGAAGTTGGGCTCTGAGAGGCAGCCCCCTCCCCATGGAGCCTCACATATCATTCTCTCTCGACTGGCAACTATAGGTTATTCCGATGGACTTGAGCACTTCTAAGACATAAACAGTAACCATTATTCTTTTCTGTTTCCCCTTCTTATCTCATATAATAATCAGGAGAAACAAAGAAATCAGCAGGAGTGGGGCTTAGAGCATCACCTCCCGGTCCATTCGAGGAGGAAAACCACGGTCAAGGGTTTTCTCCTCCCTGAATGGGTATTCAATTCACCTGGGGAGCCTTTAATGTAATTTCTTTTTTTTTTTTAACACTGATTTATTTTTGAGAGACAGAGAGCAACAGAGAATGAGCGGGGGAGGGGCAGAGAGAGAGGGAGACACAGAATCCAAAGCAGGCTCCAGGCTCTGAGCTGTCAGCACAGAGCCTGATGCGGGGCTTGAACCCAAGAACCGTGAGATCATGACCTGAGCCCAAGTCAGACGCTTAACCAACTGAGCCACCCAGGAGCCCCAAAGTACCAGATGCCCAGGCTACACCTCTTGACCATTAAATTAGAATTTCTCAAGGTAGGGCCCAGGCATCTGTAGTTCTTAAAACTTCACAGGTGATTCTAATATCCACCCTAGTTGGAGGGTGTGCAGCAAAGTCTCTCATACTTTAACATGCACGCAAATCTCCAGGGCGGGGGGGATGGGGGAGGTGTAAAAAAGTAGATTCCGACTCCGGCACTGTGTCTGGGGCATGAGCTTGTGAGTATTTGACCTCATGATGCTGATGCTGCTATCAACCAACCACAGTTTGAGTAGCAAATATGAGATCAATATTATTAATCCTTATGTTCTGCTAATTCCTGGGCCTCCCAGCCACTTGGTGGTCATAGTTGTGTCTGCTCTTCCCTCCTACCCAACTGGCTGTTGCTGCGGAAACCAAAGACTCACCTCTCGAACCATCCCACGATTGATGCTGTCCCCAATGTTTCTCAACTGCATGACCAACTTGTGGATTATTTCCTCCTGGTGATGGTTCTGGCCAACACTACTCTCCTTGGGCTGAGAAGGCGGATTGTGATCTGCATTGGCAGAAAAGAGTTCAAAAGAGAGTATTAACTATCTATAAATCACTCACCTCTAGTCACCAAAACCATCTTACAATGAGAGGGATGATATCATCGATGATTGTAGAAAAGCAAAGCCTTCCGTTGGAATAGATTCGCCCTGTTCAACATAGTTTGAAACATAATTAAAACTACGCATTAATTTTAAATTTTCTAGAAGCATCAGGCAAAAATATTTTAGTAATATATTTTACTTAAGACAATACATCCAAAATATTATCATGAAACATATAATCAATACCATTTTTTTTGAGAGAGAGAGAATGAGAGCAGGGGAGGGGCAGAGGGAGAGGAAGAGAGAGGATCTTAGGCAGGCTCCATGCGCAACGCGGGCTTAATCTCACAATCCTAATATCATGACCGGAGCTGAAATCAAGAGTCAGACGCTTAACCAACTGAGCCATGCAGGCGCCCCCAAATTATTAACAATATGTTTTGCATTTTTCATACTTACAGCACATCTCAACTCAGGTTTTATCTTTTCACTAGAAAACCTTGATTCGTAGTTGGATTTTATGAAATTTACAGTTTAAAAGGTAGAATCATATATCCAAGTTGTTAAAAAATATATATATTATATATATAATATATACATATATCTCCAAGTCATTCCAAACATACCTAATAGTTTTCCAGTTTTCCAACAATTAAACCAAGTATCAGTTTTTAAACTTAAATTAATTAAAAATAAATAAAACTTAAAATTCAGTTCCTCAACTGGCCACATTTCAAGCACTCAAGTAACAGACACGGTTAGTAGTTACTATACTGGACAGTGCAGATCCATATCTTTGTAATTTTATAAAATAGATTTTTCCATTTAAAGCTTATTCTTATATCCATGATCCTTGAATGAGTTCCTCCAAACTTTATTTGCTTCTAACAACCAATAAGTGTTTATTTTTAATTTTTTAAATGTTTATTTACTTTTGAGAGACAGAGAGGGGTGGGGAGGGGCAGAGAGAGAGGGAGACACAGAATCTGAAGCAGACTCCAGGCTCTGAGCTGTCAGCACAGAGCCCAGCGAGGGGCTCAAACTCACAGACCTGAGCTGAAGTTGGAAGTTCAACTGACTAAGCCACCCAGGCTCCCCTAACCAATAAGTGTTTTCAAGCAACACTATGAGTAAACTACTGTGCTGGGTGCTTTGGGGGAACTTATAAAGACAAGTTCTTCTGTTGCTTACAACCCACTGGTTAGGGATTAAACAATTAGCATTCCTCAGGAATACAGAGGAGAGGAAGATAAATTTGGACTAAAGTAGACAGATAGAAGTATGGCTTCATAGATACAGGGAATTTTGCATTGAACCTGTCTTACTTCAGTACAACTTGAGGACTTTAATTTTTCAGGCTTAGTACTGAGAGATGAAGTCCTGTCCTCAAAGAGTGTAGCAAGAGAGAGACACAAACTACAATTCACCATGTTATAGTAAGAGTGAGGTCTACACAGAGGAGTCAGGGCAGAGGTCCCAAAGAACATGATAACTGAGTTCAGTCCTGAAGAATGAAGGATGAATAAGAATTAGCCAGGAGAGGGGCGCCTGGGTGGCTCAGTCAGTTAAGCGTCTGACTTCAGCTCAGGTCACGATCTCACGGTTCGTGGGTTCGAGCCCTGCGTCGGCCTCTGTGCTGAAAGCCAGCTCGGAGCCTGGAGCCTGTTTCAGATTCTGTGTCTCCCTCTCGTTCTGACCCTCTCCTGCTCTCTCTCTCTCTCTCCCTCTCAGAAATAAATAAAAAACATTTAAAAAATTAAAAATAAAAAAAAAAGAATTAGCCAGGAGAAGAGAGAGATGGGGAGATGGCGGCGGGGCCAGCTGAGAAGGAGTGGCAAACGAGACCTTGCCAACAGAAGTGTCTGTGACATGAGCAAGGGCATGGGGGTAACAGACAGTGAGGTTTTATACATAAACCTGAAGCAGTGCTACTACTGAAAGGCGGTGAATGATGGGAGACGGAGGTAACAGAGTAGGCAGAGAAAAACCTTGAAGGCGTGGTGAAAAGCCTGGGGCTTCATCCAGTAGAACAGGGGACCCACTGAAGGCTTTTAGGCAGGAAATGACTTGATCAGATTTGCTTCTAGCTCTTACCCTCTGGGATCAGAGTGAAGATGGGCAAGGCTTAAGGCGGAGAATGTATTAAAAGGCTACTGAAGGGGCGCCTGGGTGGCTCAGTCGGTTAAGTGTCCGACTTTGGCTCAGATCATGATCTCACAGTCCGTGGGTTCAATCCCCACATCGGGCTCTGTGCTGACAGCTTGGAGCCTGCTTCAGATTCTGTGTCTTCCTCTCTCTCTGTCCCTCACCCCCCCTCCTCAAAAATAAACATTAAAAAAATGTTTAAGGCTATGGCAAGGTGCTGCAGAGAGATGATAAGGAGTTGCCTAAAAATAACTCGCATGCTTACCACATACCAGACCATATATGTGTTATACTACTGACTACTCCCTCACAATGACCCCCATGAGGTCATTACCCCATGCTACAGATGAGAGAGTTGTGGTTTAATTTTTTTTAATGTTTAATGTTTATTTTTGAGAGAGCTGTCAGAACTTAAAAGATTTAAGAGTTATCATTTATTTATTCAATAAAAATGCAGGAGCAGATAAGATCTTTCAGAGCTTACATAGCTGATGGATAGACTGATGCTTGGATAAGACTGGTGGTTCACAAGAGAAGCAAAGGAACAAAAGCCACCAAAATGGCTAAGAAGGGATAGTCAGAGAGGTACATGGGAAATCAGGAGAAACGGTGTAACAGTATTTTCTAACCATCTTTCAATGCTTATTGAAAATTTCCTCCTAAAATGTACTAACGGGCATTGTTACTTGGTTAAGTATGGTATACAGAATATGACTGTGTGTGTGTGTGTGTGTGTGCGCATCTGTGGGGGGGGGGGGTGTTGATGGTGATGAGGAGGAGGAGGATTCAGAATCCTGAAACACACCTTAGAGTCCTTTCACTCAAGATGCCTATCACTATCTGACTTGCCCACACCCCCCCTTCCCAAAGAATCTGCCATGTTGCCTAAGCAATCTAGCTCCTTCTGCCTTGTCCCCACCCCAACCCCAGACCACAGCCATTTCGATCAGAGATGAATACCTGGCCCAAGAACATATAATCCACTGGCTGGCCAAAAGAGAACAGGGTCCCTCTCTCTCTGTTCAGTGTTCAGAAGACTAAGTTCAGGAGACTAAGGGAAAAGCTGGCAGTGGGACGAGTAATGCCACAAGACTATGTTGGACCCAGGATATTTCAAAGCCTTTGCAAGTGAAAATTATGAAGGGGAGGGAAACATTTAAAGGAGAGATGGAAGAAGGTGGCTGATAGAGAAGAACTAAGCAGAGCAAACACTTATAAAGAAAGAAAAAAGAAAAAAAGACTGGTCCCAGAACTGCCTCAGAACTTGAACCCTCCAAGTTCAGTTCTCTTTCATAATCATCCTCACCAGCAGCCACAGCTTTCTGAAGGTGACCGGAGTAGGTTTCTCTTCCCTGCAACCAAACAAATAATCATAAATATCTATATCAATTATCATTGTCCAAAGCTGTCGAATGTAGATAAAGTGTGTAAGAAAGAGTGTTGGCTATAAACCGGCTTCAGGACAGACTCTGAAAGGAAAATTTAAAAATCAGGTTCCTGATACTAGTGGCTTTTGTTTTTGGTTCTGGTCTTTTACCCATTCCTCATAATGCAAATACCCCATAATACCCCATTTGTTGAATGCAAAATGGATTCAGGGCTCTGTTGTACTCAACCTATTTAGTCAGAATTACTTGCTGACTAAAGAGAGTCAGTATACCTGTCCTATAGACATTTACACAGCAAAACAGCTCTACCACCATATTATAAGAAATATTACAAGATTACAGGAAAGAAATTATTAAAGCTCTAAAATAGTCGTATGTTCTTTTAAATACAGAGAACAAACTAGGGTTACTGGAGGGATTGTGGGTAGGGGAATGGGCTAAACGAGCAAGGGGCATTATGGAGGACACTTGTTGGGATAAGCCTGGGGTGTTGTATGTAGGGGACGAATCACTGGCATGTACTGAACTCATTATTACACGATATGTTAACTAACTTGGATGTAAATTAAAAAATAAATTGGGGCACCTGGGTGGCTCAGTCGGTTAACCGTCCGAATTCGGCTCAGGTCATGATCTCTCCGTTCATGGGCTCGAGCCCCACATGGGGCTCTGTGCTGACGGCTCAGAGCCTGGAGCCTGCTTCAGTTTCTGTGCCTCCCTCTCTGCACCTCCCCTGCTCGTGCTCACTTTCTCAAAAATAAATAATAAACATTTAAAAAAATTTTTTTAATAAATAAGAAATAAATAGTTAATTTAAAAAATAAGTAAATAAAAATAGTCATATGTTGGAAGAGTGAGAAGTTTTGTGTCAAGATAATTAAAATGAATTAAACAAAAAAGCAAAGCTTTACTCTTTTCCAAGTATTGAATGTTTACTTTTATCCTTTTTTAAAAAAAATGTTTATTTTTAAGAGAGAGAGTGAGTGTGCATGAGCAGGAGAGACGAAGAGAGGGAGGGACAGAGGGTCCAAAGAGGGCTCTGTGCTGACAGCAGAGAGCCAGATGTAGGATTCGAACTCACGAACCATGAGATCATGACCTGAGCCAAAGTCAGACATTTAACCCAGGCAGCCCCCAAGTATTGAATTTTTAATTCAGAGGGGGATATATATATATCCACACAGAATTCTGAAAATAAAATCACAGTCTAAATGGCCTACTGGGGAATTTGGGACAATCGTGTGCGTTAATCCTTTTGCAAGAATAATTCCTTCATAAAGCAAATAATAAGCCTCAATGCAGCGGGCTTTTAAAAGTATTGCTGTGTATTGCAAGTCCTACATCAGCAACGTTGACCCGCTGTTCCTTCAGCTGCATTTTGGAAAACTTTAAAGCAAACATGCTTCTGAGATATTATAGGTGTTTCTCTGCTGCTAGGTATAATGTGAATATTTTATTTTCTCATATGGTGACCATGCTTTCATAATCTTGACTTTGTTCACTAAAAATAGAGGTGTACGGACTCCTGGCTCAAGAGTGAGCACGAGCATTGGCCTCCCATTTCCCCTAATCCCTCCCAAGGCACAATCAAAAATGAATGTATTAAAAAAAAATAAAACCACAACAGTGAAAAGAATGGGAGACTGCGTCAACAGCAGATGAGAGATGCGTACGTGCTTCTGGAAGGCAGAACGCAGATGAGACAAGGTGTGGACCAATGAGCCGGGCAGAGAAAGCGCCAAGACCCCCCCACGGGAGCTCCTGAGAACTGGAAGCCCTTTTACTCCACTAAAACCCCAGAGCTGGGAGAGGGAGATGCGGCATTGACTCAAGTCTGTTGAGGATCAACTGTACCGCTTGGTACCCTCAACACCCCCAGGCCACTAAACCCAGCACAAACTTTAGGAAAAAAAAAAAAAAAGAACCCAGACCACTCTTCTCTAACGGGAGAGAACAAAACTTGCGAAGAAAGCTAAAGCTTCTTTATAAATGTTGGTGCCTCAAATTAAAGGTTGTTCTAGCATTTGGGGTACCTGGGCCAGAAAATGAGCTCCCTAATTCATGCCCCTAAGGGCCCCCCTCAAGTCAGAGCCCTCCTATGCCCCCATATGAGTCCCCACTCAGCAGGGAGCTAGTTAGGCATAGGGGTAAAATTCTGAAGCCAGATCACTTGGGTTCCATTGTTAAATCCACTACGGATAACACTGCATAACCTGCGGCAAGTTACTTAATCTCTCTATGCCTCAGTTTCTCCAACTGTAAGATAGGAATAGTAATGTATTATTTCCTCAACCTTAAGATTTTTTACTGCCTCCAGAATCAGAATGAATTTTACATCCTAGGCGTGTCATATTTCAACATTTACTTTCTTAGTAGTGAACGAAGTGATGGTATACTGTACAGTTGATGGAATATTAAACTTAAGGAAATACTGTAGTAACTACCTCTATAGAGAGGTTGTTGAGATGATAAAATGAGTCAATACATTTAGCTCCACAGAGCAGTGCCTAGAACGTGGATAAACACTACATAAATGTTAGCTGCTGCTACCAGCTAAGAAAAGAGTCCCACTTACACAACAGCAGAAAAACCCACACCAGCTACACAGTCCATTATTTCTTTAAAATAACAATGGATCACCAGCAACTGATAAGGACCACAGAATGCAAGATAAATACCAGAAAACAAATAAAACTAACCTTGAAGAAAACATAGAACTCAAGGAATGGAAAAGTAAGTTTGCAAATTCTAAAGTATATATTTTGAGAGATTTAAGAAAATATTACATTCGAGAAACAAAAGAGAATGCTATGGGGAAAAAATCCTAAAACAAAATCTTTCCGATTTTAAAAATATGATTGTCAAAATTAAAAATAAAATGGGTGGTCCAAAAAAGTAAAGTCAAGGTAATCACTCAGGAAAAAACAAAATAAAAACAAAAAACTGAAAATAAAAAATATGAGAGAAAAGATAGGTGATATAGCGGGCCAATATGGAAATACAAGCATTTGATTTATGGGACTACCAGAAAGAGATAGAGTGGGTAAATTTCAAAACAAACAGTGTAAGACAGCTTCCCAAAGCTGAAGGTCACCAAACTTCAGACTAGAAAGTCCCATACACATGCGAGCATGCACGCACACACCCCCTGCCCCCAAGTTCTCAGGGGAACAAATAGGGAAGTAAAAGCCTCACCTCCGGAACATATTAAAATTTCAAAACACTAAGCAGAGGAGATGCTAAAAACCTCCAAAGAGAAACATGGATTAATTAGGCAACTGACTTCTCAACAACAAATACTAGCTATATGTATACAAAGGGACAATTTTTGCCCTCATGAATTTTATAAAAAATTATTTTCTTTTGGAGTGCCTCTGGGTGGCTCAGTTGGTTAAGCGTTTGACTTCAGCTCAGGTCATGATCTTACAGTTTGTGAGTTCGAGCCCCATGTCAGGTTCTATGCTGACAGCTCAGAGCCTGTGGAGCCTGCTTCAGATTCTGTGTCCCCCTCTCTCTCTGTCCCTCCCCACTCAAGCCCTCTCTTTCTCTCTCTCTCAAAACTATATACACATGAAAAAAAATTTTTAAGTTAAAATTTAAAAAAGTTTCTTTTTTTAAATAGACTTCATGCCCAGCATGGAGCCCAACATGGGGCTTGAGCTCACAACCCTGAGATCAAGACCTGAGCGGAGATCAAGAGTCAGGCGCTTAACTGAATGAGCCACCCTGTATCCCTAAAAAATTATTCTCAACCTAGAATTCTATGTCTGGCTGAAGTCTCAATTATATGTGAGAGGTGAATAAAGGCATTTGCAGATACGCAAGGGCTGGGGAAGTTTTTCTCTCAGAATACAGAATTTCTTAGGAAGTCTCCCAAGGGAGTCCTACTCAACACAGAGTATGACTAAACCAAGAAAGAGAAAGAAGATTTAGCAGAAGGTGAATTCAACTCGTGTAAAGGGAAGTCCCAAGATGACAGACGTACAATAGGCCTACGGGGCACCGAGATTGGAGTAAGAAAACAGCCCGAGAAGGGGACTTCCCTGGGCAAGAGAGACTTGCTGAACACTGGGGGGAACTCAGAGCAATCCTAACTACAAATCATGCGGCGGAAGAGAAGGAAAGGCCATGAGCAAGTGCAGAAAACAGTAAAAGGTCATACAGGACATTTATGGTCTGATTGTGAAGCGACTTCAAAAGTGGCTTAGGTTGAAAATGAAGGAATTGTTCCATAGTTCCCTCCAGCAGGATAGCCCTGTGTGGTAACCTTCGTAGCATCTGTAGGACTGGGCCAAATTGTAAGCAATTGTCGCTTTAGTACCTTGTCTCGTTACCGGCAAGTGATTATTCTCAGGAAAAATCATTCCAGTATATATAGATTTTATTCCTGGTAGCTACCCTCCCTAACTCCCAGACTCTTGCACAACCTTTTACCTCTGGATGCTGACCCAACAGGTAGACAAAAATGAGGATGAAGGTTTTGAAGTCTTGGCCCCTCTGCTACCAGATTGGAAAACACCCCCCCGCCCTTTTGCAGAGACAAACCACTTTGCCAGAATACAAGGCCTCGTCTCAAACTTGGTGTGACCTTTTCTTTCAGCGGAGGAAGAGTGGCTTCTTTCAGGGGAGCTTTAAGCCATTAGCTAGTGCTCTAGGTTCAGCCCCTTTGAACATCTAAATCTGCCAAGTGCAAAATCAACAGTGGTTGCCTCCTCTCAAAGGACAATCTTTCACAACCAATTGAACACGCTGTAGTTGAATGTTCGATTGCTAGCAATACCTACTCATTTCAGAACAGTGTGCTTCAATGCAAGCGAGACTACTCATCAGTCTCAGGAAGGTTCAAAGTATCTTACCAAGGTCAAACTGCTCTTTTAAAAAAGGACCTGCTGGGGACAGGGTGGCTCAGTCGGGTAAGCGTCCAGCTCTTGATTTCAGCTCAGGTCATGATCCTGGGGTGGTGGGATAGAGCCCCGTGTGGAGGTCAAGCCCCACATGTGGCCCTGCACTGGCAGTGTGGAGCCTGCTTGGAATTCTCTCTCTCCCTTGCTCTATTTTCCTCCCCCACTCTCTCTCTCCAGAAAAATAAATAAATAAACTTTTTTGTTATCGATGTTGTTTTTTGTTGTTTTGTTTGAGAGAGAGAACATAAGCAGCGGAGAGGAGCAGGAGAGAGAAAGAGAGAAAGAATCTTAAGCACACTCCATGCTAGCATGGAGTCCTACATGGGGCTCTATCCCATTACCCTGGGATCATGACCCAAGCCGAAATCAAGAGTTAGGTGCTCAGGGCGCCTGGGTGGCTCAGTCGGTTGAGCGTTCAATTTCAGCTCAGGTCATGATCTCATGGTTCGTGAGTTCGAGCCCCACATCGGGCTCTCTGCTGACAGCTTAGAGCCTGGAGCCTGCTTCGGATTCTCCCTCTCTCTCTGTCCCTCCCCTGTTCTCTCTCTCTCTCTCTCAAAAATAAGTAAAACATTAAAAATTAAAAAAAAAAAGGTGCTCAATTGACTGAGCTACCCAGATGCCCCTGGAAAGATGAACTTTGAATCAAAGGCAAGGGCCAGTAGTATATCCTTCCTTTGAGATAGAATAGAAGGAGGTAAGATGTGATGTTCACATAAAGAAGTCGATTAAGGGAAAAGGAGATTCAGTTGTTTACTCCAACGACATCAATTTTGTACGTGAAGCAGAAAACTAGGCCATCTGCTGGCAAAGAGGGGGATGCTGAAGTGGCTGAAATTAGTCACTAACAGAAATGGAAAAAAGATAACTAACCAGAGTTGTATAACAGGAGTATAATCACCCCCCACCCCCACAAAAAAAAAGAAAAAAAAATATATATATAACCTTGATGTGCATTCTCTTTCCGGGTGGTGGTGTCCTAAACTTGAATCTAAAGAAAAGAAATTTTGGGGGTGCCTGAGTGACTCAGTCGGTTAAGCATCGACTCTGGCTCAGGTCATGACCTTGCAGTTCATGGGTTGGAGCCCTGTGTACAGCCCTGTGCTGACAACTGGGAGCCTGAATCCTGCTTCAGAGTCTGTGTCTCCTTCTCTCTCTCTGCCCCTCCCCTGCTCTCTCGCTCTCTCTCAATGATAAAATAAACATCAACAAATTTAAAAAAAAAAAAAAAAGAGAGAAGAAATTTTTATCCTATCCTCACATTGGGGAGGCTTCAAGGCTTGGCCCAGTACTTGCTAATTTCCTGTTCTTAGGCAAGATACTTAGCTTCTCTGTGCCTCAGTCTCCTCATTTGTTAAAAAGGACTTTAGGACTATTATGAATATTAAAAAATGATGTTCATAAAGTGCCCGATATACAATACGCTCTAATTTATATGTCTTAGCTACTGCCACTGTACTTGCTATTAGGCAATATTTACATAAGTACAAGAATGTAAACTGAGGCTATCAGTTTCTAACTTTTAGAGTCGGCTGATAGACAAAGTCTGGAAGAGTTGCTTGTGGCTGGAGGTCAGAATGTAAACACTAACAACTCTGGCTATGTAAAAATTTAAAAGTATAAGGGACAAATAGCAGGGTATAGAAGGCTGAGAGAGAAAAGAACGGGAAACTTCGTAACTGCATCTTATAAAAGGGGGAGTCATGTGAAATAATAGTGATGAAAAGTGAATAATAGTGCTGAAAATATATGAAATAAGAAAGAGGACAGAGAGAGAGAGACACCATATGTTTTCACTCATATGTGAAACAGGAGAGACTTAACAGAAGACCATGGGGGAGGGGAAGGGGAAAAAAATAGTTACAGAGAGGGAGGGAGGCAAACCATGAGAGACTCTTAAATACTGAGAACATCCTGAGGGTTGATGGGGGGTGAGGGAGAGGGGAAAAGGGGTGATGGGCATGGAGGAGGGCACTTGTTGGGATGAGCACTGGGTGTTGTATGGAAACCAATTATATTAAACTATAACCAAGCTACATTTTTTTTAAAAAAGAGGAATTTAAATTATTTAAGTTTAATAAAGATAACAAGTAGAAGTACTACAATAATAATTTAACTATCAAACATGAGAAGAGAATGAACTAGAGTCTGAGCTAACCTCACCTGTCATATTAAAGAATCAATGGGGGAAGAAAGAACCAATGAATGGCATCAATTTGGTAAATCAAGAGATAGAGGAATAAATGCATTATTTGAAACAGTGGTTCTCAATTCTGGTTGCACGTGACTATCCACTTGGAGACTGAAAAATTTGGCGGGGGAGGGAATAAAACTACATATAGGTGTGTTTTTCTAACAAGCAGCCAAGGTTGAGAATCACTAACCTGCCCAACTGGAAAACACAGCCAGTTAAAGAGTTTCCCTTCTGGAAATGGGTCAGTGGGATAGGGGTGGAGGTGAAAGGGGAAGATCAATGTTAACTTAGCCTTCATTCATTCATTCATTCATTCAACAAATATAATAGAAGGTCTTGTGCGTGCCAGGCACTGCTTCAGGCCCTTTTTCACCATACACTCTCTAGTACTGGTTGATTTGCTTTCATGGACATGAGTGCTTGGAAAAAATGTTTTGTTTTTTTTTTTTAAATGTTATTTATTTATTTCTAGGAGAGAGAGAGAGACAGGTGAGCAGGGGAGGGTCAGAGAGAGAGGGAGTCACAGACTGAAACAGGCTCCAGGCTCTGAGCTGGCAGTCAGCACAGAGCCCGATGCGGGGCTCGAACCCACAAACCGCGAGATCATGACCTAAGCGAAAGTCGGACGCTTAACCCACCAAGACACCCAGGCGCCCCTGGAAAAAATGTTTTTAATGCAATGAAAACACAGCATTATTACCCGAATCCTCATGTTTAAATACACCGGGCAGCTAGCAAGAACCACTCCTGCCTGAGTAGAAAGTGTATCACTAATGCAGGGTGATACAGTTGCAAAAACACAGTCTTTCACAAGGGGACAGCCAGGCTGTGACCTGACAGGGAAAAGACAAAGGGCCCTGGAGAGTAGCCACCGCACTTCACAGGCCCTTTTTCCTACTGCCAGATGGGCTGCCTGGTTGGGTTCAAAAGTAAAGAGCTCTAAAGGCAATGGTCTCAGAGTCCCTGAACCCTGCAACAGAGTCAAGAGTGGGAGGGAGAAGACAGGAGGCAGAGAGGGCCACCGTCTCCGTGTATTAACTCAGCTCAAGTAGGTCGCTTACATAGTGGATGACATATATGGCCCTCTGATAAAAGCTGCAACCATACTGCCTGTCATTTCAGTTTCTGTTGTCTTTAGGAGCATCATGAAACATATACACATTAACGAGATTCTTATTTTGAAATAACACCCTAAGGATTAGTTGACACCCCACCAAAGATTATTTGAGGGTAGCAGTGAGGGCTGAGAGCTCATCCAAGAGAGAAGATGCCCAGAGAGAAGAAAGGGCAACTGAGGAGGGAGACCCCGCAAATGGAGGCCACCTACTTCGAAATGAGTTTAGGGCCAGCCCTGCCTGTGTCAATCAAAAGCATAATGACTTGCATCTATTAGTTTAACTGATCAATTAACTGTCACCCGGGAAACACAAAATCTAGTATTTGCGTGAGGGGGATGGAATACAAGTAGGATGTATCTCAGTAATGGATGTTGGGAGGAATGAGGAGCTATATGGAAGCCGACAAGACGTGGGTAGCTCAGTTGGGAAGGCAAAGGTGCAGAAAAGGAAGAACATGGAGATAGGGCGTCACAAAGAATTGAGTGTCCCAAAGCAAGGGGTGTGTTTTGCATTTTGGAACTCAACATAATTACTATACTTTGTGCACGTCTGAGGACTTATCTATTTCATAACTCTGGGACCTAGCTCAGTGCCCTCTACATAGAAGGTACTCAACAGATATTAACTGATTGTGATTATAAAGATGCAGTTACATAAGGGGGTGGAGAGAAGGGGACAGAAAATAAGCCAAGAGTTAGATGGAAAATGTTGGCTCTTCTATAACTTTATCTAAGGATGGCCCTACATTTTAGTTTCTCTTGAAGACAGATCTTTCATTTAAACTTGTAAAATATCAACAAAAATTCACATTCACGTATTTTTAACTCTTGATATAGAACCTTATCAAAGCCTGAAGATACTCTGACCGTTGGCGGTGAGAGTGTAAATTGGTACAATTTCTGTGGGGGGCAATGTACCTATTTATCAAATTTTACAAATGCAATTATGTTCAAGATTATTTGCTATAGCCCGGGCTTTAATATTAAATGATTGGAAGGGTGCCTGAGTTAAGCATCTGACTTTGGCTCAGGTCATGATCTCACAGCTGTGAGCCCCCACATCGGGCTCTGTGCCGACAGCTCAGAGCCTGGAATCCGCTTTGGATTCTGTGTCTCCTCTCTCTCTGCCTGTCCCTACTCATGTTCTGTCTCTCTCTCTCAAAAATGAATAAACATTAAAATGTGTGTGTGTGTGTGTGTGCGTGTTTGTGTAAATGATTGGAAACAACCCATATGTATATTAAGAGTAAACCATTTAAATAAATTATGTTATATTCACACAATGGAATAAAATGCCCCTGTAAATAAGAATGACACTCTGCAAGTATTAATGCACAAAGATCTCCATCATATTGTTAAGTGAGAAAGCAAGTAAGGACAGTGTGCTTTGCATGCCACCTTTCCTCTAAAAGGAGAGAGGGTATACAAATCTATATTCACAATTGTTCCTATTTGCAAAAAGAACCTCTAGAAGAATGCCCAAGAAACAAGAACAATGGTTGACTAGAATAAGGAGTGTTAACAGTGGGATTCTGAACAGATGGAGAACAAGGACACAAGAAAGACTTATCACCATATGCCTTTTCATATTCTTTAGTTTTCCAACCATGAAAATGGATTTTTAAGCAATTATATCACACTTGGGGTATTAGCCACTGTGGGAAGTCATTTAAAATTAGTAACTCCTTTACTTTTAATGTATTAACATACTCAAAAGTTAATTTTAAAAGTATCTCAGAAGTGTCATAATTGTATTGTGGTTATGCAAAAAAAATCTTTGTTCTTAGGAGACAAGTTATTTAGAGATGAAATTAGTATGTCTACAACTTTATCTCATAACTTTCTCTGTAGCAAAGAAAAATATCTGCACTTGCATCCATATGTGTGTATGAATGTGGAGATATAAAGCAAATGTGTCCCCTCAAAATACAATTTTTTGCCTGGGTGGCTCAGTCGGTTAAGCGACCGACTTCAGCTCAGATCATGATTTCCAGGTCTGTGGGTTCAAGCCCCGCCTCCGGCTCTGTACTGACAGCTCAGAGCCTGGAGCCTGCTTCCGATTCTGTGTCTCCCTCTCTCTCTCTCTCTGCCCCTCCCCTGTTCACACTCTGTCTCTCTCAAAAATAAATCAACATTAAAAAAAAAACTTTAATGATAAATCTATGCAAATGGTATGTGAGTAACAATAGACTTATTTGTGCAATTTTTTTTGTAGATTTAAAATTTTCCAAAGTAAACATTGGAAGGGAAAAAAAAATCTCAAAAAAGTCCTCAAAAGTTAAATAAAACATTTCCATTTAGTTTCCATAAACTCTTTGGACTTGTTTTCAAAGTTCTCAAATTATCCATCCAGGCTTCTTACGCCACTTGACCAAAACGTACTTTGAATCACATCTCAAAATTTACTTTCTCAAGATGTCTTTTTTGAATTTTCCAAAATAATATGTCTCTTACCACTTTGAATACCTGTAGTTCTTTTAGTTCTATTGAGATACATCATATTACATTTTGCTACAATCATTGTGTTTTTATTATAGGAAATAACAGAGATGATAAAGCATAATAGGTGTGTATATTAGTATACTTAGCTGTTGTACACACATTGTCTATAACAATAACCATAGATTATGTTACTCCCTAAGAGCTTAATTGAAAGAAAAAAGAAGTGTCTCTCATGATTAAAAGGCAAGATTAATTTATGTGTAGCAGAAATGAATGAGATGGACAGTCATTAGGAGGGGAGAGGCTACCAGCTCTCTCTTGACCAAGCTTCTCCCTCTGTCTGCAGCTCCAACCACCCTTAACTCCTTCAGGTCTCAGTCCAGGAGTACATCTTGAGGAAAGCCTTCTGAATCTCCCTGCCGGGGCGAAGACCCATCGGGACCTCTTGTTAGCCCTTAGCACATTATATTTAACATTAGTATGTTTCATGGACTATCTGTGTCCATTACAGACTGCAGGCTCCAGGAAGGAAGGGACTGTTGATGTTTCTGTTCACCAGTGTCACCCCAATATCTAGCACAGTGTCTGAAATATAGTAGACCCTAGTATTTTTTTTAAAAATTTTAAATGTTTTATTTCTGAGAGAGAGAGAGAGAGAGAGAGAGAGAGAGTGAGCGAGCAGGGGAGGGTCAGAGTGGGAGAGACACACAGAATCCGAAGCAGGCTCCAGGCCCCGAGCTGTCAGCACAGAGCCGGGAGCAGGGCTTGAACTCACAAACTGTGAGATCATGACCTGAGCCGAAGCCAGATGCCCAACCAACTGAGCCACCCAGGTGTCCCCCACCCAGTATATTTTTAATGAATTTTTAAAAAATGTCCCTTTAGAGGAAGAGGGGGAGAGTTGATGGGCCTTAGAAGAAAAAAAGGGGAGAGGGGCAAAAAAGGAGCATCCAAGCATTTTCAAAGGGAAAAAGAGGCTAAAAATCTGGACTCTTACTTCTACAATCAATATATCCCACTTACACTTACATACATACATACACACACGCGTGTACCTAATTCTGCCCTTTCCTACCAATAACTCTTACATTTTTAGAAGTGGGAAAGGCCTCTTTTTGCTTTCACTAATTTTTGTCTTTCCAGAAGTTTCTAATTTCCCTGAATGACCCATCAGGATGACGGCTCCAGACTTCCCAAGATCCTACCCAGCCCCTCAACTTTTCTAAGAGAAAGCGGCTTTAAGTTTCCCCGACAAAAAAAAATTGTTTTCTTTCTCCAAAAAGTTACATGCTCAGACGTGGCTATTTCCCTAAGGTAACAGAGACGAATTTTGGCTTCAACGAGTCACTGAATAATGACTGGTGATGTCCATTTTCAGTCTACGTCGCAGCCTGGCACAAACGCCACTGAGAGGATAATGGGACCTTTTCAATAATCCGCTTCCCCCGTAGGAGTTTTACGCTGGGGAGTACTTAAGGTTTCCTTCCTTCCTTCCTCCCTCCATTCCTTCCTTCCTTCCTTTCCTTTCTTCTTTTTTTTTTAAGACAGCTTCCGCAAATCCCCTGAGCGACTTCCCGCGACCTTCGCGGGACCTACAACCGGCGGCGCTGCACCTGCCCCCACTCTCCGGCGGGAAGGCGCGCGCCCGGCCCGGCCGTTTTGGCGGCAGAGGTCACGTGGGCCCGCGGTGGCCAATGAGGGACGCCCACGGCGCGCGCGCGCGGCGGCCAGAAGCGGTCTCCCGCGCGGGCCCAGGCGCGCCTGGTTCGCTCCTAGGCGCTGACGCGAGCCGGTGCCCGGGAGACTGGCGCCCCGGATGCCCTGCCGGGTGCCTCCGATTACCCTACGGCATGGCGTTCTTGACGCCGCACTGACACCTCCGTGTCCCTTTTACACCGGCCCCTTCAGGCTGCACACCCCCCTTTCCTTCAGCGGTGTCCTAAACGCTTCAGCGTTAGAGAAACGCGCTGCTGGCTCCTGGGCCGGGGAAAGGGTGGAAAGGAAGGAGGCGGCTTGTGCCTGCTCCCACCTCACGCCGACTGATCCCTAGTCTCTTACTCTTTGGCGGTCCTTGAACGCACACCGGTGACCCGCCATACTAAACAACCTGTCACAAATAAGATTTCACATTCACAGTAAAGGGAGAGTTCTAGGCACGAAAATTAGGTTGTTGGCTGTTATTCTAGAAATCAAACCTAGTAGGTTCGTTAATTCACCCCCCTTCTGCTTTAGAGGTGAAACTAATTAGGAAAGCATTTCGGGTAAACGTGGCAACCGCCCACAGGGCACCTCAGAAGGCGCCTGAGGAGGAGGAATCTGTGAGGATAGAACGATACAGCTGAGTGTGAAAACATACTGGGAAAGGTTGACCACCAAATGTAAGTTCTAGAAAGGTGATAACGATTGCACACCTTTAGGAATATGCTGAAAGCCACTGGATTTTGCCCTTTAAAAGGGTGGACGTTATGGTGTACGGATTACATCTCAATTTACAAAACAAAATATATGTTCCTGAAGGTATTCCTAGGTGACAGACTCACAGGCTTTGAGAAACTATTGTTGACACCTGCACAAATCAAAGTTCGATATTTTAGTCAGTGTAGTTCTTCCTAGAAAACAGATACCGGGTCTGATTTGGTGGCAAGAGACTCTCAGCCTAAAATGTGCACCTTCTCAGTGGCATATAATTCTTTTAAAACTGGAGAATAGTTTGAGATTAGCTTTAATTATTCCTTTCAGGTGTCTAGCATATTCTTTAAAAAAATTTTTTTTAATGTTTATTTTTGAGAGACCGAGACAGAAACGGAGTGGGGGAGGGGCAGAGAGAGGGAGACACAGAATCTGAAACAGGCTCCAGACTCTGAGCTGTCAGCACAGAGCCGGCCGTGGGGCTCGAACTCACAAACAAGGAGATCATGACCTGAGCCGAATGTAGTAAAACACTTAACAGACTAAGCCACCCAGGCGCCCATGTCTAGCATATTCTTAATCTATAAGTCTAAAACCCCATAGATTTAACCCCAACACTCTCCAGTGCTCTCCAAAACACAAAACCTTCATTTTCCAACATCCGGGGACATCTAGGAATCACGCCAATTTTTGCAAACTGAAATTCAAGTTTATCTTTCCTTCATGTTCTTTCCTATATGGGCAAAATCAAAGAGGAATCTAAACTAAATGTTCCCTACTTAACATTGTCTGCTCAAGTTAAAGACGCGGTTTTTTTATTCCAAGACAAATTGGATCTGTTTTAGTTCATTTGCAATCATCCTCATGAGTTGTCAGAGCAACAATTCAGAGCTAATAGGGACTAAGAGATTTAATACCATGAAGCAAAGTCCGTTTTAGATTTTACCACCTAAGAACACTGATGGATAAGATTCATCACAGCTAAGGTTCAAGTAATCTCTTTAATGTCCAACTTTATGTCCTCAATACCAAGAAAAATGCATGCTAAGTAGAATATTTATCTTAGCTTAGTACAAGTGGTATCTTACCTGGGCTCCTTGACATGGCTGAAACTGGCTGGGAGCTAACAAGTCAGGTCATGTACTCCTGAAAACTGTATTTCAACACAGGGATTTGCAACAATTTGTTACTTTGGGAGAGGGATTCAAAAGTTCTTTAGGTTCACAAACAATGGCATCGTGTTTTTCTCTGTTGAAAAATATATCTTCAGAGAATTTCCCTCATCGGTATATACTCAGTATGTTGGATGAATATTAATGTTCCAACATTACAAGCAGCCTTTATTCTATGCCTAAAAGGGTTATGGTTTTGAGTGGAAAATGGAACAGGGTAATTAATTATCTTTTTCAACTTAGATAAACATCTTTCTGTGCTGTTGGTCTTTAGATCTGCTAACACCACCCCACATCCTCACCTCCAAACAGTTTTTCTTCATCATTTCAATAGCCACATTCTACCAAGAGAACATAAATTAGTATGCATAGATAAAGGAAGACAAATTAGTGTAGCCAAAAGAAAATAGATTAAAAACCTAGATGGGAGGATTGGAGATGAAATACATTTTGTCCTACTACCTTGTATTTGTGTGATTTTGCATTCTCTCTTTAATTCTCCATATACACATAGTCCACCTCTTCTTCTTTTTTTTTAATTTCTATTTATTTTCGAGAGACAGAGTACAAGTGGGGGAGGGGCAGAGAGAGAGAGGGAGACACAGGATCTGAAGCAGGCTCCAGGCTCTGAGCTATCAGCACAGAGCCCGATGCGGGGCTCGAACCCACGAACTAGGGGATCACGACCTGAGCCAAAGTCAGAGGCTTAAACGACTGAGCCACCCAGGCACCCCTATACATCGTCCATCTCTAAGGACAATAATGAAAACTATTCTCCCACACCAATTTTTTCTAATACTGTAGCACCAATCCAATACATTGAATAATTGAGCTAAGACTTTCATTGTTTACCAGTACACTTAATTCTCTTGACATAAAGATTGGCCACAGAGTTTCACTTTCTAGTTTCCCTAGTTTATCTTCTAAATCTAAGCAGTTACTAGAAAGGGAAGGAATGGTTAAGAAAAGCCAGACAATAAAGAACAACTTAAGAAAGTAACAGGTGAGGCCTTTAGGAGCCTTAGATCAGTGCTATCCAATAAAAGATGTGAACTACATATGTAATTTTAAGATTTCTAGCAGCTACACTAAAGTAAAAAGAAACACGTAAAATTAATTTTAATGATATATTATTAACCAAATATCTCCCCCAAATAAATCCAAATGTTATCACTCCAACAGGTAATCAATATAAAAAATTAATGAAGTATCTTACATTCTTGTTAATGTATGTACTCAAAATCCAGTGTATATTTGATGCTTACAATACATCTCAATTCAGACTAGCCGTGTTTCCGGCGTTCAGGAACTACATGTGGCTAATGGCTGCATTGCCGTTTTAGACAAAGAATCAAGAACCAAAAAGAGGGGTACTTGAGTGGCTCAGTCAGTTAAGCATCCGACTCAGGTCATGATCTCACAGTTCGTGAGTTCAAGCCCTGCGTCCAGCTCTGTGCTGACAGCTCAGAGCCTGGAGCCTGTTTCAGATTTTGTGTCTCCCTCTCTCTCTGCTTCTCCCCTGTTCGTTCTCTATCTCTCAGAAATAAATAAACATTAAAAAATAAATAAATAAAAAGAAATTACTGAAAGTAAAGCAATAGGCAGCTATCAGAGCTATGCAAACCAAGAGGCGTGGAATCCTCAAGTAGGAATCTGACTCATTTTTCAAATGTACTACATTTTCCAGTGGAGAATGCTGCTTGATTTTGAGTTTTGTAATTTGGGCCAGATTACAGAAGAGGGAGCTATGGGCTGAAGGGTTGTGAGTGCCTGGGCATTTTTGGTATCGTGGGCAGTTTGATGGTATTTTTTCAATCTCTGTGACTTACTTCTTTTATAACCGAAAGTTTGTACCTCTTCATACCCTTCACTTTTTAACAGCTTGACATTTTAACTATATTCATCAGGCAACCTTCTGATCCTAACTTGACTTCTCACGTAAACTTTACTTTAGAAAAACGACATGTTCTCCAGGTAATGCATCACGGCCAAATCAGCTCTGAATAAAATTATTAAATTAGTAATTAGTCAAGGTTGACAGTCAAGATACAGAGTGAGGTTCTTAGCTCAAAAGAATCAGCTGATATATCGCCTTACCCATCAGCCCACTGAGAGATGTCATTTTGTACTGTGTATTCACATGACATCGCTAGATAACTCACAATAAAATATCGAACCGTGGCCTTTTAAATCAACAATCAAAATAAAATAAAAAACAACCAAGAATGTTGGAACTGATTTTCCCCAAATAGGTTTTCATTATCCTTTTTCCCAAACAATTCTGCAGGATGTTGAGACGTATTTATTGAAAAACAATCCATGCTAATTATATTTTTCATCTAAAATATACTTTTAAATGTATGTGAGAAAAGCACAATGCTCCTTTATATAGTTGTTTGTATAATTAGATAATTGCCTTTAGGAAATAGCGTGCCTACCTGGAAACACCAGGATTCATGAAAGCGTGATAATGGATTTGCATATGGAAATGAGGCAGCTACTGATCTGATGTATGTTGTCTATTCAAAAATCATTGCTTTATGCTTGTCTTATTATTTCAATATGTATTTGTCATATTTTTCACTTAGTAAATTATTTTATCTGCTTTGGAAATTGTTCTGATTTTAAGTTTAAAGTACACATGAAACTAAAATTTAAATAAAAAATTGGGGGCACCTGGGTGGCTCAGTCGGTTAAGCATCTGACTTCAGCTCAGGTCATGATCCTGTTCTCTTGATCAGTGACCACGTGCTGCTGACCAGTGCTGTGTGTGTGTGTGTGTGTGTGTGTGTGTGTGTGTGTGTGTGTGTGTATCGTGGTTTGTGGGTTGGAACCCCACATAGGGCTCTGTGCTGACAGCTCAGAGCCTAGAGCCTGACTTGGATTCTGTGTCTCGCTCTCTCTCTCTTCCCCTCCCCCACTCACGCTCTGTCTCTCCTTTGAAAAAAAATAAACATTAAAAAAATTAAATAAATAATAAACATTAAAAATTTTTAATAAAAATTTGAAATAAATAAATAAAATAATTTTTAAAAGTAGGTATGAGTGAAGTCTTTATCATTTCTTACAGCAATTAACTCATGTATGGAATTACATGGGGTTTATTTTATTTGAGAGAGAGAGAGAGAGCATGAGCAGGGGAGAGAGGGGCAGAGGGTGAGAGAGAGAATCTTAAGCAGGCTCCATGCTCAGCACAGAGCCCAAAGTTAGACCCTATCCCATGAGATCGTGGGATCATGATCATGCCTGACATCATGACCTGAGCTGAAATCAAGAGTCAGATGTTCCCCCCAGCCACCCCTGGACTTACATTTCACTGTCTACGTGTGGTAGGCTGAATAACGGTCCCAAAGATGTTCACATCATAATCGCCAGAACCTATAGATATTTCACCTGGTATGGCAAAATGGATTTTGCTGATGTGGTTAAATTAAAGCTGTTGAGAAATATCTAATTATCATGGCTTATCTGGGTAAAACCTAATCATATGGGTCCTTATAAGAGGGAAGCAGAAAAGTCAGAGTCAGAGAAGGAGGTATAACAATGGAGGCAGAGGTCAGAATGACATGAGAAAGATTCCATAAACCTAGGAATAGAGGAAGACTCTGAAAGCTAAAAAAGGCAAGAAAAATAATTCTCCCCTAGAACCTCCAGAAGGAATGCAGCCTTGCCAACCCATTTTAGACTTCTGATCTCCAGAACTATAAGATAATAATAAATTTATGTTGTTTTGGTCACTCAGTCTCTGGTCATTTATAACAGCAGAAACTCATACACTATGCTGATCTGAGTACATATTACTATCAGTACATTATAATTTAATTTTTTTAAATTTTCTAATGTCTATTTATTTTGACATTTTGAGAGAGAGAGAGAGAGAGAGGAAGGAGCAGAGAGAAAGGGAGACAGAAGATCCTAAGCAGGCTCTGTGTTGACAGTAGAGAGCCTGATGTGGGGCTTGAACTTATGAACTGTGAGATCACGACCTGAGCTGAAGTCAGATGCTCAACCAACTAAGCCATTCAGGCACCCCTAGTACATTATGATTTTAAAAGTGTTCATTGTAAAATAAGTTTGGAGATGGACAAGAGTCCATATTACAGTGTTTCTATAACAGTAACTGGACAATCATAAGAACTAACATCATTAAACTCTTAATAACTACTTACTGGTGGTAGTAACTGTAAATCCAGCTACAAATCTTTTTTTTTTTTTTTTAGTAATCTCCACACCCAACTTGGGGCTTGAACTCACAACCTCAAGATCAAGAGTCACATGCTCTACCGACTGAGCCAGCCAGGTGCCCCTAGTCACAAATCTTTACAATGAGTAATGTATGTTGACCAACAATGAAAAATGTATATTAATCCCCTGCTAAAGGCTTGGTATTGCACTAGACACAGGGGATATAGCAGTCAGCAAGGCAGAGTGGTCCCTTCCCTTGTAGAGGTAACCATCTAGCAGGGGAGGCAGACATATACACTTAATTAGAATCATGGTAGGTGTTATGAGAATATACTATAGGGAATGGACGTAACCCAGTCTGGGTGTCATACAGGAGTCATCTAAGAATGATGTTTAAGCTGAGATATAAAAAATGACTTGGGGGGCTCCTGGGTTGGCTCAGTTGGTTGGGCCTCCAAGTTTGGCTTGGGTCATGATCTCACAGCTTGTGGGTTCAAGCACTGCATTGGGCTCTGTGCTGACAGCTCAGAGCCTGGAGCCTGCTTTGGATTCTGTATGTGTGTGTGTGTCTCTCTCTGCCCCTCCCCTGCTCGCAGTCTGTCTGTCTCTCTCAAAAATAAATAATAAAACATTAAAAATAAATATAAATAAATAAAAGATGACTTGGAACTGGCCAAGAGGGAAGAGGAGGGAGGGGAAAAGAATGTGTCAGAGAACCAGAACACCACATGCAAAGCCCCAAAGGCAGTCAAGAATTCAAGGCACTTGAGGGGCGCCTGGGTGGCTTAGTCGGTTAAGCGTCCGACTTTCGCTTAGGTCATGATCTCACGTTCGTGGGTTCGAGCCCCACGTCGGGCTCTGTGCTGACTGCCGGCTCAGAGCCTGGAGCCTGTGTCAGTCTGTGACTCCCTCTCTCTCTGACCTTCCCCTGCTCACGCTGTCTTTCTCTCTCTCTAGAAATAAATAAAAACCTTAAAAAAAAATTTTAAAAATCTAATTTGGTAAATTTTAATTATTGTTTCATTATTTTGACATACTATGCTATTAATTTGTAATGATAATTTAGTCAGAACTNGTCAGTCTGTGACTCCCTCTCTCTCTGACCCTCCCCTGCTCATGCTGTCTCTCTCTCTCTCTCCTAGAAATAATAAATTAAAAAAAAAAAATTAAAAAAAAAAAGAATTCAAGGCACTTGAAGAACTAAAAATAAAAAGAGTAAAGACTTCTCAATTCAAGACAGAGGAGAGCTTCCCTGTACCACGTCTCTCAAAAAAATAACAAAGAGGAAAAGGAAAAAATAGGTTTCATTTTTATTGAACTGGCAGTCACCCCAAACCGCGATGCATGAAAATAGAAAATGGATTGAGGATAGTGAGGGACTTAGCAGACACCAAGAAGGTCAAGCCTAAGTGATTGGAGAAGAAGAAACCAAGGAGAAGCAAGGCAGGTCACCCTGAAAAACCCTGGAAAGACTCAAGAGTTAGAAGTAGGTAAAGTGCAGAAGGAAGTCGGAAAAGTGGAGATGGGAGGAGTGTAGTGCTGAAAAGGGAGATTTGTTGGAAAATTTGTTTAATAAGTGGACAGATCCCCACATCTTCACTCCACCTGGTATAATCAGGCTACTATATAAGAGTTCTGAGATGTGGCAACACTAGACATAGATCAGAGTAAGAGGGAGATATCTTCCTGAAAAGAGAGAAATTAAGTCTGAAACTGAAAATGAGACACCCAGTCTGCTTCTTCTGCTCACAGACCTTCATAGCCAAGTTCTAATGTCTAGCAAAGAATAAAGGATGCAAAAAATGAACCACACCAGAAAAAAGAGCCACAGATACTGACATTTGGGGGTTCCCAAAGAAAAAGCCTTTAATTGACAAGACTCAAACACACTCTTGGGGCCTCCAATCAGCTTTTAGGACTTCACCCTTACTCTATGGATGGACAAAAGTCACCAGATACCAGAGAAAAACGTTCAACATGAGAAAGTAAAAAACCTCCAATATGTAAGAGTCAGGAAAAGGAATCACAAGAAACAGAGACAATACTAGGAGCCTAAAAAATACTTCCAAGATATTATAGTGTCATCAGAAAAATATTGTATCCAGGAAACAGGAACAAGATACTAAAAGAAGAAATAGTCTAAGAGCAAGAAAGAATAATTGAAAATTATAAATTTTAAAATGAATTAAAATTCAGTAAAAATCATATATTGAAAAGATAAAGACAAAGAAATCCTCTGAAATTGAATGATCTTGGAAATTGTTACAAGTCAGAAAAAGTCATGTGAGCATTCTACAAAATAACGGGTGATCTTTTTAAAAAAATAGTATTATAGGGAGTTAAAATGGTAGGCAGGTGGGGAACATTGTTCTAAATTTTAAAAGGCTAAGGAAATAAAACAACCAAGTGCATTGTGTGAACTTTGGATTCTGGCTTTTTTAAAAAAAGAAAGACTGCTATTTTTAAAAAAAAAGGTGTTGAGGAGTTATTGTTACTTTTCCTGGCATGATAAAGCTATTACAAGCATAGAGATTGCCCTTATTTTTATTTCTTTATTGCCCTTATTTTTAAGTTATGTTTTATTTTATTTTATTTTTGTTAAAAACAAGTTTTTTGTTAACATTTATTATTGAGAAACAGAGAGACAGAGCATGAGCATGGGAGGGGCAGAGAGTGGGAGAGACACAGCATCCGAAGCAGGCTCCAGGCTCTGAGCTGTCAGCACAGAGTCTGATGTGGGGCTTGAACCCACTAGCGGTGACATCATGACCTGAGCCGAAGTCGGACACTCTGCCGACTGAGTCCCCCCAGGCGTCCCAGGAGTTACATTTTAAAATATTTGGGGGTGAAATGTCATGTTGTCTGTCACTTTCAAATAGGTCAGCAAAATAGTTACATGAATAAAACAAATATGAGGAAATGCTGACAATTGTTTAACGTAAATAGTGGTTATACTTGTGTGGATTATACCACACTCTCAATTTTTCTTTATGTTTAAAATTTTTTCAGAATAAAAACTTAAAGATAAAAGTCATGAGACAGATCTAAAATTTAATAGATCTTTGTGTTAATTCTGTAAGAATTGTGGGCTCTTTGGAAAAGAGTTCAAAATAGAATGATGCAATAAATAAATTGGCTGAATCCAATGATGAGTTCTAATTAGATTAGAAAATTAGCTCATGATATAACTGAAATCCTCGTTGGTTTTGGTGGAACAGTTTGGGCGTATAAAGGCCAAGTGAAACCAAATCTATATGTGTGATATCAAGAGCATTTGGCATACGAGAACTCGTATTTATAAGTTTGTTAGGCTTACAATAAACTCACAAGTACTTGAAAAGGCTTGTCATGGCAATGAGAAAGAATGAAATCTGGCCATTTGTAGCAACATGGATAGAACTAGAAGGTGTTATGCTGAGTGAAATAAGTTGGGCAGAGAAGGACAGATACCATATGTTTGCACATATAGGTGGATTAGGAGGAAGTAAACGGAGGACGAAGGGGAAAAATAGTTGGGGAGAGGGAGGGAGGCAAACCATGAGAGTCTCTTGAATGCTGAGAACAAACTAAGGGCTGATGGGGGTGGGGGAGAGGGGAAGGGGGGTGATGGGCACGGAGGACGGCACTTGTTGGGATGAGAACTGGGTGTTAAATGTAAGCCAACTTGACAATAAACTATTTAAGAAAAAAAGAAAGAAAGAAAAGGCTTGTCAGTCAGATAAAGTACATAAAAAAATATTTTAAAATGTATAAGATTTGAAAAGATTTATATTTAGTTTAAGTGGCAAAAGCCTCTAATTCAATCAATTGCTAATATTTGTTAGACTTTAAAGTAATAAAATGTATTAGCTGAAATGTCGTAATTATTCTTCTTTTAATAGCTTAGGGAGATTAATTTCTGAATAATCCTTTATGTGGTTGAAAACCATCCTTGAAGATATTTTGAAAACTTGCTTGCTTGACAATAGAAGAAAAAGATAAGACTAGAGGATCTAGAAAATATAATATCTGGATAATAGGAGTTCTGGAATGAGGGGTGGAGGGAGAGAAAAAACAGAGAGGGGAAGTGATCACCAAAAGAAAGGAGTAAACCAAAGGTGGTAAAAGCAGGGATTCTGGAGGGAAAAAGATTTTTGTCATAAATTATTTAGCCATGATTGGTTTCTAGATTATATGCCTGAATTAGTTTTAAAAAAATAAAAATTAATTCTTTAAAAAAAGAAGCAAAACAAAAGAAACCCAGTATGATTGAAGAATAATGGGTAAGTGCCCCCAAATGAATAAAAGATACATAGGCAGGGGCCAAGTCATGCAGGGCCTTATATGCCCCACTAAGGGTTTTAGAATCTATCCAAAAGAAGTAAGAAACTATTTGAGGGATTTAAAACAGAGAGTGACAGGATTAGATTACTGTTTTCAAAGATGGCTCTGGCTGCTGAATGGGGAGCGTTTGGAAGCAGGCAAGAGACTATTATAATTCAGTAATCCACTAGTGTGGTAGCACTGGAGATGGAGAGAAGTGGATGCATTTAAGGAGACTGAAGAAGTAGAACTGATTGATTAGAAAACAGGACGATAGGGAGATACCCAGGCTTTTGTTGAAGCAAAGAAGTGGATTATGGGGGCATTTACTAAACAGGAGAACTCCAGCGCAGAATTAATATCTTGCCTTGTTTCATGGTAGGCTTTATTTGGGAGGGGGTTTGGTGACAGGAAATGGTAAGCTAAATATATTCAATGCTAGTCCCTGAAAATCATTCAAGTGAAGATGTACAGTGAGCATTTGCCAAAACAAATTTGGAGCTCAGAAGAGAGATCAGAGCTGGAAATTTAAATATGAGTCATTATCCTAGCGAAGATGAAAAGTGCTGTGTAAGTAAAAAGAACACCCATGTGTTCAATCACCTTAAGTGATATTTATTGAACTCCTACTATGTGCCCAGTACTGTGCTAAGTGCTAGGTTACAACAGTGAGCAAAAACTTTATGGTACAGAATATCTAAGCGGACTCCACTGTGGGCACTCCCAGTCCCTATAGGGTGTTGTTGAAAACGTTGTTGTGTATTTGTATAGTGATATTAATAGAGGTTTATAGTCAGATTTAACAGGGCCAATCAAGTACCCTAGACCTACTCCAATGCCTGTCAAGATTCAGCCCACAAAAATATTTCCAATAGGCAAAAAAAATCCATGTATATTTTAAAAGGCAAGAAAAATCCATGTATATTTCACATAGGCAAAAAAAAATCCATGTATATTTCACATAGGCAAAAAAAATCCATGTATATTTCACATAGGCAAAAAAATCCATGTATAATTATCTGCGTTTAGAACTTAAATCTGTTTCACATATAAACCCAAAGATGTTTTGCATGGGTTTTATATACACTGGATTTTCTAAAAATTCTTCTACAGCATAAATCCAGAGAAATCAAGAGAAACATACTTTCACTGTTATTGTTTTTCTGAACTTTACCAAAATGTGTTTACTATAGGAGAAAATCAGGTCATAGACTATGATGCCGTACGTGGTAACTGAGCTCCTAATTTAACATACCTTATCAGACAGTATTGTGGCCGTCCCATTCCCAGTGATTCTATGTATAAGTGCAACCAGATGACTACTTAATTGTGTCTTCTCTTGTATTAAGCCCGAGAGTCAGCATACTGAAATATGTATTATTTTATGGTAACTGCTATTGTAAATTACTTTCCTTTCATTCTCCTCTATGAGAAGGGCATTAGATAGATTTTTAAAATTGGCTTTGTACATAGGTCCTATTGACCATATATGTCATTCCAGGAGAGAAGAGGAGGTGTGACAACATAGTTGTTTTAAAAAGTGACTTTCGGGGCGCCTGGGTGGCTTAGTCGGTTAAGTGTCCGACTTTCGCTTAGGTCATGATCTCGCGGTTCGTGGGTTCGAGCCCCGCGTCGGGCTCTGTGCTGACTGCCAGCTCAGAGCCTGGAGCCTGTTTCAGTCTGTGACTCCCTCTCTCTCTCTGACCCTACCCTGCTCACACTGTCTCTCTCTCTCTCTCTCTCTCTCTCTCTCCTAGAAATAAATAAAAACATTTAAATTTTTTTAAAAAATGACTTTCAAAGTGATCTATGGCCCTTGCATTGTCCCAGAAGAGGTAAAAGTACACATGTAAATTGACGTTATACTTAGGAAGTTATACTTTTCATATGATATGAAATTAGATAGATCCATACGGTTATCGGCCCCATGTTGCTTCAATGGCTCCACGAGACTGGGGCGGTAATGAGAGTGTGGTAGTTCCAACCCCAGACCTGAAGGGACCTAGGGTGTCTCTGCTTGCACGTTTGAACCTCTTGCAATCTCCAGGAGAAGAGTGTGCCCTGGGTAGCTGCTGCCCTTTAAACTGAGCGCCTCAACGAAGTTAAAGCAAAGCCAGTAAAATGTCAATAGGCTAGAATTAGGGATTCTTTTTCCCAGAGGAAGAGAATTAGAGACTCTTTATTCTACTCTCTGTTTTCCAAATTTTCTAAATGAGCATTTCATTTTCAGAAGAAGAAAAGGTTGCTAAAGCAATGAAATCATTGCTTCTTGCAGTAGACTAATACATAATAGGTTTCTTCCAGGACATGAATTTATCAGAGTGTACACAGTAGGCAAAAAACATTTGTTGATAAAAAAAAAAGCACTACTAACTCCTCTCCCCTGACCTCCACTGCGAATCTTTGTTCTTAGTCTTTCTCTCCTTTCTAAGACCAGCTTTCTCCTTTCCTCCACTCCCAGTTTCTCTCCCTCCCTGACTCATCCTCCTCCTTTGTCATTTTTCTCTTTCCCTTCTCTCCACCTCTGACTTTTTCTTCCCATGTTTCTCTCCTTCTTTTTCTTCTCCCTTTTTCCCTTTAATGTAGTATTGCCTCCCACTTCTTTCTTCTCTCCTCCTTCCATCAGAATTCTACCTCTCAATTAGCCATAATAATTACTTATAATGTTTATTGAAAGTTTAGTATTTACAGAGATTTATCTTGCTTTCAGCGTTTGGATCATTTTAATTTTTTTAATGTTTATGTCACACACACACACACACACACACACACACACACACGTGACTGGGGGAGGGGCAGAGAGAGAGGGAGACACAGAATCCGAAGCAGGCTCCAGGAGCCAAGCTGTCAACACAGAGCCCAATGTGGGGCTGGAACACATTAACCTTGATCATGACCTGAGCCAAAGTCGGACACTTAACCGACTGAGCCACCCAGGCGCGCCTAGTGTTTGGATAATTTTAAAATGTAAAAATATCCCGATAATTGTGCTTACTTTTTAAGAATTATTTTAATGACAAATTAAGAGCTAAATTAGATTGCTTTTTAATTATGTGTGATTCTTTCTTGACTTTTCAGTGGTTGGTGATTCTAGGCAAAATTTTCACTACATCAATTTATACCTCTCCAAAGAAAAGGACTGCCCTCCAGTGAGTGACCTTCGAGTCTTGGAAATTCTGCTTATTTTGGGACAGACAATATTTATACAAATAACAAGGTCTTTTTAAGAAGCTTTTGGAGCCCAGGTCAAGTTCCACTTTCTGGGATGCCTGAGTGGCTCAGTCAGTTAGGCATCTGACTCTTGATTTTGGCTCAGGTCATGATCTCATGATTCATGAGATGGAGCCCCACGTCGCGCTCTGTGCTGAGAACACAGAGCCTGCTTAGGATTCTGTCTTTCTCTGCCTCTCCCTCACTCACGTGGCTCTCTCTTCCTCTCAAATTAAATAAATAAACGTTTTTAAAAATCTTGAATTTCATATTAAAAAATGAAAACTCCACTTCCTGACACACCCTTCTATATATATTTCCACCCAGGTAGAATTGGGTTACAATGAGCATTACAGGTAAACTTGAAAGAGAAAATAAATTACAACCATGGCTGGTCATTCATCCTCTTTGGACCTCAGATTCCTTCTTAACACTTGAAAAAACCTGACACTAATGATTTCTAAGGTCCTTTTCTTAGAAAGGTAGAGCATTTCATTACTGAATCCCAAACAACGGAATTTCTAAAAGGGAAACATGAAACCCAAGGGATAGATTTTTCTCAGTAATCCTAGAATTTCTTTTTCTTTTCTTTTTGTTTTTAAGTAGCTCCACGCCCAGTATGGAGCTCAATGAGGGGCTTGAACTCACGATCCTGAGAGCAAGACCTGAGCTCAAATCAAGAGCCGGATGCCCAACCAACTACAACACCCAGGTGCCCCAGTAATCCTAGAATTTCAAAGCTAAAATGACTCCACGGAGTTCACCTAATGCAACCTGACATAACTTCATTTCTTTGAGCTTTGATTTCTATATCTGTATTATGGGACTAATAAAGCCTGTCTTACCAGGCTGGTAGGAGAATTAGAGCTAATATCTGCCTACTGTTAAAAAATAAGACAACAGGCCCCAAATGGAATTGCTTAGCTATGCCCTACATCACCAAACGGAAACTTAATTACGGGTTTGGCTCTCTCAGAAATGGAATCTTAAACCAGTCAATCAAGAATCACTGATCAGCACCAGTTAGGTAATCTGCCTAACAGACCCTCCGTAATCCCCTAAAGGAAAGTAACTTTGCAATAACCAGTCTGCTTTTTTTGCCTGGTAATAACTTCCTTGTTCCCACTCCCCTCTGCCTAGAAGTCTTTCATTTTTACAACCCCTCAGAGCTCCTCTCTATCTACTGGATTGGAGGATTCCTGGTTCAAATCAATTTTTGCTCAAATAAGCTCTTAATTTTTAAAATTTTATTTATGCTTATTAAAGACTAATTGACATACAACATTGCATTTCCAGCGTATAACACAGTTATTCAATATTTATAGATTTATGAAATGGTTACCACAGTAACTCTAGTTACCATCTGTCACCAAACAAAGTTGTTATACTATTATTGACTATCTTCCATACCTTGTACATTACATCCCCGTGTCTTATTTATTTTGTAACTGGAAGATTAGACCTCTTAATCCCCTTCACCTATTTCATGCAGTGCCCTCCTCCCCTCTGGCAACCTTCAGTTTGTTCTCTGTACATGAGTCTGTCTCTGTTTTATTTTGTTTGTCCGTTTGTTTCTTAGTTTCCACACATGAGTGACATCATACAGTATTTACCTTTCTGTGTCTGACTTGCTTTACTTAGCATAATACTCTCTAGGTCCATCCGTGTTGTTGTAAATGGCAAGATTTCACTCTTTTTATGACTATAAACTTAAATATTTTAATATCTTTCATCGATTTAATATCTTTTAATATCAGTTCATCTTTTAACACTACCATATAGATGGCAGTCAATACATGGCAGCTATCATTTGATCTAAAACTTCTAACTTTTAGGTAAAAAGAAAAAATATGAGACATAGAGGTGATGACTGATCAGGTGACCAGGCTGATTCCAGATGCCTGATCTATTTAGTCCTTGTTCAGCCTTTTCTCATCTGACTGCTTCTCAAAGTCAATTTCTTTTTTTATGTTTATTTATTTTTGAGAGAGAGTGAGAGACAGAGCATGAGTGGAGGAGGCGCAGAAAGAGAAGGGGACACAGAATCCAAAGCAGGCTCCGGGTTCTGAGCTGTTAGCACAGAGCCCAAGGCGGGGCTTGAACTCACGACCTGTGACCTGAACCAAAGTCAGACACTTAATTGACTGAGCTACCCAGGCACCCCTGTCAATATCAGTTTCTAAATACAGGTTTCCCCTACTACCCAAAAGTAGAGCATTTTTATGAAATAAAGATAAGAAGAAATCTCCAGTAATTATATGGAAAAAAGGTTGAGCATTCCCAGACCCAAGAAAATAGCCTCTCTTAAGCTTCTCTGACACCTTAAGGATACATCTTGCTGATAAATTCATGAAATAAATGGAGAGAAAGCCAGATGCTCAGAGACACAGCTCAAAGCTATGGCAGCTTGATGCTGAGATGCTGAGTGTAGTTCCGGGGGAAGAAACTTGTGCTCGGGGTGCACGCTGCCTCTATAACAGTCTGCTGCAACACAAATACTGAATGCTATTTCTGTGTTTTGCCTTTTTTCTTATAAAAACAAAATTCCTCTTCGGATTTCTTTCAGTTGGTGAAAACAGGTACTAATGTAGGTCTTTTGTAGAAGCAGAGTAGCAAACTTTCAAAAACCAAGAGACACTTGTATCTGATCTCGATCCCCAACGCCTGAATATCTAAATTTCAGCATCTTTAGGGCCTACCTGCATTTACAATAAAGAACAAGAGGGAATGACCCAAATTGCTATTGAAAGTACTTCAGAGACTCAGAGCAAGAAGAGAAACTTTCTGAAATTGCTCTTTTCAACCTTGTTTTTATATTGCTATCATGTTATTAAAATTCAGAGTGGTTGGGGCACCTGCCTGACTTAGTTGATACATACAGCATGCGACCCTTGATCTCAGGGCTGTGAGTTCAAGCCCCATTTTGGGCGTAGAGCTTATATTAAAACAAAACAAGAAGAGTGGCTAAGGAAGGACTGAATTAGTAATTCCCCATAATTTCTTCAGCCAGGTGTGTGTGCGTGTGTGGCAACCCTTTAAAAATAAGACTCTATGAGGGCAATTACTTACTGTACCACTAAAAAACTGCACTAAAGGGGCACCTGGGTGGCTCAGTCAGTTAAGAGTCCAACTTCAGCCCAGGTCATGATCTCATGGTTGGAGTTTGAGCCACGTGTCAGGCTCTGTGCTGACAGCTCAGAGCCTGAAGCCTGCTTCGGATTCTGTGTCTCCCTCTCTCTCTGCCCCTCTCCTGCTCACGCTCTGTCTCTCTCAAAAATAAATAGACATTAAAAAATTAAAAAAAAAAAAAACCTGAACTAAAAAAGATACATCAGGTACAGAACCAAATGCCCTCTTAAGAAAAAAGAAAATAGACACTTGGGTGGTTCAGTCAGTTAAGCAACCATCTCCTGATTTCAGCTCAGGTCATGATCTCACAGTTTGTGGGATCGAACCCTGTGTGGGGATCCATGCTGGCAGCAAGGAGCCTGCTTGGGATTCTCTCTCTTCCTCGATCTCTGTCTCTCCTCCTTGCACATGCACCCATGCGCGTGCCCTCATCAAATTAAATAAATGTTTTAAAAACTACAAAAATAAAAGTAAAATAAAATAGCAACTTGATTGTTACCAATGATTATGGATAAAAGGAGAAAATACTGAAACTATTTTGTTATTATAACATGGTTTTGTTTTATTTTATTTTTAATTTGTTATTTTTATTTTTAACTATTTTTAATTTTTATTTAAATTTTAGTTAGGTAGCATACAATGCAATATTGGTTTCAGGAGTAGGATTCAATGATTCATCAATTACATACAATGCCTAGTGTTCATCACAAACATACTTTTATTTTCATTCAAACTGTGCAAGGTTAAGGAAAGCAGTATATTTTGATATATAAACAAATTTATGGTTGACATTAAGGAGGACAATTTTATCTCACAAAATGTCATTGAGTGTTCCTTTTAAAGATCATATTTGTTTAGGGGCGCCTGGTTGTCTCAGCCGGCTAAGTGTCCGACTTTGACTCAGGTCATGATCTTGCAGTTGGTGAATTCAAGCCCTGCGTCAGGCTCTGTGCTGACAGCTCAGAGCCTGGAGCCTGCTTTGGAATCTGTGTCTCCCTCTCTCTCTTTCTGTCCCTCCCCTGCTCACACTCTATCTGCCTCTCTCTCTCTCTCAAAGATAAATAAACATTTTTTAAAAAGTATTTTTAAAAAAAGATAATATTGGTTTGGATGGAATGTGTGCATAGGACATTAACAGTCAACTATACCTCAATAAAAATTTGTTTTAAATTTAAAAATAACATTAATACTAATAGAACCTCAAATTTCTCTGGTGCTTTTCAATACTATACTCTGGCATATATTTTAATTATGTTTTCTTCCTCATAACAACCTCAAGGAAAATGTAGGTCAGTTATCGTGTTACAAATTAGGAAACACAAGCTTATGCATGACTTGCTCAGCCAGTAAATGGTGGAATAGCCTTAAACTGAGGTCAGCTGGCTCTTTCTCCAGTGTTGTTTTCACTATATCATAATGCCTTATGAATCTGATATCACTTCATGTTTTTGTACTTCCTTTTTCATGGACTTTGTATATTCACCAGCACTGATGTACTTTCAAGTGGGCATTACAACTCCGAATAAACAAGGATACTTTGTTTGGGCTCCTGGTTAACAAGCAGAAGAAATCTTCCGGAATTTACCTACTTCTCATTATTTATCGTACTGTTTATCTGTTTGTTTGTCTTTATAAAGTTTCCCAAAGAGTGGAGGTAACAGGCCGGAACACATGCTTTGGTAAACAGATTTTGCCTTATCTCAATTACAGAAATTTGGGGGGAAAGAGGAGGTATGGTTTGAGCAAGGTAAAAGAATCTATTGGTTTTCTGTGGTGGGTCAGTGGGTAACTGGAGTCTATTTTGCAGGCCTAAAGTATACTGGTTCAAACCCTAGTTTGAAGAGTATATATTTGGGGACCTATTTGTTTTCTTTTTAAGATGCAGTTCATTTAAAACTCTTACAAAGTTAAAAAAGAAAAAATTCCCAGCATTCTCAGTATTGGGTTCAAGTGGGACGTGTGTGTTCATAAACAGAAGCGATGTGTGTTGTCAGAGCTGGAGCATGGGATTTGGAAGGTCAGAGTCTGTAAACTGTAACAGGAGTAATGAGAGATAAACATATTATCAGTTTACACGCAGCCTCTGCTGAAGCCCCAGGCTAACATAGTTCTACATTTTCTGACTCTCCAGTTCTGACGCCCCATAGGACTGCTATTTACAGAGGTTTATTTGATTCTTGAGTCTCAAGCTAAGCATTCTATGTCCTTTCATTTATTTATTTAAAAAATTTTTTTAAATGTTTTATTTATTTCTGAGAGAGACAGAGACAGACAGTGTGAGCAAGGGAGGGTCAGAGAGAGAGGGAGATAGAGAATCTGAAACAAGCTTCAGGCTCTGAGCTGGCAGTCAGCACAGAGCCTGACACGGGGCTCGAACCCACAAACCGAGAGATCATGACCTGAGCCGAAGTCGGATGCTTAACTGACTGAGCCACCCAGGTGCCCCTCTATGTCCTTTTAAAAAGTTCTAGAATTCTGAGATGAATTGTCCTCACATGTGGGTGAGCAAGGGCGGGAACTCTTGCTCTCATAAAAATCTCCATTGGAAATGTTATACTCCCCTGACCATTATAGAAATTTAACCATTAAGTTTCAAGAAATTGTTCCTTATCTTTCATCATTCCATTTACCTTTTCTCTAACACTCAAAGTACACTTTACTACCTACTTATCCATTACCTTCTTAAAAAAAGACAATATCTAACTAAAACTCAAAACGGTATTACAATGTGACCTATCTTTCAGAGGATTTGGATTTTTTAAAGCATTTTTCTTCTTTAAATGATCCAGCCTTAATATTGTTCCAGAAAACCAAATGGATACATTGGAAAATAGCTTGGTGTGGAGAAAATACATTTCAGCTCTTGGGTAGGACTGGCCTGTCCCTCCAAGCTTTTTTTTTTTTTTTAATCTTTTTATCATAAAATAAAACGCAGAGGGGCACCTGGATGGCTCAGTCCATTAAGTGTCTGATTCTTGATCTCTGCTCAGGTCATTATCTCACAGTTCATGAGATCAAGACCCGCATTGGGCTCAGAGATGAGTGTGGAGCCTGCTTGAGATTCTCTAACTCCCTCTCTCTCTGCCCCTACTCCCTCAAAATAAATACACTTAATAAAATAAAATGCAACACAACTCAACACACAAACAGAAGACACTATAAAGGAAATGTTTACCTTAAGAAATTATTCTAAGGCGAACACCTTTGTAACCATCCCCAGGTGAGGAAAACAGAACTTTGCTAACTACCCTTAGAAGCTCCTTCCAAGTGTCCCTTCTCAATCATTTGCCACCACTGGCACCTTGGAAGTAACCATTACCCTAACTTTTATAACATCACTTTCACTTCCTTTTTTCCTTACTGATTTTTCCACCCAAATGTTCACTCCTAGACAGTATAGTCTCTTCCCTAACACACAGAACACACTTAACATTTTTTCTGATATATCTTTTTAAGTCCTTTTTTTTTTTTAACTTCATAATCTTGAAGAACGCAGGCCCTTTGACTTGTAGAGTTTCCCACAGTGAGGACTTTGCATATTGCCTGATCGCGATACAGTTTAACATTTTCCGGAGTTTTCTACAAACTGGCAGCTGGATCTCAAGTCTGTATCAGATTCAGGTCTGATCACTTTAGCAGTATGTTGCGTGGCCATGTGGTTTTCCCTCAGGAGGTACATAAGGTCTAGCTCTCTCTCTTTTTATGATCTTAGCTGTTGAGACCTAATGCCTGTATTAATTTATAGGGAGTTACAAAACTGGGATATTCTATCATTTCTCTTTTACTTAATAGTGGAATACTTTTATCTAGATTCTCTTCCCCTTATCTCTTACTTGGTTACCCAAATAACTAAACTTAACTTTTTTTTTTTAATTTTTTTTTTTAATGTTTTATTTTTATTTCTAGGAGGGAGAGAGAGAGACAGACAGCGTGAGCAGGGGAGGGTCAGAGAGAGAGGGAGTCACAGACTGAAACAGGCTCCAGGCTCTGAGCTGGCAGTCAGCACAGAGCCCGACGCGGGGCTCGAACCCACGAACCGCGAGATCATGACCTAAGCGAAAGTCGGACGCTTAACCGACTAAGCCACCCAGGCGCCCCTAAACTTAACTTTTTAAAGTTGAAAGCCTGGTATCATCAGCTACAAAACTCTCTCCGGATCCTCCCTTTGAGTTGTGGCCACAGGTTTTGTTGAATTTGCAGACGAGACATCATAAGTGAGAGTAAAAGGCTTACTGAAGTTGTACGTAAAGCAGACATATACAAATAAAGATCCAGTAGCAAATTCCAGCCACTAGAAACTTAAAATTCATGATTCTCTAGTTGATTGTTTTCAAGGTCAAGTCTTTGTTTCCTTTGTGACTTCCATGAAGGGATTGTTAACAAAGGTGAACTGATAGAAGTGAAGGAAAAAGGATTCTTGTGAATCTAGTTTGGGTTAACTTGCAGAGTTACAGCCCTTCTCCAGAAAGTCAGAAATTAAATAGTTATTTACATCTATATTTGAGCACAAGTTTGGACTTCCAAATGAAAGTGATCATTTTTTCAAAAAGTCTCCTTTTTTTTGGTATGTCTGCAGTGATCTAGAAATCATACAACCTAAATCATTTAGTTAAAAAAAATGCAAATATAACTGAGACTTCAAAATCTCAGGATTTTTTGAATTGTTTTTCCATTTACTACATGTGATATAATATGTAAAAAGGATAATTCATTTTTTTATACAATAACTGATAACAGTTATTGCTTTAAAAATATTTTCATTCAGAGATAGAATCAACCTTAAATTGTTTGGTGTTAACAGCTGAACGTATTTAAGGTGCCTCCTAGAAGCACTGAGGAACTCACCTGGAAGCAATTAGATGGAACTGACATGTTCCGTGGATGTTGAGCAAGAATTTGGTGGGCAAATGATCTAGGCTCTCAGCCCACCAGCACCACTTCTGGTTTAATGACTTCAGATCCTTTATTTATGTCTTGTTTTCCTCATTCATAATTTGCATAGTAAAATCCATCTCCCGGAGTTGTTTAGAATTTTAAGCAATGTAAAATATTGGAAAAGGTGCTTTGTAATATTTACTGGTAGGAGATCTCATATTTAAGGAGGCTCATCACAGTTCATCAGATAAACTTCATCATTTAAAGTAGCCATTATGGCAATGGAAAATTCCAGGTCTGCCAACTTGACATTAGAAAGTTTCAGCTTCAGATACAAATGCATCTGAGAGATTCATGTTTGGAGATGCACTCACTTATAAATAAATGATAAAAAACAGCATACACCAGTGCTTTCTGTGAATATACATTTCTCATTTTTCATCTCATTTTATCTACCCCAAAAAAGTGCTAGATCTGATATTCTATTCATTAGGTGAAATTAGAAGCAAAAAGAGAACAACTTAGTCTTAACGATTAATTAAAAGACATAGTCATTAGCCTGATTGTCTGATCTTTGTGCCAGATTTTTGTATATTACAAGTCTGCAGAGAAAATTTTCCAGAAAGGAAGAATTTGTTTCAGGAACTATCCTGCAGGAATATCAAAAAGGTTTTCTTTCTTTTCTGACTCAGGCATAACATTGTACTTTATAGAAATGGGGAAAAGGGCTGCATGGCAAAGGAAACAACCCACAAAACTAATAGGCAACCAACGGACTGGGAAAAGATAGTTGCAAATGACATATCAGATAAAGGGTTAATATCCAAAATCTATAAGGAACTCCCCAAACTCCACACCCGAAAAACAAACAACCCAGTGAAGAAATGGGCAGAAGATATGAACAGAAACTTCTCTAAAGAGGACATCCAGATGGCCAACAAACACATGAAGCGACGAGCAGCATCCCTCCTCATCAGGGAAATACAAATCAAAACCACACTGAGATACCACCTCACGCCAGTCAGAGTGGCTAAAGTGAGCAAATCAGAGATTTCTAGATGCTGGCGAGGATGTGGAGAAACGGGCACCCTCCCACACTGTTGGTGGGAATGTAAATTGGAACAGCCCCTCTGGAAAACAGTGTGGATGTTCCTCAGGAAACTAACAATAGAACTCCCCTATGACCCAGCAATAGCACTGCTAGGAATTTACCCAAGGGATACAGGAGTGCTGATGCATAGGGGCACGTGTACCCCAATGTTCACAGCAGCTCTCTCCACAATAGCTAAAACATGGAAAGAGCCTAAGTGTCCATCAACAGACGAATGGATCAAGAAGATGTGGTTTATCTATACAATGGAATACTATGTGGCAATGAGAAAGAAGGAAATCTGGCCATGTGTAGCAACATGGATGGACCTTGAGGGTGTTATGCTGAGCGAAATAAGTCAGGCAGAGAAGGACAAATATATGTTTGCATGTATAGGAGGATTAGGAGGAACTTAACGGAGGACCATGGGGGAGAAGAAGGGGAGAAATGGTGGGGGAAAGGGAGAGAGGCAAACTATGAGAGACTCCTGAATGCTGAGAACAAACTGAGGACTCATGGGTGTGGGGGAGGAGGGGGGAGATGGGCATGGAGGGGGGCACTTGTGGGGATGAGCACTGGGTGTTATATGGAAACCAACTTGACAATAAACTATTTAAAAAAAAAAAAAGAAATGGGGAAAAAGGCATTAATTTGAACAATCCTTTATGTTTCTTTATTGTAAAGTTTGGATCCAAAGAATGTCTAAGGCCTCTAAGATCAAATTATAATGAAAAATAAATAGCCTCAGTTTTCAAAATTAAAGTTATTGACCCTGACAATACAATTTTGCTATGCAAGTATCCAGCAACCATTTGCGACCTGCTGGAATGAGAATCAAAACAGTTTCCTCATACTCCTTCCACTTCAATTCTAATCATAATCTCTAGCCCCAAATTAGTTTTCAGAGACTTTTGTAACAAAAAAAAAGTTGACTCAGAATTTAAGTAATCATGCTAATAACATATACAGTTTTTGACAACTTTAAAATACAACCGTTTGCATAATCAATATAACTTTATAACTTTTAAAAGTGCAAAAGCCAATAGAAATGAGGATAATAGGGGCACCTGGGTGGGTCAGTAAATTGAGAAGCGGACTATTGGTTTCTGCTGGGGTCGTGATCCCAAGGTGGTGGGGCTCAGCAGTGAACACGAAGCCCACTTGGGATTCTCTCTTCTCCTCTGGACTCCTCCCCTGCTTACTCTCTCTTAAAATGAATGGATGAATGAATGAAGTCAAGACAAAACAATAAGGACTGATGCCATTTCTTTCCTTATGTTTTCAGCACTCGCTTTATAGGACATGGACCATACATTAATGTATTTCGAGCGTTGCAATATTTTACTGGTGGCACAACCAGTTTCCAACCACTTGCTTCGGTGGATTTAAAATTTGTAATTCAGATTTGTTTGCTATATATAGCATGTGGTTTCATTAATTCAGAGTTTGATAGAAGTGTGGCTTCCCCCCACGCCCCCCCCGCCCCGTTTTGGCCAGAACGCATATCCAGGATTAGGGATTTTTTAAGCAAAACGTGTTTAAGGACCTCCGTGATTCTTAACTACGTCCCCTCTTCCCCCCAAATGCTTGGGATCGGGGCCCCACAATTCTCTTTCAGTATGAGCTGTCCTGGGGCTTTGCGAAGATTATTTTACAACCCAAGTAACTACTAACTTTCCGTTTTACACCTTTAATAATTGAAAGGGGGGGGATCCGCCCCTCAGAAACCGAATCCACCCGCGCAGCGCGGGTTGGAGAGCGGCCTCCGACGACCGGGTGGGAGTGTCCGAGAAGAAAGGGGCCACCTCTCCTCGGCCGCTCCAGGCGGCGAGCCGGGAGACCGGCCTTCCCGGCGTGCCCCGCGCGCCGTGGGGACTCTTAATGTGAAGCGCCGGGTGACTCAGCCGCGTGGCCGCGCCGGCCAGGGCGAGGGGGGGCGCGCGCCGCTGCGGCACTGCTGGTCCCCGGTCGGCTTCTCGCGGCGCGGTGTGCGCGCGCCTCCCGGGCGGCTTCGGGCCCCGAGCGCGAGAGCGCGGCGGGGAGCGTCAGGTAAGTGGCGGCGCGGCCACCCGGGAGGGCGAGTGTGGCGGCGGGCAGGGCCCGGACTTTGCCTTTGTGGCGGGGGCGGGAGGGGGGTGGCAGCGTCTCCTCAGGCCGCTGCCCGAGCGGACCCCAATTGAAAGGCCGCGGGGACTGACGTTCCCCGCGAGAAAACACGTCCATGGGTGGGTTTCGGGCGCCGGTTTTCGCGCGAGGGTGAAGTCTTACAATCCGGGGAAGGGGGTGGCACCTCCTCTGGAAGTCGCCAGCGCGGCCGTGGGGACAGCTGAAGTGTAACTTGGCTGTTTTCTGCAGGCCTGCGGCGTTTCCGTCCCGCCGGCCGAGGAAGGACGATAAACCCGGAGTGTTTACTGATAACCCGGTGGCAGACGCGGTGTTGGTGGTGGTGTTTTTTGTTGTTTTGTTAGTTTTTCTGGCAGTGAATCCAGCTTGTTAGAAATTAGGTAGTTGGTCGCACTTCTCAAACTCTGAAGCGGGGGGTGCGTTTTGCTCGCTCTCCCCACCCCTGCTTCAGGGTCTTCCTTCTCTGCCACCCGCACATTACAGGCTTTTCGTTGGGAGCAGAGGAGCCGGGCAGGGCATCAGCCGGCGATCTCCTCCCCTACTCTCCGTAGCAGACGGTGACTTCGGGTTTCCGAGCCTCGTTCTGCGCTACCCAGAAAAATACTCCTCTTCTGTTTTGAGCTTTGCGGTTCTTAATCGAACAACTCCTGGGTCGAACCGCTTTCTTTCTAAACGCGCAACCCGTGAACAAACACAAGGGGATAAACAAGCCGTGGAGGAAGTGTCGAACCAGTCCGGGCAAATGCGTTTTCCAGGTCCTTTCGTCGTGCCCCTGTTAGCTGCTGAACGACCAGCTGCAGCTGCGTTCGTGAACCTGGGACGCGGAGGGATTTTTTTTTTTTTTTTTAAATGAACCGCAGAACAAAGTGGTTTAGTCCGAATGTAAGGAATCCAGAGTCCAGAGAACCTCACCCCAGGCCCTCCCCGCCGCACACACCCCCGTCCCCAGTTCTGAGGCAGTAGTTGGCCAGTGTAAGTTGCTCGTTAAAAATGCCAGTACCAATCCAGGAAATTTGGTTCTAGAGACCTCTGATGGGTCCCTGAAACTGCACTGTAAGCGCCCTCCCCGCCTTCTTTGGTGGGTTATACCACACTTTAAGAAAACACCGCTGTAGGGCTGGCCTGAGAATTTTTAGAACTGCTCATCTCTTTTTTCCTCGTGGTTGATTGACTCTCCATTCGCCAGCCAGCCAGTCCTAAGCCATGAAGCTGGCCTCTCCAGAGGGAAACTTAGGAAATGGTAGTGCTTTCTTGGACATCAGGTGGACACCAGGGTGGGAAATGACTTTCATACATATTCTGATCCTGCCTTGGTGGATTAGAGATAGCCGGCGCCTATTAATCTGTGCTTTTTTTCCCTCTGGGGGCCACTTCGAGTATCCTCAGAATTTAAGCAACACCATTTTCCGTCTTACGACTTCCCATCCCCGTCTCAGTTTGACCGTTAGAACCACGGCAGCCAATGCCATGGAATTCCCATGGCTTTGCGTGCTCAGATTTCATGGCACCTGGCAGCACTGGTAGCATTCATGAGGGCTTTCAGTTCAGTTGAACTCTAATTCAGTCATCAGATACCAAGGTAACGCTTGTTTTGTGCAGAGCCCTGGAAGGGGCCGCCTGAGCAACAACATTGCAAAGATGGCACTCAGTTGCATTGCTCCCTTGAGACGGAAATGAGGGCTGAATAATTTGTGCTGCTGAAAGCTTTTTCTGTTTCTTAGATCCTCCTGAGATAGATATGAAGGCGTGAGGTCAGATTTGGATGCTTTGCCTTGTTTCTGTTTTGGGTATCTTTTTTTTTTTTTTTTTTTTGGTCTCCTCTCTTATTATTCTCTTTCTGTTCACACAACGTCAGTATCTTTCCTTCTATAGCCCTGGGCTTCCTGACTATTGTGCCTTCCCTCTCTCTACCCCTGAATCTGACCATGCCCTCCCCTCCTTGGCTAACCGGAGTAAAAAGTTTAGGGATGTTGTTGGAATGCTGAATGACTTCTTGCGGGAAGACCCAGAATCATGGAAATGTGAGGCTTAGAGATATAAGGAAACCTATTACAAATTTATCTAGTGCAGTGCTCTCTTCTTTCAGATAAAGAATCAGAGCGATGAGGTAGTAGAGGTAAGGACCCCTGGCTCCTAGTCAGGTGTTCTTCCCATTACATCATCTCGAGAAAAATGCTTCAGAAATGGAAAAGGTTGAGAGATATTCAGTTATAAGTAGATGAAGAAAATGGAAAGACTTCTACATAACGACAAAAGCTGTATTTTCTGGAAAAATGGAGATTGAACAAGAGAATGTGATCTAACCAAGTAAATCATGAAGAGTGGGAGTACTAAACTAAGGACTCTGAAGCTTGAAATAAGTTTTATTTCAAGTTCAAATAAACTTTCAAGTTCAAATAAAAGCAAACTGTTACCCTGTAATTCCAAGAGACCTTACAAACTTAGTATTTTTTTTTAAATCAGTAAAGGTTAAGTACATTGGAGAATTTTTATTAAATAGTAGATGTTTGAGTAATGTCCAGAATGTTTTGAAGTTGTCATATAACTATACTGTTGTCCTTATCAAAGTTATTAGGTATTCTGTGGGAGACAGAATATAAAACTGATATAATCTGGTTAAATATATTTTCATTATTGGGATAGTATATGCATTTCTGGAACGTAGAAGGAAAGAAGTATGTATGGAAAAAGAGAACTTTTTGATATCTTTGCGTGCAGTCCCCAAGTTAGATATTGTTGGGTTGTCCTTGTATATTCATAAAAGTAGAATTAGAAGGGTAATGCTTAATAATTAGACCCTATTGTGTGCCAGACACTGTACTAAATGCTTTTACATCCATTCTCTTATTATCTCCACTTTATAGCCAAGGAATACAAAGAGCTTAAGTTTGCCCTAAGTACCTAGTAAGTGGCAGAGCCACTGTTCAAACTTAAATCTGCCTGTGTCCAAAGGTATTCAGATTTATGCTCCCTTCCTTGGGTAGTAAAGAATGTGGGCACTGAAGCCAGTCTTTCCGGGGTTCAAATCCTGGTGCCTTTATTTACTAACTTGCATAAAATACTCCTCAGTTTCTATGTCCCTAAAATAGAGATTGTCATAAGTACCTACCTCAGGGTTATTAGGGATGAATTAATTCATGTAAAGAGCTTAGAACTGTGCCTGACACATAGTAAATTCTTAGGAAATGTTGGCTTTGGTTTTTTTTCAAGGTATTCTTTAGATTCAGATTGTCCTTTCTACCGTTAAAATACTCAGGCTTTGTAATTAAGTATGTATGTAAACTTCAGCTCTGTTCTTACTAAAACCAGGGGAATTTTGATGAAATTTTGGAAAATACTGGGTATAAATAGTACAAAGATCTGTGACTAGGACCAGGGGTCCCTGTGACTGGGGTTTGGTTTCTGTGTTTCATAGAGAAGGTTGTAAGGGTCAGATGAAGTAACAAATACAAATAAAATTTAAATTGTATATGATATGCAAATGAGAAATACTGTTATTAAAATTAGGAAAGTTGCGTTAAATTATTGAGAAAATTATTAAAAGAAAGTTTAACTTCCTTAAAACAGCTAGTGATTTATAGCTCTATATGAAGATCGCAGTCTGTACCATAAAATTACAAAAGATTCCTTCCATGTGTTTGTCCTAAATCTCTTTTTTGGTGGTAGAGCATGAAATTGAATTTTTGCAGTTGTTTCTGTAGATTAGTTTGCTAAGACTGCTGTAAAAAGTACCACAGACTGACTTAACCAACAGAAATTGTTTTCCTTACAATTCTGGAGGCTGGAAGTCTGAGATCAAGATGTCGCTAGGATTGGTTTCTTCTGAGGCCTCTCTCCCTCCTTGGCTTGTAAATGGCTGCTGCTCCCTGTGTCTCATGTGGGCTTCCCTGTGTGTGTGTGTCCTTGGCTCCTCTTCTTAAAAGTCATACTGGAATAGGGCCCACCCTAATGACTTGATTACCTCTTTAAAATCCTTCTTTCCAGACACTCTCATTCTGAGGATTTAGGAGTTGGAACTTCAACATCAGAATTTTGAGGGGCAACACATTTTAGCTCATAACAGTCTGTTTAGAGAATTCTATGCCAGGTAATCTCAGTGCTCCATTGCCCTTATTGTTGAGCACCCTTTCCTAGGGGGCTCAAGGAACATCCTTTATCCTGTGCCTGCCTACCTATCCTACCTTCCACCTGTTACTTAGAGAACCGTGCTTGCTGCTGAGTACTCTTATCATGCCTCTGCGTGAAGTCTTTGCATTTGGATTTAAAGCTATCAATTTATTTATTCTGTCATCCTATTGCATAATCTGCTTGAGAAACTATTCCAGTATTTAACCTAATAAATTCCTTATTTGTTTTGTAAGCACATTTCTTCTAAAAATTCCAAAATCTCTTCTGCAGTAATATTTTCTTTTTCTTAAACTGGTTTAAGCTTTAAAAAAAAAAAAGTTCTAACATTTTCTTGAAGAGGTCTCTCTTTTCAGAGAGAACATTTCCCTTTTTCCCATTTTGAAAGTAATAACACTTTTATTTTAGATACTTAGGAGTTTTCAATAAAATACAATTTAAAAAATCTATGATGAGCCTACAATTAAGGGAGAATAATTAATATGTTCAGTCTTTTTTCTATGAGTATATTTATTCCAGCCTGCCTTTTTCAAACCTAATAAATCATATGGTTTACTGCTATTTTAGGTATTAATCTAAAACCTGTTTCTTTTTAGTCTTTTAATGTGGTAAATTAATTAATTTTAGAATGTTAAGCCAACCTTCCTTGTAATATCCCTTGTTATGTATCTGGATCTTATTCTTTAAATAATGTTTAGGATTTTTGTGCTTATGTTTATAAGAGAAAATAACCTCAGAAAATGAATTGAAAAATATTCCTCCTTTTTCTGTTCTCAGTAAGAGTTTGTAGATTAATGTAGTTTCTTCCTTAAAGATGTGGAAGAATTTGCTAGTCAAGCCACTTGGTCCTGGAGTTTTCTTTATGGAAAGGGTTTAGTTAAGGATTATGGTTCTGTGTATATGTATATCACAATAATATATATTATCCATATATAAATACATATATATGTTAAGATATTTATCTCAGGGAGTTGGCTTATAGGATTGTGGGGACTGGGCTAGGCTGTCAGGAAGGGCAGGTTGGAATTCTGGACAGTTGAGGCTGAGATCCACAGTTGAATTTCTTCTTTCTCAGGGAACTTTAGTTCTGCTCTTAAAACCTTTCAGTTGACTGGATCAGGCCCACTCAGATTATCTAGGATAGTCTTTCTTTTTTTTTTTTTTTTAATTTTTTTTTTTTAATGTTTTTTTTATTTATTTCTAGGAGAGAGAGAGACAGCATGAGCAGGGGAGGGTCAGAGAGAGAGGGAGTCACAGACCGAAACAGGCTCCAGGCTCTGAGCTGGCAGTCAGCACAGAGCCCGACGCGGGGCTCGAACCCACGAACCGCGAGATCATGACCTAAGCGAAAGTCGGACGCTCAACCGACTAAGCCACCCAGGCGCCCCTAGGATAGTCTTTCTTAATTGAAGTGATTATAGACTTTAATCACATCTACCACATACTTTCACAGTAACACCTGGATTAGGGTCTCATTGACCTAGGACTGTAGGCTAGGCAGGTTTACGGTATGAAACTGAACATTACAGCTTCTCTCCAGTCTCCCAGTCTTGGCTAACTCACTAGTTGTCTGATGCCTTCAAGCAGTTGTTTTTCCTGCTTTACTCATTTTTCTGAAGGATGTATTATTCCAGGGCATAGGACTAAAACCAAGCATGGAAGTCATGGTGGGTGTGGGGAGGAAAGCAAACTTTGGCTCAATCCAAGAAGAAGAACAGTCCCCAAGGATTCCTATCCAGCTTTTGAGTGAGCAAAGCAAGAGACTTTTTATTTTTGGATATTTTTTGGTAGGTTGCACTGAACTGGTAGAAGTGTTTTTTTAGTCCTAGGTGGAAGGCGTTTGGTATCCAGATTTTTTGAGATTCATTGTTGGTAAAATTGTGGGGGAAGAGATTGGAAGCCCATCATAAGTTTGCCGGTATTTTTAATACATTAAAAAAAAAATCCGGCCATCATTTTCTGTCCCCATTCTTTCATAAAAGAAAAGGCATTTAATATCAAAAAAGAATTGCAGGTATAACTTAGGTACAAAGGCTAGTCCTTCTCCAGAAAACATTATGCTAACATATACTGTAACTCTTCAGTTCACATTTCAGTATTTTTGAAATCCTGTACTATCTTAAAAATCACATATATCTAATATACTAGTGTTTCTTTTTCCTAAAAAGCTGTTGGCAGATTGATGATGTCTTGGTCAGTGTCAGGTGTCTTTGAACTAGAGTAATTCGTCTGTGTGTGTGTTGCATTCTCATTTCTGCTAAGAATTCAGCGAAAACCTTTGACACTAATTGGTACTGGTCCTTGAACCGTCTTTTGACACAATGATTTTGGATTGTCTCCAGAATTTTCAACATGTTCTATAGCTACATTACTGATCCATGGATCTGTCCCCAAGACCTTCATATACACATTTTCTTGCCATACACACACTTAGCCTTTTCCTGTAAAATGGCCTACTCTGTTGACTAATGCATCTTTAAAATTTTTAATAGCACTGGCTTATACTGTTCCTTTTAAGACTTTATTGCTAATAGTATATTGCTTTGATATTTCCTGGAAGTTTCCACAAGTAATCTTTAACAGCTTGTGTATCTCTTCTTTAGAGGATTTTAGGTTTTTAGCAAGCAGAAGAGTATCCTGGATGTTAGGGACCTCATCCCAGAGATTCTATAATATGTTGATTGGCTTTTTCTTAGGAGTCATAGACTTTACCTGGTCTGTTATGTGCTATGGATTGTTCTTAGCTTAAAGGTGTCACTAGCATGGCCATAACTAGTTGAATCCAGTCAAAAGATAGAAACACCTTGTATGGAAATTATAGAATATCATCTATCCAGTTTTTAGGTAATATAGAAGTCCTCTCATAGTAACTATTTAAACAGAAAAGATGCTAGACATGCACATTATTGGCACAGAAAGGTGGTATGCCCAAGCTATAGATCTTGGGCTTGAAATTATATCTCTAAACCTGTACAGCATATATAGAAATCATGAAGTAAATCAGCCCTATAAGGAGAGGTAACAGCATGATGGGAAAAGTAGGCTGAAGCCAGAGCCTGGGATTGAAGCCTGGTTCCACTATTTATTAGCTATGTGATTGTGGGAACTTTCCTTTACCTCTTTCTTCCTCAGTTTCCTCGCCTATAAAATGAGGGTAATAATGGCACCTACTTCATAAAGTTCTTTGACTATTAAATAACATTTGTAAGGTACTTAGAACCACATGTGGCACATGATATGTGCGAATAAGGTTTATGGCCATCTGTACGTAAGATGTAGGGTTTGTAGTACTTTGACATATTGAACAACCTCAGCTGATTAATTTGTGATCCTAATGTGAAATGTATTCTTGAGTAATTAGGTTTTAGATTCAATTATTAATTTAAGGATGTAAGAAAACTTTGCTGTTTGAAAAGAGTGTTGGAATACTTAAGAACTTCTTGAGATACACTAAAATTCATCAGTTTAACTTGTTAGATTTACCAGAGTTTTTTCATTACTTAAAGATTTGCTTGGTAGGCAATCAAAGTGCTAGAACAAGAAAATATTTAAGATTGTAGATCTAATTTGAAGTCTGACAGAAACACAAAACTTAGGATAGTGGTTACAGGGGATTCAACTGTATTGTCGTGTTTTGTATTTTAAATAGGGTGGTAAGTATAAATTTTTTTATTGTCTAAATCTTTGTTTCCAGTATATTTTTTAATTTAATAAATTTGTTACAGAAACTAAGGGCAATCTTAGTTATAAGTTGAACATAAGGTCTTAAGTCTTCATTTAAATCCAGGTAATATAGTCTCTTTGTGCATAAAACCTGTTCTTGGACATAAGTTATATTGACAGAAAGGTACTGAAGGCAGTAAATTGGGGATGTCAAGTAGAAAAGACAGGAAATTCTGTCCGAGCAATTATGATCTTGTCACTGCTGCCATTGTGCTGTTATATGCCTGCCTGTTAGCCTGGCCTCAGCAGTTCATAGGGGAGAAGGAAAGAAAGGGGAAGGAATCAGAGCTCCAGCCTTGCCTTGGAATTGGCGTGCCCTCTTCTCTCCTGCATCTCTTCTCTCATTATGGCTTTCTTTCAAGATAGAAGAAATGAGGAACAGAAGTGGTTCTGCCAATAGACATCTTTCAATTTTATGCCTTCTCCAACTTGTGCATTTTTTTGCCTTAAATTCTATTTTGTAGGCTATTAATACAGTTTCACCAGCTCTCTTTTGGGTATGTCTCTCTTTCCATCCTTTGCCCATTTTTCTTTTGGGTTGGTTTCATGCATTTTTATAAGCCCTCATTGAATATTGTGATAAGGACTCTGTGTGGTATGTTGCAACTACAATTTTTCAAATTTATTTTTTATAGGATCTCTTGCCATACAAAAGTTTTTGTTTTTTGTATTGGGGAGGGAGTTGGTAATCACATTTTTGTCTTTCTCTTCTCTTTTAGCTTTCGGGTTTTTTGGTCCTGATGATAAAGGCTTCTCTACCCCAAGATTGTAAGTCCCCTAGAATATTCTTCAAAAATAATAATGTTGTGATTGAGTCTCTCATCCATGAAATGAAAGGTTATACTAAATCATTCATTCCCAAACATAGCCAGTCTACAGGATCACTTGAGGAGCTTATTAAAAATTCTCAGATCCTACCCCAGACTTACTGAATCAGAATCTCTGGAGAATGGGGCCCAAGAATATGTTTTTAACAAGTTCTTCTGGATGACTCTGATTATTGGTTAGACCTGAGAACCACTGGACAGTATAATTCCAAAAATATCCAAAGATATCCAAATGATATCTTATTCCAAAAATATCATTTTTCTGATTATATAACTCTTGTGTTTTGATTTTTCTCAGTTAGGTTGTATACTCTTTATATGAAGAGAGGACTGTGTCTTAAGTACTGCCCTTCTTGGATTTAACCTATTGAGATCCTATTACTTCACACTTGGACAATTCTAGTAGCCTCGTCTTTTAACTATTCCAGTCCATCTGTGGTGGTATTTATCTTCAAACATATTGAACATACACCCTCCATATGTAAAAACTTTGGCTACAAGACAAAATCCTAACTCTATTTTACATAATAATTCAAGACTCCATAGGTTCGCTCCATCTTATTTTTCAACTTTATCTTCCCCCAGGGCTATTGTGTATAGTCATCTAAGTTGTGCGTTGCAAAGCTTAGACAGTGGTATACATGGGGTTCCCTGGAGTTGTAGGACATAATGGTGACCCTGATTTCCCCACACTTTTACATTAACCCTTCACTGTAGCCTGATTAGTCTCTCACCCACCCCAGTTTTATGTAGTAATAAAGCCTTGTTCACTCTTACTTTCCTGCCTGTTCTGTGCCATCTGCACTGTCCAGCATGCCCTTTCCTCTTTTCTCTGTCAAAGTTCTACATATTAACATCTGCACAGTGGAGAGTATTACATAGTAATAAAAAGAATGAGGATGGTTTCTAATCACTCCTTGGGAGTGAATTCCAGGATATATTGGTAAGTAACAATAGTAAAGGACAGGATTGGATATGGTGTTCCATCTTTGTAAAAGAAAAAGAGGAATTAAGAATTTATATGTATATACACATTTTATGCTTATTTCTTCAAAGAGAAACATGGAGGATAAACAGAAATTAATACAACTAATTATCTGTAGGGAATAGATGGGGAAAATTTGAGGGAAAAGGGAAGGGAATAACACTTCCACTGAGCATTCCGTTCTTGTAACACTTTAACTTATGAACCATGTAATAAATGTTTTACATAGTAAGTATAAAGAGAAATGAACCTAACCTACAGGACACACAGAGAAGAAATAACTTGAACGTACCATACTGATAGTACATCCCTGTTGAGATGTATTTTGAGGATAAAAAGAACTGCCCCCCGGTAGACATTTAAAACTTAGTATGTTTATTGTGAGTAATAATGTTGACGTTATAATTTTGAAACTAGTTTATGAACCAAGATTTTCCATTGTGAGGGAAGAGATGCTAATATAAGGAAAAACTATAGTGTTGAATTTGAGTTGAAAATATCAGTATAAACTCATGCTTGTTTAAAAAAAAAAATCCCCAACTTTATCTACTGAAATGGCTTAGAAGCAGTGACCCCCCCAGTAGCTATGAGGACAGCTAGTGCTCAGATACTGATATATAAATGCCATTGGCCACTAAAAGGAACAAAGTCTCCAGGGAGAAGTGGCTGATTCCAGGTCTGGAGCAGAGATGGTAAAAGGTATGCTTGGAGAAATCTTCTGCCAGAAGTAGCCTCAAGAGCAAATAGAATTATGTTAAAATGACAGACAGTGGGTTGAAGAGAACCCCACTAGCCATATTTGGGACAGTTTGAACCAAAAATTGGGGACAATTTGAAAAAAAAATCATGGTAATGGATTATTGTACTAGATTAAAACAAATCTTTGAGTTCATAATGATACTTAAGGAGAAAGAAGGGAAGGATGTAGAAATAGTTCTACTTCATGGAAGACTGCTGTACAGTAGATGTAGGAGGAATAACACAAATAGCCATCATTGTGTAGTCCCAAATGTAATAACTGATTCAGGCAGGAATCATTAATAGATTGCGAAAAACACTGGGTGAAAGGTTATTGGGAGATAGAGTATTACATCTCTCTTTACAGTGGAGAGAGATGTATAGTCACCATTTAACCATGTGGCCAGGCTTTAGTAGGGTATCATGACACTATGCCTCTGATGTGATGGCAGTTTGGAAGGCTACAACTGCCATCTGTGTAGTATTCCAGTTTAGACACACAGGAGAAAATTTTTTACTCCTGTGGAAACCATGAGAGAGCCAGGATGATGGAACTGACCTAGTCTCTTTTAAAATGTCAATTTCATTTTTTAGAAAAAGATGGAGGGAGGGGATATGCAAGAATAAAAAATTTGGAACAACTAGGGGCACCTGGGTGGCTCAGTTGGTTAAGCGTATGATTGGCTCAGGTCATGATCTCACGGTCTGTGGGTTTCAGCCCCGCATTGGGCTCTGTGCTGACAGGTCAGATTCTGGGGCTTGCTTTGGATTCTGTGTCTCCCTTTCTATATCCTCCCCTGCTCATGCTCTGTGTGAAAAAATAAAACATTTTTAAAAAATTCAGAACAACTAAATGCAAGAAACAAGCCGTAATTATGGATCCCCAAAAATGTCTATAAAAGAAGATAAGCCAAATTAGTAAATTTGATGATGGATTGTGTATTGAGATTATGGAATTGTTCATTTTCTTAGATGTGAAAATGGTACTGTTGTGTTTTGTAGGAGAATGTTGTAATTCATAGACTATGCATACTGAAGTGTTAGGGATGAAGTGTGATATCTGTAATTCTCAGGTGATTTGGGAAATGTGTGTGGAGGGGGAAGGAATGCAAGGTGCACACAAATGAGGCAGGATGGTCATTGGTAAGTCTGAGGGTATACATCCATGCACTGATTGTAATGATTTTTCCATTTTCCTATAGATTTGAAAAGTGTCAAAATAGAAAATTGGGGAGAAAATCTCTTCAGAGCCCTGCGCAGATTTTGTCTCATGAAGACTTCTTTTTCCCAGGCACGCTAGCTAGAGGTGATTTTCTCATATGAATTTTTATGACTTTTATGTTTCTCTTATCCCCAAACCTAAATGCACATGAGAGCTGCCTGAGATGACTTTTGTAAAAAAAATTACCAACTGCCTGACCACACAGTAAACCTATGGCAATATACTCCGGGAAAATAGGCCTGATATTTGAACCAAGGGTTAGAACCGCTTATTCTGTATGTTTTAGCTAAATTTATTTGTCTTTTTCACATATCCCCACCTAGCCAGCGTGGGAGCTTAGGATCAACCCTGAAAGTGTTGCTAAATCCTTTAGGTCCGTTTTTGCTGGCACACACTCTTAGGTATATTCCACACAGTAGGTGTTTGGTAAATAGATGCTGACTGTGTTCTGTAATTTGTTGATACTTTGAAGAGATTACCAGAAACGTCTCTAAATCTTGAGAGATTAAAATAACCTATTTCATAAAAGTGCTTAGTCAATTCAAAAGATTCATGTGAAAGCTGTGTAGTTTTTAGTTCTAAAATTACAGGTTTGGTTTATAAGAATAACATGTCTGTTGTCGTTAAATGTTTGAAATTAAGAGTTACCAGTGGAATCATAATTGAATTCCATTACGTATGCAAACAGACATACTCAGAACCCAGTACTTAACAAAAAAAATATAAATACACAGAGATAAAGGGTTGTTGATATTGGAATTGAGATGAGGATTAATGTGGTAGCTAGATAATAATGCAAGAAAGAAACTAGCAGAGATTAAAATTTTTTTGAGTATGATTTTTATAAGCTTGAAGCTAGGTTTGAATATATGAATAATAGTAACAGCTAAAAATTTTTCAGTGTTTAACTTATGCCACAGACTGTGCTTAATCTAAAGTATTTCTGATCCTTAAAACAGCTCTTCCAAAGAGATAGTATTAATAACTTACAGATGAGAAAATTGAATCTCAGAAAAGTTAGTCATGTGCCCAGATTTACGTAGCTAGTAAGTGGTAGAATCACGAACCGAACTATTCAGTCAAGCTTCAAACCACTTGCTGGCAAATATGGGGGAGGCATGATCGGGTATGGTTAACTATAGCTTCCCTTAAATTGAGTCTTTGTGAAGAAATGGTATGGTAAATGGGAAAATGTTTCATAGCCTTGAAAAGAAATAAAAACAAAAGATAAAGCAGGGGAGAAGGGTTAATCTTTACTAGGGGTTAAACAAACAGTTGCATAGGCTCATAGGGAGAGTATGTAAGAAGGGCATGTATTGACCAGTATTCAAAAAGTACAGTATCATGAGTTCTTTTTCTGCACGGAAAAAGTCTTCTGGTATAGCTGCAGTATTAACCTAGACCACATAATCTATCTTTAATCCGTATAATGTATATGTATGTGTTAAAATAGCTGAAGTAAGCTTACATTTTACTGTTGAATTAAAAATTTGATTAAACATTGTCTCAACAATAAACAGCAAAATTACTTGTGTTAATAGTTTCAGTTATCCAGGGGCGCCTGGGTGGCTTAGTCGGTTAAGCATCCGACTTTCGCTTAGGTCATGATCTCGCGGTTCGTGGGTTCGAGCCCCGCGTCGGGCTCTGTGCTGCCAGCCCAGAGCCTGGAGCCTGTTTCAGAGTCTATGACTCCCTCTCTCTCTGACCCTCCCCTGCTCACGCTGTCTCTCTCTCTCTCCTAGAAATAAATAAAACATTAAAAAAAAAAAAATAGTTTCAGTTATCCAAACATTTTTAATACTCCATTGGAATGAGTTATGGCAGTAATCTTTTTAGGTAAAGCAGATTTTTACTTCCTATAATAAAAGAACAAACAAGGGCACCTAGCTGGCTCAGTTGGTGGAACATGTGACTCTTGATCTCGGGGTTGTGTGTTCGAGCCCCACACTGGGTGTAGAGATTGCTTAAAAAATACTTGGGTGGCTCAGTCAGCTAAGCATCTGACTCTTGATTTTAGGCTCTGGTCATGATCTCACAATTCATGGGTTCAAGCCCCGTGTTGGGCTCTGCTCTGACATTGCGGAGCCTGCTTGGGATTCTCTCTCCCTTTCTCTCTGACCCTCCCCTGCTTGCTCTTTCTCTCTCAAAAATAAATAAACATTAAAAAAATAAAATAAAATCTTTAAAAAAAAAAAGGAACAAAGCTACATTCTAGGTAACAAACTAGTACAGAGAATCTGTGTGCAACTGCTATTCATTAAATGTAATGTTCTAGGACTCTTTCACAGTAATTCTAAACTAATTAAATATGTTACTCATTGAAGAAAAAATATAAGTAGTTACGACATAATTTTTTAAATCCCAAGAAAAAATTTCCCTGTTAACAAAAAATATCATTTTGGAACTTCTAGATAAGTGACAGAAAAATGATGGCAAGATTGTTAAACTGAAATTCTACATGACCTTGGCACAGAAATAGCTGAATCAGTGGAACAGAGTGTAAAACCAGGTCAAGCATTTATTATTATGTGTTAGTGTTTGATGAAGGTGACACCTCAAATCAGAATGGAAAAAACTGACTCTTCAGAATACCTTAAGGCAGTTAATTTGAATTTTAGTAAATCCACATCTCATGCTATATGCAAAACAAATTCTATATGGGTTAAAGATTATAAAAAAAGAAACAAACACAAAGTCAGTTGAGTGAAAGTTGGTATAACCAAATTATATGTACCATTGAGAATGATGTAAGAGTGTGATTATTGACATGAAGCCAAAATCATGTTACGTTGAGAAATGCAGCATAGTATTTACAGAATTTCAAATTGTGAAAAATAAAATATTAGGAAAGTCTGGAAGATGAATTATGGGAGGTTTTTGTCTTTTCAGTATTTTCTGCCAAAAACGATAAACCTGTATTACCTGAGTGCAGGATTATTGTCTTTTTTAAAGTTCTGCAGGACTAAAAAAGCTAAAGAAAAGACAGTTTGCTAGTAGAAGAGGAAGATGTGGTATCTTCCTGAGGAGAAAAATGGAAAGACACAGAAGGTCAAGTGCAAATGAAGTGAGGCAACGGAGGCAAAAAATAATTTGTAGAATCCCAGAAACACAATATGTTGTCATTTCACTGAATTAAAATGAGAAAGGTAACTGAGAAGGTAACTGAAGTCAATAGAACCATACAAGAGTCAGGACATAGTAAGTGTATTTAAAAGTGGGGGGGGGGGGTGAGTATGATGAGCTTAGGGAGCTGAAAAATGCTAGCTATGCAGTTGTATAAGGGAGATTAACACCAGTCTCCACATTTATCACCTGCCTTTTGTATAGTGTTTTGTGATTTTTTTTTTTTTTGAGAGCTTTTCCGTGCATCCTATTTGAGAAAAGTTTGTCTAACAGTAATGGCAGATATCATCCTCTGTTTTTATGGATGGAAACCATGAAGCTTATAGAATGTTTTGGTGACATGGCTAGTTAATAATGAAGCCAAAGCCAGCACCTGTTTTGCTTATTTTGTGGGTGGTCTTGTATGATTATACCTTGTGCTCACACACTTGCAGGGGGAAGAGAGCAAGTTTTGGAAAACATCCAGTGATTCTAGTCCAGCTTGACAAACTGGATATGAGTAAATCACAGCTATTACCTAATACCTACCCACCATGGTTGTCTTTCCCTACACACCCAAAACTTTTAAGGCTTTCAAAGGTGAAATTTTAGAAGTATTGATGAAAATAACTAAGTGAACTATGATAGCTCATTTTAATGTAATTTATCAGATCAGCAAAGACGAAGAAAACTGAAACAGTATTAGCAGGGTTCTGGAGAATGGATGCTCTGTGCTGCTGGAAAGAGCATAAACTGGCATCTTTACCGAGGACAGTCTGGCAGTACCTATCAAAACTTAAAAATTGTTTACCTTTTTCCATATCAGTTTTACTTATAGGAGTTTATTCCAAGAATATTGTGGGGAGATGCCCAGAGATAACATGTGCAAAGAGTTTACCACAGCTTTGTTGATTTTTAAAGTATTTATATTTTTCTACATTGACTGAAATTTTTTCAGTGAGTACTTATGGCTTTTATATGTAGTGAAATACTAATAACGCTATTTCATAGAAAAATATAACCATTGTGTCACAGCATTCTTACATTACTACCATAACTCCTACAGGGCAAGAACAGCAGCTATGACCCTGGATATTACTGGCTTTCTCTTTCATTTGTAACAGTAGTTCTGTAGTCAGTCATAGATGAAAGGCAAGATGGTTCGGGGGAAGCAGTATGATTGGATGGAAAGAATATGGGAATCCAAGAACCTAAGTTAGCATCCACCTTTGCCTCTTAGCTAGAGTTAGGATTTGAGGCAAATTGCTAACATCTCTAAAGGTTGATTTGCATCCCCACCCCACAATTTGAGTGAGGATAATTAAAGTAACTCTCCTGGGGTTGTTTCACTTCCAAATAAGATTAGGTTTGTAAAATTTCTTTGTAGACTCCCTGATTTGGGAATAAAACAATAATCAACATTTATTGAATGTTACATGCCAGGCATTGTACTAAGCACTTATTTTACTCCTTATATCAACCCTGTGTGGTTAACAGTTATTTCCTTTCTGACAAGTGAGGAAGTTGAGACTCTGATTTAGGAACCTGCACAGGGCCACAGTTATAAAAAGTAGAGTCATAATGGAAGATCATACTTGGAAAGAAATGTATGTAGCTAGAGATCTCTAAGAAGTTATTCATGCCTCAGCAGTCTGCCCAAATTACATTTGAAGGGAGGACCCAGTGGAAATAATGTACTAACCGGGGTCTCTTTCTTTGCTCGTGTAAACAGCTAAATTATTATGGGTTGAGAAACATTGCAGGAAAACCAGATCTGGTATTTAGAATGCTAAGAATGGATTTTATATGGGCTTAATTCTGGAATGGTCTTATTCAGTATCTTTAGAAATAATCTGGAGAAAGGAAAACTGGAAGGCCTTAAATAGAAGACTGAATTTCTTCTGAGATTAGAACATTAGGGTTGTACTTGGAAAGGGAGTGAATAGAACATGACAGAAAAGGTTCAGTAGAATTTGTTTAAAAATATATATACCCGGAGGCGGTGTCTGGGTGGCTCAGTCGGTTAAGTGTCTGACTCTTGACTTAAGCTCAAGTCATGATCTCGTGGTTCATGAGTTCAAGCCCCGCATTCAGCTCTGCACTCACAGTGCAGAGCCTGCTTGGGATTCTCTGTCTCTTCCTCTCTTTGTGCCCCTCCCCGAGCTTGCACTCGCTCACGCTCTCTCACTCTCTCGTTCTCTCAAAATAGATAATAAAAACTTTGGAAAAAATATATATATACCCAGAATACATTCTGAAAATGGCAGCCTCTTTGCTACCAGTTAATAATATCTTAGAAGGTGATTGTGTAGACACTTGAGACACTATTACCCTGCTGGCTATCACCTGTGAATGAATATATGTGAACCAAAATGGAAAACGTGTTCACCTTGAATAGAAAACATTAGCAGAGTTATGAGAAACATAAGGTAACTAGATCAAAGTCAATGATAGGTGATTAAAATAGTTAAAGGAATGCAGTGGTTTTTACATAAGAACAGACAGAAAAGACTGGGATTTGTTTGGAACCCAAGATTTGGCAAAGATATAATTACTTTCTAAATCTGATTTGTAGAGTACAGATGAAGGGTAGATTGGTTTATGTAGCAAATTCTGTGGTATCCTACCTTCTCATCACCACCCAGCTTACTCTAAAGTAAAAAAAAAAAAAAAAAAAAAAGACACTGCCTTTTAAAAGACCATACTCTTGTGGGGTGCCTGAGTGACTCAGTCTGGTTAAGTCTGACTCTTGATTTCAGCTCAGGTCATGATCTCCTGGTTTATGAGACTGAGCCCCTGTTGGGCTTCTGCACTGAAAATGCAGAGCCTGCCTGGGATTCTCTGTCTCCTCTCTGCCTCTCTCATGCTTGCACACACGTGGTTTCATGCTCTCAAAAAAAAAAAAAAAAAAAAAATGATACCTTTGTACCATTAACAGTCTGAAAGCATTATGCTTTTGAAATGGATCCATGTTAGGGTTGTTTGCCCCTAACCAGCTTACAGCTCGATTTTAAAAGACTGAATAGTTCAGTGGCAAGATACTGAATTTAATGGCACAGTGATCCGTGTAATTATCCTATATTCTTCAGAAATAGAGGAAATTGCAAGTAAGAAGAAAATACATAGACCTAGTATCTAGTAACCTCTAGTATCTAGAGGTTATTGTGGATTAATACTCGAGATGATTATGTTCTAGGGAGAAACTGTTGTGTCCATTTTAAGGTGCTAGGAATATGTGGCGATAAGTCCCCTATTAAAGATTGTATGTAAATTTCCCAAGATGGGAGATAATGATGTTTAAGGTTTTGCTGTTCCATGTCAGCAAAATCAAGACTTAGCAAAGATTGGGCCTTCATGCGAGGTCTGTGATCTAAATAATAAATATATTTGCGTAGCTCTTTACAGTGTATAAAAATGCTTTGACATACTGTGTGGAAGTGAAACTTCATATGGCTTGCTGGATGTTAACTTTTCTCTGCTTAGTGGGTATATAGTTTGAATTCCATTATTAATACATTTCTGACTCCTAGTTCTTTTCTGAAGCAGTCTCTTCATTTACTGTTAAGTATGCCAGGGGTGTCATGATCCTTTAGTTTTCGTAATTATATGTTGCTCTGACTTTTAGGACTGTGTTTTGACTAAAGATAGTTTTGTAACAATAGAGACTATATTATTGAACTGCTTTGCTTATTTATTTTTTCTTTTCTTTTTCCTTAGATCTGTTCTAAGGACCAAGATTCATTTGGGGGATGGTTACAGGATTGAACCATGATAGGCACTGAAATAAATTCAAAGTTGAGTGAAGCACCAGTCCTGGAAGGGGCGTAGTACTGTGCTTAAAGTGGTTGCTCTGATGTATGTTGAAGAATTTGGTGTCAGGTAACTTTTCAGGTTGCAAGGTTTAAGAGTGTTTTGTTCTGTTGTTCTAGGATTCTAGAGGAATTCATTCATTGGAGGCTTTGGGAAATGTTGCATTAGGTAATTTCTTAGTGTGTGCCACTAAGCATTAATCCTGAGATGATTTCTTGAAAAAGGGAGTTCTGACTCCAAATACATTCGTGAGAAGACTGTAACTAGATCCTTTCTTGGAGTTCCATAGTATAATCTTGTTCGTTGAAGCATTGTTTGCACTAGTTAAGTAAGAAACTGCTTAGGGGCGCCTAGGTGGCTCAGTTGATTAGGCAACTGACTTTGGCTCAGATCATGATCTCGTTCTGAGTTTGAGCCCCGCATTGGGCTCTTTGCTAACAGCTCGGAGCCTGGAGCCTGCTTCGGATTCTGGATATCTCCCTCCCGCTCTCTCTGCCCCTCCCATACTTACAGTCTGGCTCTCTCTCTCAGGCTCTCAAAAAAAAAAAAAAAAAAAGAATAAACCTTAAAAAAAAAAACAGCTTAAATATTCATGGGTAGGAGAGTGGAATCAGACAGTTTTACAGCAGTTAAGAAGGAACTGGGGCACCTGGGTGACTTAGTCGGCTGAGCATCTGACTCTTGATTTCGGCTCAGATCATTATCCCAGGGTTGTGGTATCAAGCCTGCATCAGGTTCCATGCTCTATATTCATTCATTCATCCATCCATCCATCCATTCATTCTCTTTCTCTCTCTTCCCCCACCTTTCCTCTCTCCCTCTGCCCCTTCCCCCACTGGGGCTTTCATCCTCTCTCTCTAAAAAAAAAAATAATAACAAAATGAACCAAATCTTGATCTTTCAACATGGATGCATCTCAAGAACACTAATTTAGAGAAACATTCCAGCATTACAGAATGAGAATGATGCATGCATCGTACGTAGTTTGTGTGTTTTTTGTTTTTTGGTTTTTTTTTCAATTTATTTCTGAGAGAGAGAGACAGTGTGAGAAGGGGAGGGTCAGAGAGAGAGGGAGACACAGAATCCGAAGCAGCCCCAGTCTCCGAACTAGCTGGCAGCACAGAGCCCGACGCGGGGCCCGAACCCACGAACCGTGAGATCATGACCTGAGCCGAAGTCGGACACCCAACCAACTGAGACCCAGGTGCCCCAGTTTGTGTGTTCTTTTACAACCATATGCCTTTACCAGCATATCTGTAGAGTATAAATTCATTTTATAAAGTCAAAAGGATTCATACCAAGCAAGTTGTGATATGGAGAAGTGATTGGGATTGGGGATGATGATCAAAGCATCCTTTTTAAGAAGGGAAATATTCACATATTATTTGTAATAAAAATTAAATACAAGTAAAATGCCTGTTAAGTGCTGAGAGGGCTACTTTTCCCTCATTGGAGATGCCTAACTTGCTAAGTATCAGTTCCATCTCTCTGTATATTAATTCAATCCATTGTATACAAGTTAAACTGCATTTTGAGCCCTGATTCCACAGACTAGGAAGAAACTGTTTTCAAACTATTCCATAATAACGTGACTATTCACACATTTTAAGGAATAAATGAAGTAATTTATACAGTGTAGTCTGTGCAAATTCTCAAGAGAGAGATTCCAGCTTATTGTGTTTGGTCCAAGAGTTCTTTAGGAGAGCAACAAAGAGAAGTTTGAACTTGGTTCTTGAGCCACTAGTGGAAGAGCTGAGAAGCAGTTAATCTGTCCTGCTGAGGGAAACGCTGCCATTCAAAACCTGTTAAGCTTACAGAGGCAAACCCCCTTTTGGTCTTTCCATTGTTGGCAATAATGCTGTTTCCAGTTCTGTATCATTTTCTTAATCCTGTTCTGTAGACCTGATTTTGACCTTTCTGAGTCAAACCTGAGAGCAGTGGCGGTTTTATTTGACTTTACCAGTCCCTGGGGATCTGTTATAACCTCTACATGTTACTGCCTTTAGTGGCCTAACTTCTTCCTGAACTCGTTAGCATGCAGTCCATTTGCATAAAAATTGGTAGTGATATTAGAGGATTCTTTACCAGAACACCAAGTGGAAATCAGTATAAATCAAAAGTGCTAATAAACAGGGTGAACTTCAGAAATGTTCCGAGCAGCTAGGCATCCTCCAAGGATGGAGGGGCTGCAGAGCATGATTATCTGGAAGTATGAAGCCTCTTGAACGCTCCACCCCCCCCCCCACGTGCATGTGCAAACATACACACACACACACATTTCTGCCTGATCAGCCTTACACATGGCAGTAGCTCATTACGTGTTCTTTGTCATGACTGCACCGCTTGGGGGACAGTTGGCCTTATCACCAGTGACCTCTTCATGGAATTTTGAGGTGGGGGCTAGGGTTGAGGATAAGGTACAGAAAGTGAAAGAAAGAACTTCATAAAGAAGAACTTGAGCACTGTAAGTCAAATTTTGCTTTTTTTTAGGGCGGGTGACTTCTTGTTTCTTCTCTCCCATGAGTATGATGGTTGTTGATTGTTTCCTAGTTTTTAATTGTTGCAGGAACGTATGTGTCTCAATGGTTTTTGATATATGGGCAGGTTTTCTTTATTTGGCCAGTTGGATTCTTCCCCTCTTTTGTGTCTGTGATTATAAACACCACCAAATTATTGTAGAATCAGTCAAGATTGTGGCCAGAATTGTGGATTTGATCTCTGTTTTTGGATACAGCTTAAAATTACCCAAGTAACAAGTTTATCAACATTCTTATATTCTTCATGATTTGATAAAGACCATTTAAATAAGTTCATTTCCTGTCAATATAAAATTATAGAAATGTTGAAGATGTCATTTCTTCTCAGAACAAGACTGAGAGCTTTTGGTGAGTTCTCTAATTTGGCTTTCTTGCCTTGGAAGTCCTTGGAAACCTGTTTTGAGAGCCTTCTAAATCCTGCATATTCCTGTCTTCCAGGATTTTTTTCTGGTCAAGCAGACAGCTCAGGATACAGAATCCAAGGATGAATGTTCACCGTGGCAGTGAGAGCGACAGGTTATTGCGGCAGGAGGCTGGCTGCCTAACAGATGAAAGCCCAGCTGCAGCACAAGAGAAAGAAACAAATAGCCCGGCTTCTTCTGGTCTTCAGAACCTTACTTATCCTCTCAGCCCCAGGAGCGATGGTATGACGCTTAGATCTTGACTTCATTTGGAGGGCTTTCCCACATCTGAGCACCCACTCTCCCCAGAAGGCTTTACTAAAGAAAATATCCAGCTGATTGGCTTAGCTTACAGACGTCACAGTTCTGTAAAGATGACCATCATGAAAAATCTCCACTTAATCAGTCTAGGACATCTAACATGGAAATGATAGTATAAGAGAAATTGTCATGGATTAGGAGTCAGAAGACAAATTCAAATTCTAGCTCTGCTACAATCATCTATAACCATGGATGAGCTCCTTAATCTTTCTGAGCCTTGGTTTCTTAATCTGGAAAACGGATATTAATCATCTTCACGAGACCAAAAGACTTTTTAGTTAATGGATGTGCAGGCTCTTGATAAACTGTTAGGCTCTTCTTAATGTTTGATAAAGACAGTGGCAACACTAATGATAACAACTACTGTTTATTGAGCGCTCACTGTGCTAGGAACTTTACTTTTTTTTTTTTTTTAATAAAGGGTAGCAAATCTAGACCATTGCCTGTTTTTTGTAAATTTTTTTAAATAATAGCCATCTTGTTTACATGAGGCCTATTTGTTTACATATGGCCTTTGGCTCCTTTTCTGCTACAATGCCAGAGACCATGGCCCACAAAGCCCAGAATATTTACTTTCTGGCCTTTACAGAAAGTTTGCTCGTCCCTGCTTTGATTAATCCTTGTATAGCTGAGGAAACAGGCTTCAGAAGCTTAGGAAACTTGTTCTGGTTCACACTGCTAGGAGGTAGGGGACTGAGATTTGAACCTGTGCCTTTCTGAGCAGGGCCATGCTCTTCTAGATAGGTCAGCTGCCAGCAGAGCAGAGCATGCCTCCTGTCCTAGAGTGTACCATTCCGGGGAATTGGTGCAGCGAGTCTCTCCTCCTACTGTCTCATTTATGCTGGGAGGAGCTTGCGGTGTCCTTCAGGAATCCGCCCAAATTGAATTGCTTCATTGCTGGGGGGGGCGGGAGTTCTAACAATCTGCGTTCTAAAAATCTGAATTGGTTTTTTAGAAAGGCACTTTGAATGCGAAAGCTAGTCTTGGTGAGTAAAGTGTTTCTTGCTATAAGCTTGCCTGTGGATTGTGTGAAGTTTGGCTCTTGATATGCAAACACAGGGCCACACTGAAAATTTGGCAAAAGTGTAGGATGTGAATCCTTAATACGTTTTTGATCGAGATTTTGGTTTCCTTTCCTCTAGAAGCAAATGTAGTTGGCAGGGTGTCGTGGGGAAGTATGGGGAAGTGAGTGTTCTCTAGCTCACAATTTATTTGGTTATCTAAGTGCTCCAAATCCTATAGGTCATGGACAGTAATCATGTTAATGAATTATTGTGTACAAACTTAAAGTACGTGAGGAATGGGACATTTGAAGAAAATGTAGAAGTGTTAATTAAGCTTATCCAATCTAGGTGTCAGGATATGCATATTGTTAACTCTGTTTTGGTATGTTTGAAATTTTTCCTTAAAAAATTTTTTTTAACTTACGTTAGGAGAACTGCCAATTTAAAAGAATCCTATAGTAATCCTTTATAAGTACTTCCCCTGATATTCTTCTGTGTATGTCCAGATTTCAGCTACAGCATTTAGTTTTAAGCCTTTTTTGCATGATACAGTATTAACACACTTTGAAGTGCTCTCACATACTTTAATTCATTTCAGTTGATAAAATAATCCTATGAGGGAGGTAGAGTGAACATTATTTTCATTTTAGAGAAATGAACAAGGTTTAGAAAATTAAATTATGTAAAGAAAACAGCTCTTTGGTGAAACTAGGACAGAAAACTGATGTTCCGGGAATGAATTCTAACCCAAGGCCACTTGCACTGGAACCTTTCTGCTGAGAGCAAGACTTGCCTATTCAAAAAATGGTGTTGGCAATTAGGATCCTTCTGTGCATAGTGAAAATACATTTTTATGTGACTTTCTAGCAAAAGTAATGAATTAGACAATTAGAGACTATCATCCCTTTGGGAAGTAAAATTTAGAAACATTTAGAAATTTTTGAATGTGAAAAATGAATGCTTTCTGCACACAGAGGCAGCAGTTTCCTTAAAAAAAAAAAAACAGGAAACATAATCGTATTATTTAGAGCTAGAAGTGGAAACAGAAGTAAAAAGTGATTGCCTCTGTGAAAGAAAACAGAGGAGGGCATGGAGTGTGGTAGGGCCTTGCTGGTTGTCCACAGACATTCTTTCGTGTTTAAATTTTTTTAAGCCATGCACGTAGTTTACTTTACAGTTTTAAAATCATTTGATTATAAAATGTGGGCATTACTCCCTTCATTCTCTCCTCCCCAACATACAAACCTGGAAAAAAGCTCAGGGTGGTCCAGTATGAGTCTCTAGTTTATTTTTCCATTATTTGTTTGAGGCAAGAGTTTTTTGCTTGTGACCACCTAAAAATTTCAGGGGGCGGGTATTGGGGTTTTTTTGTTTTGTTTTGTTGTTTTAAGAAGAGCAGGTTTATTCCCCCCCCCCAAGCCTTTTTGCTGTCAAGTTATTTTGGTTTGTTTGTATGATCTTTTAGACCTTTCACTTGACTATGCCTCTCAGCCAGCAAATCTTCAGTTCCCTCACATAATGCCACTTCCTGAAGACATCAAAGGCTCCTGCTTCCAAAATGGGAATAAACGGAACCATGAACCCTTTATGGCTCCAGAACGATTTGGAAACAGCACTGTGGGCTTTGGCAGTAACGTTCATTCCCAGGCGCCAGAGAAAGTGACACTTCTTGTAGATGGCACACGTTTTGTTGTGAATCCACAAATTTTCACTGCTCATCCGGATACCATGTTGGGAAGGTAATTGATGATGATTTCCTTCCAAATTCACTCTGTTCTCTCTGAGGAGAAATACCTGCTGTTTATCTTGCACTAGAATGAGGAAAAGAAGCACTGATTGCTTTTTTTCCTGCCTTCATATTTTTGAGAGACAGGGAGGGCAAGCTTGTAAAAAAACCTTATATCTTTTGATGATTTGGGTATGTACTTAATTTCTTTACAAAGCCAGTAGAGTAAAATGAGCCCCCACAAAAGGGAGTGCAGTCAGTTTGAACTATGGAAAATTATCTCTGAATCTCATTCCCTAGTCCTCAATAAACTCACTCTAGAGCAGAAGTCAACCTGATTTCTATTATCCATAGTTTGTATACTCACGAAAGTAATAATCTTCTCCGAGTTCCACATCAAAGATCTAGAGTTAAGGTGAGATCTAAGTTGTGTTTTTTTTTCCTTTTGTCTTTAATAAAAGATAGAATTAGACGTGTTCCACACGACATAAGAACAAAGGCATTTTACCAAAGAGTGTTTTGTCTGCCAACCATTAACCATTATGCTTGGCAGCAGGGTTGTGCTGTCATTTTCTAATGCCTCCATCACCATTCAGGTTTTCCAAAGCCAAATCTTTCTATCTGGCTGTTTTGTTGTTTTGTGTTTGTGCTCTCTTTGTGTTCCACTCTGTCTGCTGCTTTTAGACTATAGTCTTACCATCTCCTGACTCCAGCATTTTAGGGTTAGAGCTTAGGAAATGGAAAGAGCCTCCCAAGGAGGAGCACTGTCCAGAAATTATTCTTAGAGCCTGGGCTGGGAGTTAGGAGATTCTCTTTCTGGCTAACCACAGACTTTAACATGAGGAAGAGCGGATTGGGATAAGAGTAAAAACAAACTCGTGTATACATACAAACACTTGGCTTTTGAGGGTTTTCATCTACTTCAAAGTAGATCTTATGTAAAGATCGAACCTCACTCAAGACTTTGATGTAGAAATCAAAATGGACCACACTCATTTGTTGTTTTAGACTAAATGGAATCCAGCTATACAAATATATTTATATTTGAACATATACATACGGATTCATGATGATCCATTTTTGACCAGAACCAAACTTGTATATTTCTCAGACATCTGAATTTAACTAGAACAAAAATGCAACTAGAATATTAACACATTTTCCAAATTGGCCCTGTAGTTTATCAGGCTTGACTTCCTGTCCTCAGTCTTGGTGTCAGTACACTTGTGCTCTCCCCTCCCCCACCTTCCAAGTCCGTGTTAGTGTTCCCTCAGCACAGGCTGGCTCTTTGAGATAGATTGCCTCTGAAAGTAGTGATCACGAGAAGCAAGCAAGCATTTTCTGGGTACTAGATTAATAGATACTTGGGTGACGCCCTTTCTTTGAATCTCGGAATCAGTTGTTCCATGACCAGAGGCTCTGGTTCTTTATCGAGGTGGTTCATCAGCCAGGTCAGCTGAAGTTCTCTGTTCTGAGAGTTACTTAGGTTTGCCCTGTCCTGAGGTTACATACAGTGTGCATAAGCCTGGGCAGTGACTTACAGACGTGGGCCAGTAGTCACAAGGGGGACAGGCTGAGAGACTGCGAAGGGATTAGTGTTAATCCATGTCACTACCAGATAGATAACTCTGAGTTTAGGTCCTGCTGATGATAGATAGGGGAGGATTACATGGCATGTTCACTATTTTGATTCATAGCTGTCTTGGCTAGACTTCAACCAGAATGTTCCAGAAAAATGTCACCATTCTTTGAAGACACTTATCAAGATGGATTTCTTCTGTATGGCGTAGTGGTTTGAAAAGCATGTGATTTGGAGCCTTTTTCAGATCTTTGAAAAGCAGCCAGTTTAGGGTGGAGGATAACAGTTTTGAACGTTGAACAGCAGATTAAGGAAGGAAATGGCAGTGAGGCCCAATTGGAAACTCCTATCAGGCTGGCTGTAGATCCTGCCTGCCCGCCCTGTCCCTCACTCTGGTTTCCCATTCCACAGCTCAGATGTGCAGTGGGAGTGGTGAAGTCCTGGGGCCAGTTTTACTGGAGGGCGGGAGGATGGGAAAAGAGGAGTAAGAAAAAGTAAGATTTCCCTGTTCCCTCATGACCCCTGAGTTCATGCACAGAGCAGACCCCCCCTGAACTATGTCAAACCACTGATGAGCCTAATTACTACCGCCCCGGCCTACTTGACCTGACCATCACTAGAGCTAGTCCTTGGATTGAAGAGGGGCATCGCACCCAGAACTCCAGCATTACGATGTACCAGCAAAGGGAGAACTTTAACATCTGCACCTACTACTACGGATTCACCGATCACATTAGATGTTGAACAGCAAAACTGAGAAATACGGATACTGGCGTACTAGATGATGGTCATCAAGGGAGGAAGGAAACAGAGGTCAGGAGCGTGAGACACACTGTGGTCTTGAGCTGGCGGTGTGTAGGCAGGTTCCTCGGTGCTGGGAGGGCTGGAGAGGCAACCCTCACCCACTCCAGAGATTTCCCAGCGTGAAATCCCAGAAGCACCACAGGTACACCTGGAGGACTTGCTGCTTCATTTCTCCTTGCACCCAAATGCTGAAAGCGATTGCTGCCATGTTTTCTCTCTGGAGGGAGCTTCTCAAGAGGGGCTGGGTCCCACCACTGTGTATGTAATTTATGAGTTTTAAAAACTATGGGAACGTGAGTCTTCCCGAGTGAGGTGTAAAGGGGGCAGTCTCCTCTGTGAAGAACCCAGCTGGACTGCAGATGGTAACATTGTTGCCTGGTGTCTTTCAGAATGTTTGGACCAGGAAGAGAATACAACTTCACCCGGCCCAATGAGAAGGGAGAGTATGAGATTGCTGAAGGAATCAGTGCAACTGTATTTCGAACGGTGCTGGTGTGTAGGAACCTTTTTGTTCCTTCCTCTTCCCCAGGGGCAGGCATGGTCGGAAGCCTTGAGATCTCCATCCGATTGGGACTTTCGGGTCTGGAGTTCCGTTATTGCCCTTTCCCTCTTTATTTTCTATTGTGCTAACTTTTAAGTGTTTCTCACCTGTCCGGTATCGAGCTCAGTCAGGTATCAAGTGGCGATTACACTTGCCAGGAGAGCCACCAGCCACTTGGCTAGCTGCTAAGTGGGCCAGCTGGGTGGTAGTTCTAGTATCCTATCAGTTTAACAGAACCAGGAATGAACAGAGGGTTGAAGAGGTAATTTTCTTGTTCTTTGCCTACATTTCTCATTTTTAATCTATTTACAGGATTATTACAAAACTGGTATCATTAATTGTCCAGATGGCATCTCTATTCCAGACCTTAGAGATACATGCGATTATCTCTGCATTAACTTTGACTTCAACACTATCCGATGTCAAGATCTGAGTGAGTACAGGAGCACTCCCAGCTGCATTTGAGCACCTGGACTTTCAGTTTGCTTGAAATTGACTGATACTTTTTATTACTAGAGTTTTAAGCCTAAATTGAAAATCCTCTGCAGAGGCAGATACTGTGATACTGACCCCTTCCCTCCTCCCATGCTTCAAAGCAGTGAGGAAGTAAACAAAAGAGAACATGTGTTGTGTTCTAAATCTAGCTTGTCCATGAGTCACCAAGCTAATTGCTTCCCCTCCTAGGACCTGGCGTCTCAATTTTTTAAATAAATAAGGATGCTGATTCTTGGACATGAGTGAGACTTCCCTCATAAATTCAAACAGCATAAATTTGCCGGGTTATTCTTAGAATTATTTTTATCATTTTTTAAAAAAAAATTTTAAATTTCTTTTAATGTTTTCTACTTACTTTTGAGAGAGAACACAAGCGGGGGTGGGGGGGGGGGCACAGAGGGAGAGGGAGACACAGAATCCAAAGTGGGTTCCAGGCTCTGAGCTGTCAGCACAGAGCCCAGTGCGGGGCTTGAACTCAGACTGTTAGATCATGACCTGAGCTGAAGTCAGATGCTTTAACTGCCTGAGCCACCCAAGTGCCCCTTAATATTTGTTTATTTTGAGACAGAGAGCAAGTAGGGGAGGGGCAAAAAGAGGGAGAGAGAAAGAATCCCAAGCAGGGCCCCACACAGGGCTCCATCTCTAGGACCATGAGATCATGATCTGAGGTGAAATCACAAGTCAGATGCTTAACCAGCTGAGCCAACCAGGCGCCCTATTTTTGTCATAATTATTATTGTTTACTAAGTGCTTTATAGCTGTGAACTTGCTTAATTCTTACAACAAGTTAGCCCTGAAAGCTGGGTGATATAACCCCATGTAACAAATGAGAAGACTGGAAATTAGCTTGCTCAGAGCTCTAAGCAGTAAAGCTGGGATTAGAACTGATTGACCACAAGCGCCATTTTCTTATCTCCTAGCCTTCCTGAAATTATTTTAAAAACTATTCTTTGAGGTTTGTGTTACATTTGCCTGCATATTCCATAAAGTTCTCTAGACTTGTGGTTTCCTTCCTGAGTCTAGCACACACTTAGAACTGGTCCCTTGGTGTCATCAGACTTAGGTTATTCCTCTTCTGTGGTCCTGTGACTCCATGACATTGGGGTCCAGAGCATCTTCGGAAGAGGTACCACAAAGAGTCATCTCCAAACGACAGTTGTAGCTCTTGTAGAATTAATGTGTACGGTTTGAGGTAGTACAGCTAATGGAAGTGTATTTGTTCAGAAAGCTTAGGGATTATTAAGCATGAGGAAGTTAAAGAGTAATGGTATGTGAGACACTTAACAAGATCAGCTTAATTAGCACCTCAAAGCAAGACACAGCTTCTGCCTTTAAAATGGGCTGCCTCTCTGAAACTTCTCTGGGACAGCTGCCGTTACCTCATAGTCTTTTCCACTTGGGTAATCTCTGCATTTGGGCAGACAGGACGTTCACCTGCCTTTTCTCTCCCCAGGCGCTTTACTCCATGAGCTATCTAACGACGGCGCCCACAAGCAGTTTGACCACTACCTTGAAGAGCTGATCTTACCCATCATGGTGGGCTGTGCCAAGAAAGGGGAGCGAGAGTGCCACATCGTCGTGCTGACGGATGAGGATTCTGTGGACTGGGATGAAGACCACCCCCCTCCCATGGGGGAGGAATATTCCCAAAGTAGGAGCCCCCTGCACGGTGTACATGTTTTCAGCAGGAAACATGCCACCCAGAGTAGCAGCTCGATCCTACACCCACCGTGACCCAATGTGACTCTCACTGTTGAGCTGGCAGTGAGCACACTCACCTGGATGATCACGTCTAACTTTTATGCTGCTTATGTGACATTATTATTCCTCCCACTTCTGTCCCTGGTGTCTAATACTGTGGCAATATACAGGCGATACTGAGGCCATTAATCGGTGGTGTCATTCTTCTCTCCATTTGTTTCATTCTTAACCCTTTTTTTTTTTTTAAATGCTTGTTTAATTTTGAGAGAGAGCATGAGCAGGGGAGGGAGAGAGAGAGAAGGAGACCTAGAATCTGAACTCCAGGCTCTGAGCTGTCAGCACAGAGCCTGATGTGGGGCCGAACTCTCAAAGCACGAGATCTTGACCTGCGCCGAAGTCAGATGCTTAACCCCAGGCCACCAAGGCGCCCCAAAATTCAGAAAGTACAAAAGGTTATACATTGAAAAGTCTTGATCCCATCCCTGCCTCATCTACCCAATTTTCCTTCTCAGTTTCTTTTATATCTTCCCAGTGTATTCAGTGCTTGTATGTAACCAGTTATATACATGGTGTTTCCTTTTGTTTCAAATGATATGCTATTCTACAGACTGTCCAATACCATGTCTTACATAAAAACCTTCCACCGTCTTTTTATAGTCATATGGTATTCCACTGTGTGGCAGTGCCGTAATTGATTTAACTAGCTCTGGTATTGATTTAAGCTATAAATTTCAAATGACTTTGCAATAAATAACCTTTTTTTTTAATGTGTTATTTCTGAGAGAGAGAGACCGAGAGAGACAGTGTGAGCAGGGGAGGGTCAGAGAAGGAGATACAGAATCTGAAGCAGGCTTCAGGCTCTGAGCTGTCAGCACAGAGCCCGACGCGGGGCTCGAACCCATGAACCGTGAGGTCATAACCTGAGCCGAAGTTGGACGCTTAACCGACTGAGCCACCCAGGCACCCCAATAAATATCCTTTTAAACATAGTCTTTTCACACGTGTATATCTCTATAGAAAGATACCTGTAGAGAGGTGCTTGGCTGGCTCAGTTAGTAGAGCCTGCAACTTCTGATCTCGGGGTTGTGAGTTCAAGCCCCATGTTGAGTATAGAGATTACTTAAATAAAATCTTTCTTAAAAAATTTTTCCTAGAAATGGAATTTCTGTGCCAAAGCATTGTTCCTTTATAATTTTGATATATGTTGCCAAGTTTTCCTCCACAGAAGTTGAACTATGTTACACTCTCAAAACAACATGACAGGTTTGTTTTCCACACCATCCCCAAAACAGTGTTTCATTAAACTTTTATCATTGCCACTCTGGTAGGTAAAAAATTGCTTCTCATTTGAAAGTTTTAATCTGCATTTCTCATTTCATGATCAAGACTCTCCCCATCTTTTCGTTTTTAAGAGCCATTTTAATTTCCTTTTCTATAACTTTATTTCTGCCTTTGCCCATTACAAAATGGATCGTTAGACTTTTACTCAGTGATTTCTGAAAGCTCTGTGACCACTCTTTATATATTAAGGAAATTAGCCCTTTGTAATAAGAGCTGCAGATATTTTTCCCAGTTGATTGTCTTTTTAGTGTTGTTAAGGTGGTTTGGCTACACAGAGGTGTTTTTTATGTACTAAGGTATCAGTTTTTATTTTATGGCTTCTGACTTTTATGCGGTACCCAGAAAGGTTTTCCACACCCTGAGACGATAAAAATTTCTCATGTGGTTTCTTTCTTATGTTTGATCTATTACTTAACATTTAATCTGTGATCCAACTGGATTTTTTTTTTTTTTTTTTTTTTTTTTTTTTTTTTTTTTTTTTTTTTTTTTTTTTTTTTTTTTTTTTTTTTTTTTTTTTTTTTTTGTTTTGGAAGTCTTTATTCCATGACTAACCCAATTTTTCTTTTTTCCAGTTCTTTATAGCTCCAAGCTCTATAGATTCTTCAAATATATTGAAAATCGTGATGTCGCTAAAACAGTGTTAAAGGAGCGGGGCCTGAAAAACATTCGCATTGGAATTGAAGGTAATAAACATCCCAGTTAGTATACTGCTCACTTGGCTCACGGAGCAGGTTGTACCTATGGGCACAGCTTATGTTCTTAAAACTCAGCTTCCAGAGGACCTAGAGAATAGGCACATATGAAAACCACATTCCTACCCCTTTGAACGATTCCTGTTTTTATTTACCCTTACATTTCCTTTTCATCTTATATCTAGTCGTAAATGATTTTTTTTTTTTTTAATATTTTATTTCTAGGAGACAGAGAGAGAGAGAGACAGCGTGAGCAAGGGAGGGTCAGAGAGAGAGGGAGACACAGACTCTGAAATAGGCTCCAGGCTCTGAGCTGGCAGTCAGCACAGAGCCCGACGCGGGGCTCGAACCCACGAACCGCGAGATCATGACCTAAGCAAAAGTCGGACACTTAACCGACTAAGCCACCCAGGCGCCCCTAGTCATAAATGCTTTAAAAGAGCTGCAGGAATAAGTTCCAGCTTACTGCTTCGAGACAAAGAGCAGTGAGGGCTAAGGACACTGGTGGACTCCCCAGGTGGGAGGGCCATTCCACCATGTCTTGGTGAGGGTCTTTTTGGGATCTGGAAGGGTCCTTCTGAACCAGCCTGTAGCCTGGAGACTCAAAAGTTTAATTTTTTCCATCACACACCTTTGAGGAATGTCTGTATGTGTTGATAGAACTGCTATAAATAAATGGTCATGAGCAGTGACTCCCAACCGGTGGTCTCCACGGAAGGGTCTCAGACTCTGATCCTCAGAGAATGCCGAAGCCATTCTAGTTTCCCTTCCATGAGTGAGTATGGTTTTATTCTTGCTCAGTCTTGCCCACAGAGCCCAGCCCATCAGATCTTCATTGTGTCTGACTTAGGTTGGAATTTCAAGTTGGAAGAGATTTTTGAGATTAACAGTCTCTTTCCACTATGTCACTCCTTTGCCACTGGGAACCCCTGAAGCAGGGTGATAAGGATGAGTCCATTTCCCAGAGGAGGCCATCAACTGCTCTACCATTAGAATATTCTTCTAGAAGATCTAGTAGATCATTTCCTCTCTCTCCTGTCTTCTTTCTAGTTCTAGCCTCTGAAGCTACTCTGAGTAAGATTTCTCCTATTTCCATGTAATAGCCTCTCAGATTTTTTAGGCAACATTCCTGTTTTTTTTTTTTTAGGCTACACATTACATACCTTCTTAACTACCTCTCCTACAGTGTGTTCTCTGTGCAGTAGAATTAGAGGAGTGGAGTTAGCTGTGGCTCAGCAGTAGTTCTGTGGTGTTATTACCAGGAACTAACAGCTTCTGAAATTACTCACTGTGCCATTAGAAGGGATAGAATTTTTGTTACTTCCTTTCCGAAGGATGAGACCTCCTCACCTGGATAGGCGCGAAGTGCACATGTAGGGGATTAGGAGTTGCAGAGCACGGTCAGAGGTCGTTTCCCCAGTGGTTCTCATGCACAGTCTTTGAATTTGGGAGGAAAATGATGTGGTTAGGGAAGGGAAGGGAAAGTATGGAAACTGGAGTGAGCAATTTCCTAGAGTCGTGAGCGTGGCCTTTTGCTTTATTTCAGGTTATCCCACTTGTAAAGAAAAAATTAAGAGAAGACCTGGTGGCCGGTCTGAAGTAATCTATAATTATGTGCAGCGCCCCTTTATCCAGATGTCATGGGAAAAGGAAGAAGGGAAGAGTCGTCATGTGGATTTCCAGTGTGTCCGAAGCAAATCCCTCACTAATCTGGTAGCTGCTGGAGAAGGTGTCTTAGAGGACCAGGAGATCCTAATGCACCACCCACCCCAAGTGGATGAACTTGACCGGCTGAATGCCCCACTTTCTCAGATGGCTTCTAATGACTTTCAGGATTAGGGCCAGCTGTGGACACACCCTCTTCAGAGCTCCTCTTTCTGGGGCGCCCACAGCCGGTCCTCCCCGTGGTCTGTCTCCCCTGTGTGGGAGACCTGCTTCTCCATCCCTTGCCCTCCCTTCACAGATAACGTGTGTCCTTTTCCTTACTGAGAAGTCTGTGCCTCCAGCAGGGGATGAAGAGCACTCACTGGTAAATAAGATACCAGCTTCGCAGTGGCCCTGGTAACTTGAACTTTTTGGGTCTGGTGCTGTTTACTGAGTCTTTGCATAACTGCAAAAAGCAGGAAAGGAAGTCAAGACTCCTGTTGCCTCATATTCATCAAAGCAGTCCTCATCCTTTATACTCTGTTCTTGGCTTTTGTTTTGTTTTTTTTTCATACCAGGCAAATTAATGACAGCAGCAATGGGACCAGACTTTAAAGAGAGACAATCTCTAGCTTCCACAACCAGGCGCTAATGGGATTCTCATTAGGGATTTAATGAAGATGCCATTCCTGGTGGCCTCTGTGCCCAGATTGCGTCCGGAAGACCTAGGCTCTCATCAGAAAGTCCAAAATGAAATTTCATAAGAGTTTAAATTCAGTTTTGTTTTTCATTAATGCGATGAATAATTCGAAACCACGGGAACTCCAGTAATAGCATAACAATGTTTATGAAACCTTTTTAGGTTCGAAGTTTTTGAGCTTACACAAATCAGTTATTTGGAATTATCCTTTGGAGTGAAATTCACAACTCAAGTAGAAGAACCTCTCCAAATCAAGCCACTTTGATTATCCCTGCTCGGAATCTGGTGTGAAGCCCCAGGCCTTCCCCTTAGGGCAGCACATTGCCGTGGGTGTGGCTGGGAAACCTTAAAGGCTTTCAGGAGATAAATTTCCCAGCAGCGCTCAGTTTCTCAATGGAAAGACTTCTAAAAGCCCGGAGAAGGGGACATTTGGGGTGAAGCTGAGTGGGGAAGAAACATCACCTCACAGGCTCGGTCTCCGTGCAGGATTTTTCTTGGTATATTCTTTTCATACTATGAACTTTTTTTTTTTTTGGATATCAGGATACTTGTTTTTGAAGTAGCCAGTTACACTGCTCACACTGCGTAAAAAACCATACTACTGTCATCCCCAAAGCAAGGATGAGTGGAAGTGATATTATGCTTAGTAACTTTGTTCGATCTGTCGGTTCTATGTTAATAATGCATGATGTGGGACAAACGAGATCACTCCCCCGAAGTACTGACCCATTTCCCCTCAAGTCCCCAGGCTAGTAGCAGAGCTAAATTTCAAGTCTAGAGCCAGATGTTAAGTGTCTGGGGAGTTTCCCATTTTGTGGTAAAGGTCGGTCTTATCACCTACCCAGAACCTTTACTCTTCACAAATTTCAGTGAGGTACATAGTTTCCTTCAAGCTCTTTCAGATAACATGACTAGTTTTCTTAAATTCCGTTCCCATAAGATCCCATAGGACAAGGTAGAGGATTTCATCTTGACTGTCCTAGTCCTCCAAAAGTCCAGTCAGATGGATGTCAAAAGCTGCTCTTTCCATGCTTTAAGAACCAAGAATGTTCGTAAGAAGTGTGTTCTCTGTGCATGGAACCAGCAGCACAGTGGAAATCAATTCTGTTCATGACTCCCAAAAAAAAGTAGTAGTAAGGAGTTAAACTGAGCCATCTCCCACCTACAGAGTTCTTCTGACTACCACTGGCATCCAGTTTGTAAGGCTGATGGCAAGGATTAAAGCTTAGGGTCAGTGTTTTTTGTGGCCAGAGGGTACTTTTAGGTCTGTGAAACTCATGGACTCATTTGTCAGGTTTGGCTTTGACCTTAACAGTACTACATTCATACCCACTAATTGACCAGCCCAGATAATTGTTTAATGGTGCTTCCTTTATGCTGATCAGTTGATTTCCATGCCATCACAGAGGAGGTTTGAATTAACTGTGTAGTCTGGTAAGTATAACTCCTCTTATACAGCTTATGTATTAACCTGTAAGTGTAAATGTGCTGCAACTAATATTCTAAAACTCCGTAGTTCTTGCTGAGGTAAACAGCCAGGCAGGAAAGTGTGGCATGTGTTCAACACGTGGCTCTGTGTAAATGATTCATTTCTTCAGGCTTTCCAGAAGTAGGTCTGTCTTCTCCCCAGACTGGGTTAACGTGCTTTTGGCTCCAACCTATGGGGTGAGTGAGCTTCAAACCTGTATCGGCAAATCTGCCAGTGTCCCTAGATGGTGGTAACAAAGGGAAAAGTGGAGCTTACAGGTCCCTTCTTGGGGAGAGGGAGGTTTCTCCTGCACCTCCACCCTCCCAGCCTGGAGCTCAGCATCACTGTAATTTGGTGGCTCCCCTTAGCCATAGCTGCTTGTTCCCGGGGCCAGGACATTCCATAATGGCAGGACCACGCGTTCCCTGCAGGGACAGTGGCTGGGTTGCCGTCAGTCCCTTCAGAGGCCGTTACTGGCCAGCTGGGTAAGAGGTATTATCTAATAAAGGTGGAACTCAGGTTTGGTGTTTTTTGGTTTTTGGTTTTTTTTCTAAGTGCCTAAATAAGTAAGCCAGGCTGTTTATATAGAACCATCTTCATAATAAGATGGTTTTTGTTCAGACCGCCTTACTCAGAGGTATCTCAGCAAGCCAAGATAAACCTGAATTTGAGGTTTGGAATCTAAGTTTCTTAATGCATCATTACCATGTATTTTTGACTAGGAAACATTTGGCATTGAGCTGGAGAGTGGGCAAAGAGCATTAAAATGTGTCTGGTGAGATTACTTAATGGCTTCTCCAAAGTGGAGGAAAAGTATCGAAAAGACCGCAAAAATGGTAAGGAAACTAGAAAGTAGCTAGATTTACTGCACAATTTGTAACAGCCAATATTAAGTTAAATTCCAGGAAACCAGTATGATACATAATGTATACAAGTCTGAAAATACTGTGGAATAAGCCCAGGAAGGATGGATGTATTTGCAGAAAACAATCAGAGCAGAGGCTTTTTAACTCATTGTCAAAGGGTGATAAGGAAATCTTTTTTATGAAGTCAATAGAAAGTTAAAAATCAAGGGATTTTAGTAATTTATTCAGTGCCACTTCTTGCCATCATTTTGAGATTGTCCAAATGGGCATAAGAGTTCAGAAAGGGAATCTGATGCCTTCACTGGTAGGGATGGAGCCACATTCGTGCTCTGGGTGGGATCACCTCTGCAGAAGAACAGTACATTTTTCTCTTAAAGGCAAAATGCTTGTAGGTTTTACCTCTTTATTTTGTATTTACTCTGAAAGTTGCACTTGTTCACCAACCAGTGTTTACGAAATCCTGTATTTGGGATGCTTTTTCTATAATAAAATATTATCATTTGTGTCCATGTTGTTTTTTAGCAGAAAATACAAGTCAAGATGTTGAATTAAAAGGGACTGAAAGAAGTAGCTCCTTGAGTGCCCAGAACAGAGCCTCTCCCTCGTGTGGGGCCTTGGGGTCACTTTGAGCCTGTGTGTGTGCCTTTCCCGCCCTATTTCTTTAGAACTCCAAGGTTTCCAGAACCCTGGTAGTTTACCTTCTTGAATTCCTGGTTAACTTGAATTCAGGACCTCCTGAATCCTCAAATCCAACCAAGTAGGACCCCACAAAGCCAAATGTAAGTTTGAAAGGTAAGAAAACTCACGGACTTTATGTTCTGGTTTTGGTTTAAAACCAGTGAGGAACCATGGCCGGAATGAGAGGCCCCCCCGGGAGCACTGCTGTAGAGCTGGCGGCTCCTCCTCTGGTCTCTGCGGTGTGGCCTTACTCTAGGCCCGTGTCTGTGGAGCTTCCTCAGCTCACTTAACCCCGGAGCTTACCGGTGATAAAACTTTTAAAAGGGGGGCTAAAGCCACCACCTCCCTAGCAGGCCTGCCTTTATTGGTGCAGAGGTTAAGAACATGCTCTGAAGACGTGGCCCGTTAGGTATATTCTGTGGCAAGCACTGCAGTGATCCGGACACCCTCTTCAAGGGGGGTTTTATAACCGGGGAAACCTCGAGCAGTCCAGGCCACTCAGGACACCCTGAAGGATGGAGTAGCCAGTTTTTGCCATGAGTGTTCACAAGAGGATTCTGGAAGTGACCCATGAACCAAAGGGTAAAGAATGAAAATTGTCATTTTGGATCCATGAATATGCATAGAGGCGGCAGTCCAGGCCAACTCAACTCTACGAGCAAAGGTGAACCGCTGACAGCATGGAAGATGGGGTGATGCAGAGATGAAGCCAGAGTAAGGAAGGACTCTCGTATCTGAAAGCTGTCTGGTCTCCGTGATCGAAACTACTGGGAGCCCTAAAGGGTTTTTCATGTATGAGAATGACCTGGTCAGACTTGAAATTTGAAAGAATTTCTGTGGCAGCAGGGAGGGCAGTAGACTTGAGAGAGAGCAGGGACAAAGGTCAGCTAAGAGGCCACTGCAGTACACTCAGTAAGAAATAATGAAGGCGCCGCTGGGACAGATGGATGCATCCCGGAGTTGTGCCTGTTTACTGACAGGAACTGTGTAAGAAGTTTCCAGCTGAGGGGTGCCTGGGTGGCTCAGACAGTTAAGCGTCTAACTAGTGATTTTGGCTCAGATCCTGATCTCTCAGTTTGAGTTCGAGCCCCACGTCAGGCTCTGAGCTGACAGCGCAGACAGAGCCTGCTGGGGATTCACTCTGCCTCCTCTGAGTGTGTGTGCGTGCTCGCTCTCAAAAATAAATTGAAAAAGGTAACAGACGTAAGAGGAGCTCCGTCTGGACGGCTTTTCACCTGAGCCTGAGGGGGCCTTCCAGACAGTGGTGTCTAGCAGGCACTTGGCTCCGCGGTCTAGAGTTCTGGGGATGGGTCTCGGAAGTCGGTCACTTTGAAGACCTCACCACAGAAATGGCAGTTGAAGTCACAGTGTCGGAGAGATCACTGAGATCACATGAACAAAACAAAGGCAAAGGCATTGCTCGGAGAAGCACCAGCATTTGGGTGCTAGCAAAGGAACTACCAAGTAGTTAGTCCGGTGGGGAGAGAGGTTTGGTTTGGCTGTAAGGCCGTGCGTGTACAGCGGGTTGGTCAAGATGAGGCCCGAAGGGAAGCCAATGGATGTGGCAGTCAGGACACCAGGGCCGGGAGAAAGGACTGTGCAATGGATACTAGTAGGCTTCATGCACAAGGTAATTAATAAATACAAGGTAATTAATGTTTCATACAAGGGCCAGAAGTGAGGTGAGCGAGGTGAAGTGGGAGGGGGAGACGGGGAAGTGACACGGCAACTGCGGTGTCCAGAAGGAACGCCGGCTCCACGCCCCCGCCACACTCTCGGACTGCTCGCTGGCCTCTGCCGAGTCACCGAGTCCCCGCTACTTAACCTCTCCCGGAAGCTCTGCTCAGCCCCGCCCCCTGCAGCTTCAAGTCGGCTTCACAGTGCCGTGACACCGGCGCTGAGGTCGCGACCGTACATCTGGCGCTGGGTGCCAGTAAGCCACCTGGTGGAAATTCCCAAGCTGCCCGGCAGGCTCCCTGGTGCGCTCCCAGAGGGCCTGGCGCCGTGCTCTGTATGTGACGGACCTCAGCGTTATGTGGGCAAGGGGTTTTCTCTGACAACGTGCCTGAACAAGCATCGTGGAGGTGGCTCAGTCAGCGCTGGCTTTAGAGCTCATTCCAGGGAAGACACCTACTGTTCACTGAATACTTTCTGCGTTCCAGAAAAAAATACCATCTGGGTTAGACATGGAGGGCCAGGAGAGACAAACAGGAGCAAGTGGAACCCAAACTGCTTTCCAAGGAAACGACTCCAAGAGGCAGCAGCAGGTGCGGCAGACGACTCCTGTTCTGCCGTATAGAGGAGTCCTGAACCTGCCATCTGCTATTCAGAGCCTGAATACTAACCCTGAAGGACTCCTCCGTAGCTAACTTTTGAAGGGAATGGTAAAAAGAGACCGGTCCGGGGGGGCACCTGGTGGGCTCAGGCGTTAGCGCATCCCATTCCCGATCTCAGGGTTGAGCCCAAGCCCCACCCTGGGTGTGGAGCCTATTTTTACAAAATTAAAGAAAAATGGGGACGGAAGAAAATCCCGATGCACTCCTGAATCAAGAGGAGACTGAATGCCAGCAGCACTGTCCCATTTCCGTATGCTGTACATACGTCCTGTCTTCTAACTCCCCTGCGAGAGCAGGAAACAGCTATCTGTGCACAGGACCAACCCTGAGCCAACGGTTCCTGACCTGTTTCCTGAAACCCTTACGCTTTGCAAAGACGACACACACTCTGGCTGCAGTTCTAACCCTGGATGGCCTCTGCTGTCCCGCCTCTTTCTGAGGCTCCTCTCCCTAACCCAGGGGCGGATCCGGTGGGACTCCTGCCCTGGTGGACCTGGAGGGTAGAGAAGTCCCCTCCCGGGAGGCTGGGAACTTCCCCGTAGACCCCAGACCCGGTAAACAGCTGAACAAAGGGCGCCTTGTCAGCAGCTCTGCCCCTGGCTTAGCTGTGGGGGGAGAGCCCTCCGTGTAGCCCAGCACACGCTCAGGGCCAACAGAAGCCTGTCTCCTTCTACAAACACCAATTCAAAAGACTCGTTCTCAGGGGACAAGAAAGCAGGTCCCAGCCTCCCTGAGACAGGAAAACCCTCTGCCTGAATCCAGGGATGCAGTGTCCCGTGGGCTGCAGGCAAACGGGATAGAGGAAGCCATTGGCACTCTGCCGCTGGGAGTTACAAGCCACGCTTGCCTTAAAACACCTCGGATTCACGCTGTTTTCACACGGTTTTATTGAGAACTTTAAGATGTGGGCACTTCCCCCAAAACTAATCCCCCACCACCACCACTCCCCACACACAGTCACTGCTCCTATCCGCTTCTCTCTAGTGCACTGACCACACACACTCGCAAAACCCCTGGGGACCAAAACGTCAGCTATTTGGTGACACAAAAAACACTACCAGTTACACAAAAGAATCTCATTTACTTCCTTTTCACTAACAGACCATGAATGAAAGATTAAGGGGCAAACGTTACCTTTATCCAAAGTGAATACTTCCCTATATATTTTTTTTCCTTCTAAGACATTAAAACCCAAAACAGTTTCATTTACTAGCGTAACTCTGATATTACCCCATTTTTCCTCTCTGAATGGCTAAGCTAGGACATATTGTCAAGTGGCTCTGAACCTCAAGCCTGGCAGAAAGCAGACTCCTGGCTGGAGCTCGGCCACGACGCTTGGCGACAGGCAAAATTACCGCACAGGTGCAAACGTTGCTTTCAGAGTTATCATAAATTTTAAAATAATGCATTAAAATGGAGCCTCCACGTTTTTCTGATGCGGCAAAATTCCTCTAAAGGTGGTGGCAGCTGTGAAAGAAAAGGCACTTCGTGCTACAAGTCCGAGGGTCTCTCACGAGAACGCGGCGGCGGAGGCCTGGCCAGTCAGAGCCGCAGGCTACCCTTTCGGGTGGAGAGAGGCACCCCCGGGAAGGCATCTGCAAAGGAAAAGTTCGTAATCGTGATTCCAAGGCAAAACGGTTACTTAAATGGGAGAGAACGACAGAGAGAGAGGGCGGTTGCGTCAGGACTGAGGAGTAAACATCACACGGATTCACAGGCTGGCTCTGCGCTTTCTACCGGGCTGCTTCCTTCAAGTCCAAGGAGGTTCCAGAGACCAAGCAGGAGAAGCACCTTAGCCAAGAGGGTTCCAGACCTCCTGCCTCTGCCCGGACTCTCCCTGCCGAGTTCCCGCTGGCGGCTGTCACGGGTCCACGACGACGCCCGTCTTAGGGATTTTCCGATACGGCCATGAAGGGACAGTGACGGTTTTCCGCGTGACCTGGCATCCTTGGCAAGGCTCCGTGACTTCCAGGCCGTCTCAGAGCAACAAGAGATGGAGCTGGTGTCCCCCTTCAACACTCAGAAAAGCAGCGGGAGTATCTGAGGCGGGCGCGAGGGGAGACTCGCCGGGCCGAGGGTCTGTATCCTAGTACCATAAATAAAGTGCACCGTGAGTGGTGGCTGTCCGGCCACCCGCCCGGCCACCCGCCCGGCCACGCAGCCGCGGCACAGAGAGAACTGCCTCCCGCCCCTCCGAGGACAGGGGGTGGTGTCTCCTTCGGCGAGTGCTGGCGCCGAGGCTTTCGTTATTGCTTTATTTCCTCAGCACGACGGAACTCTGAGCTGTCACGGAGAAGAAATACTTAGTGGGCTTGGCAGAAAGCACATCTGTCGCAAAAATCACAGAAATTGGCTGATCTTCAGTAAGTACGTGTTACAATCTCAATGATGTTTGAGGATGGCTGTTTTTCTCCTTCATTCTGATGAACTTAGGAAAACAAGTTTTTTAAAACCTCTATCAAATTGGCTCACGGGGCTTCTAGAGCAGCAGTACGGCTGTTTACGGCCGATGCAGCAGAAATGGTCGTCTTTGTCCGACAGGTTTTCCGACGCGGTGTGGGAGAGCCTCCACCTATATCACACGGCGGGAGTGCGCCGTGACACACTGGCGGGTTCCATAAACTTCTTGGAAACTCAAAAGAGCGTGTGAGAGGAAAACCGCGATGTTGTACAAAGAACTCTGCTCCATTTAGGGTTCTAGTTCAAGGGTACTATTTTGCTGCTTTCATGTAGGAAGGTATTGCCCCCCGAGCCGTCAGGCCCTCAAAGCGCTTGTATGTGTAATTGATGAAGACCCAGTCTTTGTTCTTGTAGTCAGTCTCGGGGTGATTACTTGTAGCCACTGGGAAAGAAATAGATGCGAGAGTTGATTCACGGCCTTACCCGAATGGACTACTCAGTACTGAGGACCTGACACTCTGAAGAAGATACCAGAGTTTCTATTTGGGAAGAATTTGTTTTTCACTCTGCGAGTTGTCTGCGTTTATTTGCCTATGTTCTTTGAACCTCCTACTTTTCACAGATACAAGGTTTATTTTCCCCACTCTGTCATTTCAGATTATCTAACCTTTAATTTCATAAATAAAAAGAGAGAACAAACCTTTGTGATTTACTCATCCAGATCAAACACAGGCTTGTATTCATGCTCTGTTCGACAAGGCGTCGCTGCTGCCAGCACTGGCGCTGGAAAAACCCTCATAGAACCGGAAGAACTGAGGTTCCTCTACCTGACTTGTAAACACAACCCAGAATGGGGGCGGACATAATGTACCTATAAGGCAGGAGGAGGCAGTGCTGGTGATATTACCTGTTGGCTTAAGGATGTCAGATTCTGGAAACTCATCGAAGTTTGAGGTGTCATCAATGCTTTTGATTTCGATAGATATCGCAGCGGGTCTCTCTCTGCCAAGAACAGACACGTCAGAAATGACCGTGGTCAGTAATCACATGGATCATAGCTAATGAGGTCTTTCTCCAAAAAAGCCCCCAGGTCAGGGCACCCGGTGGCTCAGTCGGTGAAGTGTCCGACTCTTGGTTTCAGTTCAGGTCCTCATGGTGCGTGGGTTTGAGCCCGCCTCGGGCTCTGCTCTGAGCCCGGTTGGGATTCTCTCTTCCTCACTCTCTGCCCCTCTCCCACTTGTGTTGGCTCGCTTGCTCTCAAAATAAACTTAAAAAGCCCCCTGGTCTGACCTGGGAAGACTACCTGCTCGCAGGGAGCGCTGACTTTCTCTGAGAAGCCTGGGACACTGCCACGCCGCCTGACCCACCCAAACAAAATGAAAAAATACAAGTAACAATTATTCACAGCTGGGAAGAAAGACAAAAACAATGAGGAAAAATTAAAATCTAAACTGAATGCACTCCCCTCACGGCCTGCCCTGTCTATAAAAAGAGCAACTAACCTTCTGGGTGCTCCCTCATGAGACGCTCTGCGGGTCCTTCTACCAGAGCTTGTCAACAAATAAAGAAGCTGAGGCAGAGGGAAAACTCACAAGAATGCAAATCCTAACACAATGAAACATGACCTGTCTCCACCTTCTGTTTGGCAACCCACCAAGGTGAGTATAAGGCCCGGACAGTGGCAGGCGGTGCTGGACTTGCTGCCACTGGCTGTGGTCCACGACCGCCACCGTGGCCACCTCCATCCACCTCCCACCCCACCCCCTCCCCCTTCCCCTCCTTTCTTCTGCATCTCCCTGTGGGCGGGCAGCCCTGCTGGTGGCCCCCATTACTAGAGAAGTTGGTGGGTTCTCAGTAAGAGCAAGGGCAACGTGCTTCTCGGGTGCTCCCTTCACCATGAAACCCGAAGTTCACTGCACTCTGGACATAACTGCTGGCCTCCCCATATCCCGTGGCCCATGGCTGACAGGAAGCCCCAGCTCCCAATCCTCACCATGAACAAAAAGTAAGGAGAGACCCTGAATCTCTGAGAAGCTCTCTTCCCTTACACAGCTTACCGATGATAGTGTTTCTAAATTAGTATTAAGCTAATTACAGACTTTCTGAAATAATCCCGAAAACTTTATGGATATACCTGATATGTTCCCAGTCAACGCCTTCAAAAAAAGAGTTACTCTTGATTTCCTCTACTCCAGGGGCTCCAATTCTATGTTCCCACTCACAGCAGAATCTGGAAAACACAGAGGCCTTTCAGCATACCTCAAGTAATCTCTTCAGAACAACTCTCCCCCCGCCCCCCCCTTTTTTTTAAACAGAGGAATGGGAGAGAGCAGGGGGCAGACCCAGGTAATGATTTAAATTAAAAAAAAAAAAATGAATTCACTCATGTCAAAAAGCCTGGGTGAGAGGCTGGGGTAGATGTTCTCTAATACCTCAAAATTAGATCCTTGGCTTTCTCAGAAATCGGCACTTCTGGAGGAAAAGTCAAAGTTTCTTTCCAGTTCATCACCTTCTTGTATGTTTCTTGCGGGGTCTCAGAACAGAACGGTGGGTAGCCTGTGATAAAAAAGGCACTTGGGAGCTTTTACATCCCAGAACTTTGAATCTGCTTGAGAGTATCCTCAACATGATTCTATGTATCTTCAACCCTCCATGACACGCACAGGATTTCCACTCATTCCAGAAAACATCTGAACTAATTTCTCATTCTCCCTCAAGCTCCTAAACCCAAAACGAATTTGTGCTTCGGCACCACAAAGGAGCCAGCGCCCAGCTGAAGCTGGGAAGAGAGGGGAGGACAAACAGCGCGAGGCACACGTGGAAATCCCTGTGTCCGAAGGAGAGAGGAAAGAATGGAACATCACTCCGTTCCAGGAATAGCCTTATCCAGGTAACGTGCCATACAACGCGGAGAAGAAAAAAACATAGGGAGGTCCTGGGTGGCTCAGTCGGTGAAGCGTCTGACTTCAGCTCAGATCATGATCTCCCAGTTGGTGGGTTTGAGCCCCACGTCAGGCTGATAGCACAGAGCCTGCTTCAGATTCTGAATTTCCCTCTCTCTCTCTGCCCCTCCCCTGCTCGCTCTCTCTCTCTCTCTCTCTCTCTCCCAAAACTAAATAAACATAAAAAGAAAAAAAACCACAGGTTTTAAAAGTGCCCCCCATACCTCTTACTGAAAACTATAAGCAAGAGGATAAACACTCGTACCAGATTACTCCACGTGCCCTCCACACAGATTACATCCGCCTGGACGGGCATCCACCCCGCGTTTCCGGAGACCACGCTGCCAGAGGCCACACTAGCCATCCACACACTCCCTCCCTCAGCACTGCCACAGTACACTTATTCTTCTAGTGTTCTCGGGCATATGGCCACCACCCCCCCGCCCCGCCGGAGTGTTCCCTAAATACATAGACACACCATTCAAATAAGAGGGAGAGAGATCGAGGATTCCATGCTTTGAAGGCTTAGAGAACGGAAGGGGACAGCAAAAAAGTAAAGAGTATGTGAGGCACGGCCCAGTTAAGGTTCCCTGCATACAATGAATGTTTACGAGATGCCAGGGACTGAAAAGAGCCGCTAGATGGAAAGGATGAAAAGTAAAAGAAAAACAGAATAAATGATCAGCAAAGCAACCGCAGGACGCCAGGAGACCAGAGAATATACTTGGCCATTTGATGGAAACTTCATGCTGAAAGACAAGAGGAGGGAAAGTGCCTAGATCACCCCTAATCGAACCAGTTGATGATCAGTATGGGCCCCTTCCCTGGCCGCTTGGAAAATGTGCTCCGAAAGCATGCGACTTACCGATGAGCATCTCGTACATGATCACGCCAAGCGACCACCAATCACAGAGCTTGTTGTACCCAGTCTGCATGAACACCTCGGGAGCAATGTAGTCAGGAGTGCCTACTGTGGAGAAAGCCTGAAACAGGTACCGCACATCAGGGACGCTCAGCAGGCCAGAGGGTGCTGAGAGTTCTGTTCTAGGGACCAAAGGTTGCAAAACACAGTCTACGGCTGCCCACAAACTGCTGGAACAGGATGGCCCTGGAGCTTACTGGAAAGCTGGATCTGCCAGAGCACTTCCAGAACGAACAGTCAAGCTTCCTCCGGGAGGTGAGAGACCGTTCCTAAATATAGCCAAAGCCCACTGCCGACCAGGACACAGGTGTCCATCTGCACTAGTGCTGGAAGTTACTGAGCCCCAGCGAGCGCCAGGCTCTGTACCTAAATGCTCATGCGCCTATTTAGTCCCGACACAGCTCAGTAAAGAGGGCTTTAGTGGCCCAACTTTGCAGATAAAAAAATTTAACTCCCCAAACAGCTTTTTTCACAGGCTCAGGACTGGTTAAGTGGCAGAGCCCAGCTGGAAAATTAAATACCTTGTCTAAATCCTCCCTCTTTCTAAATAGTTCATAGAGGAAAATTTTCTAAATTCAAGTAATCTATGTCCTATGCCAGGACTATTAATATTAGGGGGAAGTACACTCAAAGCCTCCGTTGTGCTCAGCATTTGAGGGTTTACAACACAGAAGGCTCTTATCTAAGTGCTTTTGATACTATAGAACTTCTAAAATAAAAACTTATACCTGTGTTGTCTTTGGAAAATATTTACTATGAAATACTGCAAACATACAATAAAAAAGGAAACCAGACAATACAACATACGGGTACAGACTGCCCATACTAACGAGATTAGTAATTTGCCATATTTGTTGCAGATCAATTTTTCTGAAGACACAAAACTACAGAAACAATTAAAATCAGATCCCTCCCTCCTTTCCTACTGAAGTCAAAACTACCCTGAAGTTGTTATGTGCTATGCTTGTATAAATATTTGCATAAATGGTGCAGTATTACTTCCTGAACATTTTAACTTTTTAATAAACGGTTTCCTCTGGTGCTTCATTATTCTACAACTTGCTTTAACTTAACATTATGACTGTGTGATTTATTCACGAAGCTCTGGCTTGCCCATTTCACTGCTGTGGACTAGTCCCTTATACAAATGTCACAGTGTTTTTTTAATACATTCTTCTGTTGCTTCCAGTGTTTCACTATGACAACACCTGAGTAAAATTGCTGTGACACCTCATGTGCACTACAGTGAGAATTTCTCTAGAGGATTCACCAGAAACAGTACCCCTGGGTCTTGCATTATGAACATCTCCAACTTAACCAGACATCTTCCAACTCTCCTCCAAAGGGGTTATGCCTATTTAAACATCCCCAGTGGGGAAGAGTTCCTGGTATTCCGTATTTCATCAACACTTGGCTTTGTCAGACTTTCTCATTTTTGCCAATCTGATGAACACGAAATGGGATCTTACTGTTTTAATTTGCATTTCCTTTATTTCTAGGGAGCTTGAACATGCATTCATATATTAGTTAGCCACTCAGGTCTTTTTTTCTATGAATTCCCATTCTGATTGTTTGCCCATTCGTCTTTTTGGTTGCATTATCTTTTTTTTTTTTTTATTGATTCACTGGAATTCTTTATGAATCATGGCATTAATCCCGGGATTCAGAAAATTAATCCTTTGTAGTTCTACATATTGAAAATACTTTCTCTCCCAGTGTGAGGATTATCATTTTTAAGTGATACTTGTTATATACATAAAATCTGTAATTATCAAATAATGAAGCATAATAATAAAAATGAATAAACTATAAGTTCAACCAAAGAACTGAATTATTCCCACTGTCCTCAGAGCTAAATGTCCTCTCCCTTCTGTCCCCCCGCCTCTCCTAACCTGACCTCACAGGGCAATTTTGCATATCAGTCCTCGGCTTTTAAAAAGAAATTTAATTTTACCCACATCTCTCTCTCTTCATGAGATCTTAGTTTTATTTTGGGGTTTTGTAAAAATGGTGTCATTCTACATGCAGTCTTCTATTTTTCTTCTCAATGTCTTGTTCCTAAAATTGGCCCATGATGTCACATGCAGCTGTAGTTCAACTATTTTCACTGCTGTAAAATATTCGATCCCACAATGTAACCATTTTCCTGTCTATGGACACTGGGTTATTTCCAGTTTTTTGCTATTAAAAAATGCAGTGAACATTTTTATCCATGGCTCCTGGTTCCCAAGTGAAAGTTGCTCCAGACCATTTGACTCGGAGCAGAAGTGCTGGTTTGTAGGCATACACATGAATTACAAGATAATCCCAAAGCAGTGGGACCGTGTGGCTTATCTTTTCATTTCTTTATGTCTTTCAGTATACAGAAGGGGCTTTTTCCTTTACAGTAGTAAAATCAAGTTTTATGATCTGTACTTCTTTTTTTTTTTTTTTAATGTTTTATTTATTTCTAGGAGAGAGAGAGAGAGACAGGTGAGCAGGGGAGGGTCAGAGAGAGAGGGAGTCACAGACTGAAACAGGCTCCAGGCTCTGAGCTGGCAGTCAGCACAGAGCCTGACGCGGGGCTCGAACCCACGCACCGCGAGATCATGACCTAAGCGAAAGTCGGACGCTTAACCGACTAAGCCACCCAGGCGCCCCTATGATCTGTACTTCTTTTATCTTAATATTAAAAAAAAAAAATCCTTTCTTACTCCAAGATCATGAATATACTGCCCTGTACTTTCTTCTAAAAATTTTCAAGTTTTATTTTCCATCTACAATCTATTTTTGTGTATACTGTAACGCAGAAATCCATTTTTTCCATATAAAATTGTACATTGTATTTTTCTTTTTTTACATTGCTTTCTTTTAAATACATATATTAAATAACATAAATGCCAGTTGTTTTAAAGTCTGAGGCATGGGGGTGCCTGGGTGGCTCAGTTGTTTAGACGTCCAACTCTTGATTTCAGCTCAGGTTATGGGATAGAGCCCAATGTCAGGCTCTGCGCTGACTGCCTGGAGCCTGCTTGGGATTCTCTCTCCTTTTCCCTTCTCTCTGCCCCACTCCTTGCTCACACATGCACGTATATGTGCTCTCTCAAAAAAAAAAAAAAAAAAACTTTAAATAAATAAATGAGGGGCGCCTGGGTGGCTCAGTCGGTTGAGCGTCCGACTTCGGCTCAGGTCATGATCTCGCGGTTCGTGGGTTCGAGTCCTGCGTCGGGCTCTGTGCTGACAGCTCAGAGCCTGGAGCCTGCTTCCGATTCTGTGTCTCCCTCTCTCTCTGAGCCTCCCCTATTCACACTGTCTCTCTCAAAAATAAATAAAAAACATTAAAAATTTTTTAAAATAAATAAGTAAAAATAAAATCTGAGATATGGACTGGACCCTCCTCAAGAATATTTTCATTCTAATTATAAAGGTTAAGAAACTACAGAAATCTTTCGATTTAGAAACTAGATTTATTACAGAAAAGCCAAGTGCTAAGTAAATCTTATTTGTTAAAAGATTTGTATTATAAAACCAGGGACTATGGCACCTGGTGGCTCAGTTGGTAGAGCATGTAACTCTTCATCTCAGGGTTGTGAATTCAAGTTCCACGTTGGGCAGAGATTACTTAAAAAAGCAAATATAAATATTTTAGCCCAGTGGCCAAAAGTTAAACCCTGGCTTGCTTTAAAAAAAAGTTTTAAAAAGACGAGCCCTTACCTTCCATTAGCTTCCAAAACACAGGTAAATGTCAGTTTCCCAATAATGCAGGAGCTATTGTTTAAGAAAGGTCTCTTGGGGCGCCTGGGTGGCTCAGTCGGTTGGGCGTCCGACTTCGGCTCAGGTTCAAGCCCCGCGTCGGGCTCTGTGCTGACGGCCAGCTCAGAGCCTGGAGCCTGCTTCAGATTCTGTGTCTCCCTCTCTCTCTGACCCTCCCCTGCTCATACTGTCTCTGTCTCTGTCTGTCTCTCTCTCAGAAATACATAAAACATTTAAAATTAAAAAAAAGGTCTCTTTAGTGGAGGCTCTCAACCTTCAGTATACAATAAAATCACCCAGAGTCCTTTCAAAAAATCAAATACCCAGATTATATGCCCAAAACCAACTGAATCAATCTCTGGAAGTGGGACGTAGACATTAACAGGTTCTGAAGTCCCCCAGGTGATTCTGATGTGCAGCCAAGGTTAAGATCTACTACTCTATGGAGAGACCAAATAAAAGCATCTGATCAAATTTGTTCCTGGCATTTCCTAATCCTCAACAAGCTAGGTAAACAGCTTTTCCACCACACTCAGAATTGAGACACTTAAAGAATATCAGAGTTCCTAAGGAAAGGAGACTATGATGTGACTGACTGTACCAACCTTAAGTACCCCCAAGTTAATGTTAGATAAAAGATACCAAAGATGAATTTCAGTTACCACATCTCCAGAAGTGTTTGGTTTAAGATCATGCCTCCACCAGGGCCCAAGTTTAACAAAAAGATTCATTACACTCATAGCATGGTCTGAGGCCTACCGATAGGCATCAAATAAAAAATGCAATTTCTTTTGATGCTTTCTTAAACAACCTGACAGGAATCCATTTTCACCATGACGGGCAACTACTACCAGTGACCTACTAAGTGAGTTATTAAAGATACTACAGAGAATGTTGATTCAGTGTTTTACTAAGAATAAGAAGTCTGACTGAAACACACTATTTGGCAAACCCGCCAAGTTACTGCTGTATACACCGACTAGCAGAGGTGCTGCCATTTCTAGATGATACATGTGCATGGCCACCATTCCAAGTTAGTCATCATTTTCCACAGTTGCTACTCTTGCTTTCTATGACCAACTGTTAGTTTAGCTTTACCATCATTTATTTCATTTGCTGTGGGTTTCTAGCAAAGCCTAAGTATGCGGTGATACACATTTCTATTATCTCTGGTCAATAATTTTCCATAAACTAGACACTGGGACATACAAATTGCACTTCAAATATAAATGAATGATTTGGAATAAAATTTGCCTAGACTGCAACATTTCACTGGTGAACCTCTACTATTTAAATAACTTCCAACATACTATCAAGGTAAATCCAATAATGTTACTTATTTTTAAGCTTGTAGGACATAATTGTATCTGTATATACTTCATTACTTATAAAGTAAATTATAAGCACTTCCCTTAAACTTCTCTCCAATTTTTATTACTAAGTTCTCTTTTCCACCACAAGATAGGAAAGGGTGGGACAGGTGAACTGAAGAATCTTGATGTGCCTAAGTGAATCAAAACTGTAAAAGGGTGAGAACCACTGTCTTAAAGCTCTGGGTAGGTGTTTGTAACTTGGTTTCATCTTGAGAGACCTCCAGCTTAAATGTGACCCCTTTACCACCATAAAAACAGGCAACACGCAGAATAGGAAAGGGATTGTCACCCACATAAAAGGTCAAAATGTGGTCCTCTGCTGAAAATGTCACAACCCAAACAATCCAACACTATCTTCCCTCCTTCAAGAGATTACTTTTGGCTCCACTGACATGACAGTGTCCTATCAAGATAATATTAAAAGCAAGGAATAGATGTGCTATAAACATTGTTGAATGCAAATTTATGTACCTATTTCAAAAATTTATCCATACTTGGTTTGCAGCACTTAAAAAGCCACAGATATTACTTACTAGCTGACGTCTGTTTCTTTTCCAGGTTTCTGCTTTCCTTTTGGAATTCATGTTCTGGAAAGCTAAAAGTAGAGAGAACAAGTTCTAACCAAAGTTCAAACAGGTATGTTTACTACTTTTTTAGGCTCTGGTTCAAGCCACATGAAGCCCTGAAATCTTGCTTTTCTGCCCAGACATCGGAAACTCTGATAACACTTCCAGCAAGTCTGTAAACCCCAATCTAAGGCCCTGAAGCATTAGCTCACAGAATCATAGTCATGTGGATCACGTGGCCAGGCCTTCATCAGAATTACGGGGGTATAGTTTCATCAGAAGCAAAGGTCTCAAAGTGGACCTCAGACACGGATAATTTCTCAAAACTACCATCAAGTTTCCAAGAGTAGCACTTGGTACATAATCAGAGACTCTGGAACTTATAATACATGTCTGGAGTAAGTTCTCCAGAATAAACTGTCACTGTGCCACACAGTTTCAATGGTGTGACAGGGCTGGGGTGAAAACAACACTCATAAAGATCCATCTCTTTCTGCCACAACAGAAAGAAGCACCTAGGATAAGTGTAATCTGGAGCTGGCCCCAGGATGTTTTCCTCTACTACTCTTGCTTGCCTGGCTCAGTCACCCCCAGTAACCTTCTCCGTAGAGCTCCAAAGAAGGCTCTTTGCAACATCAGCCTTAATACATTTGGTAGCACTCATCTTGCCTTGCATACAATAAACACCACAGGCACACCTGAGAAGGTATCTTCATTCTCTAGATGCATGCATGCTGGGAGAGTCTCCTAATCTGTTCTGCTCACTCTGGTTACCAGGGTAACAGCTCTCCGAGGCCCAGGTCAGAGATAAAAAGGCTAACATCACTGTTCACACTTACTGAAATCACTGGGGAGGCTGTGGTTCAGGTTCCTGTAAAATTCTGTCCTATGTGCTTTTTTCAGTCCTGTGCAAAGGCCGAAGTCAGAAAGCTTCACGTGGCCCTATGGGGAAGAGGACACAGGGGAATGGAGGAGCATCCATGAACGCGGAACAGACATTCTATTCTCTCCAGCTCCGTAGAGTACCCACTACAGTGCCACTAAGTGTGCTGTCTGTTTTTTGATTATAGAGAGAAATAAAAAATAAATTTCTAAAAGATCACCCCAAATCCGTTTACACTAATAGAAGTATTATCCTTTTTGTCCAAACATAAACTTCCCAAAATAGCTGAACTCTCCATGGCATCTAAAGATACTTTTACTACTTTTTGGGGCACCTGGGGGGCTCAGTCGGTTAAGCATCCAACTCTGGGTTACAGCTCAAGTCATGATCTCACAGTTCCTAAGTTTAAGCCCCACGTCAGGCTCCACGCTGATATGCAGAGTCTGCTTGGGATTCTCTCTCTCCCTCTCTCTTTCTGCCTCTCCCCTGCTTGTTCTCTCTCAAAATAAACTTAAAAAAATAAAATAAAGATATTCTTACTACTTCTTAAACTAATACACTCAAATATTCCTGTGTTTCTATACGGTCTTCAAAATCACCATTTTTAATGTGTATTCAAATGACTTAGTACATCACTGTTTACCTAACCGTCCTCCTAATACTGAATGTTTATTCTATGTCTAATTCCTCCCTCTCATGTAATGTGGGTTATAAGCACCCCATGATAGGGTCTGTGTCCCCAACTCTAATCACGCATGGTACAGAGGATAGTCTTAATAAACAATTGTTAATGAGTAAACAAACAAATCTTTGTTCATAGAACTTCTTTGCCTCTTGAATGGTTTCATTGCAAGGAATGAATTATTCCAAAGACAAGAGAATGAACTTTACTGCACAGTTCTTGACAAATGTTGCTATGCTGTATTTCAGTCATAAGTGTCTGACTTCATCATACTCTTCAAGGAGCACTCACACCTCCTCTGAGCCAGGCCTCATGCTTCAAATGTGTCATCCATTTCTAACTCCTAAGCCATACTTCACTGACTCAGACTCATTAAATGGCCTGCTGGTGAAATGGCAGAACCAAAGCCAGAAATCAATCCATGTTCCTTCTCCCCAGACCAGGATTACCTTACTCTCTCCAATCCCCTGATCCCATCTGGAAAATGGAGATAATGATACATTCCTGGTAGGAATGATGAGAATTAACGCACGTAAAGCTCACAGCCCAGTGCCTGGCACATAGCTAGCCCTAAGTAAGAGGCAGGTGTTCTTGGGGTGGTGAAATTTCAAGGAGATAAGGAGATAAAACCAAACATAGGGAAGAAAATCCTGATGTTCAGGGATCTACACTGCTCAAGGTCATATACTTAGAAGTGGTATGGCCAGGGACACCCGGGGGGTTCAGTCAGTTAAGCACCCGCCTCTTGGCTTCAGCTCAGGTCATGATCTCAAGGTTTGTGAGTTCAAGCCCTGCGTCAGGCTCTGTGCTGACAGTGTGGAGCCTGCTTGGGATTCTGTCTCTCTCCCTCTGTCTCTTCCCCTCCCCCTCTCTCTTCCTCTCCCCTCTTTCTCTTTCAAAATAAATAAATAAACTTAAAAAAAAAGAGGTGATGTGGCCAAAGACTTCAACATCAGTGATCTATCTATAGATCAGTGGATCCATGGATCTATCTATCCATCTTCCTTCAGGACATCCTTAGGCCTTAATATACAAACTTCTCAGCATACAGGAGGCTGCAGAAGCCCTGCTCAGATGGGCCAGTTTTGATTTTGTTTTGAAGAAACCCAGTTAGGTTTGGCCCTGTGTGTGTGTGTGTGTGTGTGTGTGTGTGTACCCATGCGTGTACATATGCATAACAAAGTAAACTGCCAAAGACAGCTTTGAGCTGCTAACCTACTACCATGTTTTTCAGATCTGCAAATAACCTGTTGTACAAGTCAAGGGACAGAGCTTAATGTACAGTTCTCAAAATTATATTTCACCTGGATGCCTCCAAGAAAGGAGGGGGTCTTAAAAAGCAGTACCTGGAGCAAATGCTATGCAAGCCTGTGTTTTCAGGGAATTCTGCAGGTATTCCAGGTATGTGGCAGGAACTCAAATCATCCACACTTTTGCTTCTAGAATCTGAGTGGCTGAACACCTAAATGAGCTTGCTTATGAGAACATTTCTCTACAAGTCTGGGCTGGCATCCTGTAGAGAGTAAATCTGCACCTCAAAGCATTCCCCACTCCTCCTCAGCTACATCGAGGTCCCAAGTTCTTGGCTTTCAATATGTTTGCTGGACCTGAACAGAGACTACAGGGTGCAATGAGACCTGCACTAAGGCATCTGGAGCACAGGACCAAGGCATGTGAACCCAACTACACAAAGCAGGCCCAGTGCTTTATTAACATACATCTGAGGGGTGCCTGGGTGGCTTAGTCGGTTAAGGATCTGACTTCGGCTCAGGCCATGATCTCACAGTTCGTGGGTTCGAGCCCCGCATCCAGCTCTGTGCTGACAGCTTAGAGCCTGGAGCCTGCTTTGGATTCTGTGTCTCCCTCTCTCTCTGACTCTCCCCTGCTTGTTTCTCTGTCTCTCAAAAATAAATAAACATTAAAAAAATTAAAAATCTATATATGAACAGAATGACATAGATACTTTTATATACATTAACATCATTTTTTAGGTTCAGAGAACATTCTAAATCTTTTTTTTTAACTTTATTTATTTACTCTTTTAATAGTTTATTGTCAAATTGGTTTCCATATAACACCCAGTACTCATCCTCACAAGTTTGTGTATTTACTTTTGAGAGAGAGAGAGAGAGAGAGCGCAAGCAGGGGAGGGGCAGAGAGAGGGAGAGACAGACTCCCAAGGAGGTACCACGCTGCCAGTACAGAGCCCGATGCGGGGCTCCATCCCACAAACTGTGAGATCATGACCTGAGCTGAGATCAAGAATTGGACACTTAGCCAACTGAGCCACCCAGGTGCCCTGGTATATACATTAACTTTTTTTTTTTTTTTTTTTTTTTTATTTCTAGGAGAGAGAGAGACAGCGTGAGCAGGGGAGGGTCAGAGAGAGAGGGAGACACAGACTCCAAAACAGGCTCCAGGCTCTGAGCTGGCAGTCAGCACAGAGCCCGACGCGGGGCTCGAACCCACAAACCGCGAGATCATGACCCAAGCGAAAGTCAGACGCTTAACCAACTAAGCCACCCAGGCGCCCCTATACATTAACATTTTAAAGGCAGAATACCAAGCTACTTTTAGGATGTTAGCTGTATATAAATTACAGACACAAACAGAGAAGGTACTGAAGCTATTGTACCAAAATACAATTGGTATTTGAATGATGGGATTATAGGTATTCTTCTTCTTTATAACTCTTTATACTGTTCAAATTTTCTACTGTGCATACATATTATTCTTATGACCAAGAAAAAAAGATATTTTTTACTTTTTTATTTTATTTTTTGATGTTATCTTTAAAAATTTTTTTTAAGAAGAAATGATGTGATAAATCTCTAGCCCTCTTGAAATAAAGTTTTTTTTTTTTAAAAGTAACACCAAAAGCTCAGGTTTTTCAAAGATAGCAAGAAAATGATCAAAAGACAACAAGATGGGCACCTGGCTGGCTCAGTCGGTGGAGTCGATTTGATCTTGAAGTTGTGAATTTGAGCCGCATATTGGGGGTAGATTACTTAAATACATAAAACTTAAAAAAAAGAAAAGAAAAATACTCAAAGAATTAAATCCACTTTTCTCCTTAAAGTTCAGTCTCAACAATAATTCTCTGTTACAGAACATAACATTCTAATTTTTTTTAACATTTATTTTTAAATGTTTATTTTTGAGAGAGAGCGCGAGCAGGGAAGGGACACAGAGAGAGGAGGGGACAGAGGATCCAGAGCAGGCTCCACACTGACAGCAGAGAGCCCGGTGTGGGGCTCAAACCCACGAACTACGAGACCGCGGCCTGAACCAATTGAGCCACCCAGGTACCCCTAAAATGTTAAAGATGGAAGTGTGACTTTGGGGCTTCTGTGGATCAATATCCTCACTTTATAGATAAGTGAGGCCTGGACAGTGGGGAGACCTGCCAAGGAGCAGCCAGAAACCTAGCAACACAGGATTCTCTTCTGAGCTGCTGTGTTTAAGAACCAAGCAACTGAACTCATCTGCACAGCTACAGAAAAGTACAGAAGCCAGTCCAGAGGTTGAGCAGGACTCTTCTTGAAGCAAAGGGCACATGATCTGGAAACTGAACTCTGGCACAGACCAGTGTTGTCATTTTTGCTTGCCTTACTTCCTGGTTGACTGGGTTCAAGAATAAGGTTGCCCAACAGAAGGGTTCCCAACAGGTGATGCATGAGTAGAGTTAATTATATACTAATTATAGTTAATTACAGGCTAGGAAAAGATGGTATCTCTGGCTTTATTATAAAATAAGCTTCTAAATCAATTTTCAGGGCACCTGGGTAGCCCATTCGGTTGGGCGTCCAATTCTTGATTTCGGCTCAGGTCATGATCTTCCAGTTCCTGAGATGGAGCCCCACATCAGGCTCTGCCTGCTTGGAATTCTCTCTGTACCCCTCTCTCTGCACCTCCCTCGCTCTGTCTCTCTCAAAATAAATAAACTTTAAATCAGTTTTCCTCTTCATCATTTTCAAAGATGTCCTTTATTTTTAGGAAGACTGTTCAAATTATAGAATCATACAACTTTCAGAGAGGGGAAGTCGCAGCAAACTTACGGATAAAAAAGGAGCAATTTATGCAAAGCAGGTCCTAACTCCCTTACTGTGATTAGCACAAGCACTGCAGGTGTTAGAGCACACGATGCTCAACAAGGAGCCTCCCCTGTGCCCCCCCCAACACACACACACACACACACACACACACACACACACTCTCTCTCTCTCTCTCTCTCTCTCTCTCTCTCTCTCTCTCTCTCTCTACCTTGCTGTCCAGGAGAAGGTTGTCTGGCTTGATGTCTCTGTGGATGAATCCAAGCTGGTGAATGGAGTCTATTGCCAATACTGTTTCTGCTATATAAAACTGAGTCTCCTCTTCTGTTAGGGTATCTTTTTTCATTAATAGAGTCATCATGTCCCCTGGAAGCAAGACACAAAGCCAACACACACACAGACACATGCACGACAATACATGAGTAAGTGCCAGTTCTCAGGTCTTCCCTATCTGCCTACATAAGGCAGTGCTAAACAGGCCGCTTTTGTGTTCCCGAAACTGACCCACACTGCCAATACGGGTGGAAATGGTAAGTAGTTTCTAATACTTCAAGGTAAAATTCACAGCCACAGAGAACAACACGCTCTTACCCTAACCTAACTAATGCTGACCACTGGGCAGAGAGTCCCATTGCACTCTGGAGAGAAAAAGGAAATTTCTCTCACACTTAAAAAAATAACTTTTTTCCTTAGAGCCATATTTTTGGACTGGGGGAAAAAGTTACTTTACTTTTTACTTTGCAAACTACCGTTTCCACATAGGTTGTACTGCCATTGTTATACAGAGAGGCTGAAATGCCAAACAACTAAATATATGAGGAGGCTGAAAACAGGTTTTCCAATTTCTATTTACACACCGCTTGAATGTAAACAAATAAAAAGGTGAGACTGAGGTAGCACAGTGTAAGTCAACAAAAGCTAAAAAGGAACTGAAAACTGCTATGTACTGGGGCGTGCAATGGTTGCCTCCCAGAAGTGCAAGGTGAACATATACCAAGATCAGCGGAGTGTTTTCTCCAGTATTATAGGTAAATAAATATACACCAATATGCTTTCTGCGACTTTGACAACACAGTATCAGTATTCTAGCAGTTAAAAGGTAAACTCTCTAGTTTTCTGCGAAGTCAAAACATAATTATTTCTGCTTAGTATCAAAATAACATAAAATGGTGGGAAAAAAAGATTCTGATCCTACAATGGTTAGACAAAAGCAAAGCAAAGCAAACATGTAGAAGTAGTTTAAAGCTAAGAGAGACAGGAAAGATTCAGTCTAGATTCCACAGAAAGTCATTTATGGTCAGAAAACAGGGAAAAGAGAAAGAAAGCTCTGATTTCAATAGAATGTCATGCTGTCTTTTGAATTTCACTTATAACCTTGGGGGAATTCTTTTGTATTCTTAGAGAAAAGTGGACATTTTACACTCAGGCAAAAAATAAACCATTTATGGGGCACCTGGGTGGCTCAGTCGGTTGAGCATCCAGCTTCGGCTCAGGTCATGATCTCACGGTTCGTGGGTTCGAGCCCAGCATCAGGCTCTGTGCTGACAGCTAGCTCAGAGCCTGGAGCCTGCTTCGGATTCTGTGTCTCCCTCTTTCTCTCTCTGACCCTCCCCTGCTCATGCTGTCTCTCTCTCTCTCTCTCTCAGAAATAAAGTTTTTTTAAAAATTAAAAAAAAATTAAACCATTTATCAAAATTGCTCTCTTTCTTGACCCAGGACGTGAAAAGCAGGATTCCCCAATCACTCCTGGCAGCTCCATACTCAACCTGGAGGCACACTAGAGACGGGAGGGGAGGGGGGAGGATGGGGAGAAACATGGGCCAGCTAGAGGGCAGCTGTGTGGCCTCAGCACCGTGGCCCAGGAGGGCAGCCAATGGTCCCACCTGTGCGAGTTCGCCCAGATGGTCAGAGAGCTCAAGCCAGACACTCTCTGGCTCTGCAGTCCGGCTCCATCGAGGACGAATGGCGGGCTCCAGGACACAGGAGAAGCTACAGAAGAGGGGGCGCATAAAGCTTGAGGAGACCCGTGTCAAGGGTCTGGTGACTGAGCTGCTTCTTACTCCTACTTATGAACTAGAATCTAAATGTTAAAAAATTTCTCCTCATTCTACCGAATGCTTCCCTAACTTTCACCAATTGTTCATAAAAAATGGGTGACCCTAGATCTAAATAAAAGTTGTCACAAGATCAAAATATTATGCCAGTTACGTTTGCTTTGCTACAGAACCAAAATGAGAAAAAGGTTTTTTCTTCCCCACCAGAGTGGCTCGCAGCTCATCTGCTCACTGGCAAACAGACTGTGTCCCCAGAACAGATGGTATTTTCTGTGACGGGTTTACTCTGGAGCAGTCTTAGGAGATACACTGCTGAGTTACGTAAAACTTGAAATCTCAGAAAGGAGAAACTGATTCTGGCTACTAACATAGGTAATAAGAAATTCACTCCTTATTAATATAAGTTATGCCGAAAGATAATAAAAGTTGAAGCAAAGATCGTAATAGCTTCAATCTGGTCATTTGGGTAACTGATTATACGTGATTCCCACTGACAGGAGAGCAGGCAGAGTCCCTATTTTATTCCTATCTGTTTAAAAAGAAAAATAAAAGAAAGAAATGTCCATCTGAAATCATGAGAATGAATGAGAAGGTTACTTTTATGGCACTAAGAAGTGTAGAAGGGCACCCCAGCACAAGACAGGTTACTGACCTCCTTTACAGACCTAAAAAAGATATAGAAAGCAACTCTGTGAGCACGATTAAAAGCAGAAAGGAGGGTTAATTGATGTGAGAGAGAAACCACAGAACAAAAAGGAAAAATTGACCTTTCATCGTCAAGTAATTACCTCCAGGCAGGAACTCCATGATTAGGTAGAGGTTTAGCTTATCCTGAAAACTATAGAACATTTTCACAACCCACAAACTGTCTGCCTCCACTAGAATGTCACGCTCCGCACGGATGTGGCCAACCTGGAGGTATACGCATTTGATTAATGACAAGCCTTGCTCTGCTCTATTAGACTGCATATTTGTTATACAATTTAAGTACTGTTTGAGTATTCAACGGTGATGATGCAAAAGGTCTAATTTATGCTTAGGCAAACCTGTGAACTCAAAATTGACAACACTGGACTTGAAGGCATTCAGTCATGAACACTTGAGTGATGAAAAGCTTAACAAATAACATGAATGGCTGTAATGCAAACGGCAATTTTAACAGTGCTCTCAGCTGAACCTCTGATTGATTAGAAGTACCATTCTTTTGCACATCTTTTTGTTCTAATAACCTTTTACGACAAAAATCGGTGCCCAAGACAAGACCCTCTAAACAAGTCCTGCCTTGGGTCTGCAATAGTGTCTGCAATGACAGTGACAATTCTAAAATACTGCACCACAGTACTCAGTTCGCTGCTGTGCAGAGGGTGTGCTCAATTCTTACGGAATGGAAATAGAAGAACACCTAAGAGGAGGTACCGATTCAAATTTATGATACTTCCAGCTTTCTGCTCTTACTAAAATATCTAGCCAAGGAGACCAAGTTGCCAAAAGGTCTGGGAGAACTCACAGAACTACTGGCAAAACCATATTATTTGATAATCATGTTTCATTATCAAATTTACCTTATCTACTTGAAATATGTAACAGCAATCAAAACATGGCTACGTGTTATCAAACCCTGTCCCCTCTCCTCTTACATTAAATGTCATGATATGCAAAGGTGGGTTCAACCAGGTCTACGTTTATTAAGACCCAGTCCAGTCCTTGAATAGAAGTTTTATTCTTAACATAGGAGGCAGGGCTTGGGTCCTACCCTATGTTCACAGGTAAAGATGGACGGAAGTTCACAAACTGGCACTTCCGGTTGGCAAACTCAGCCCATGACTGTTTTGTTGCATACAACGGTTCACTTATGGTTTGTTTTATTGGAATGGTTTTAGCAAAGCCAGGCACCCTCTCTCCCACTGGACACAGATCCCACCCCTCTCCCCTGTCTTACACCTAATCTGCCTCACTCTTCCCTTCAGGCCCAAGGGAAGTGTTGAGTTTACATATTTCACTTTGAAGTCTGTAGTAAAAGTCTTTGGGAAATTTTTACATAGCCTCAATGTTGCAGAAGTCTTACATTTTTACACTTTTACTTAGGGCATGAGGGTGGGAAAATGGAAGGTAAGGGTGGTAAGGAACAGTGTTATGAAATCACAAACTAACAGCATTAGCTTTTTACTCAGCTTTAATGCGGAAGCAAAGCTTTTGGGAAACACTAATGCACTTGCTCAACCGCAGCTGTGACTGTGCCCCAGTCATCACCGGACATGAAGACGGCACAAGCCAACCTGCAGCCGCCTCTGCTCTCTGGGCTCCCGGCAAGGCCTCTACCTGCTGCAGGGAGCCAAAGTAAAGGGGAGGCGGCACTATCACCATTCCATCACTCACCTTGGAAGACAGAATGGTTTGTTTGTTAAGGGGAAGGCTACAGGCCACCTGTGTACACCTTGCCCTTCTCTCCTGGGGCTGAAACAGCAACTAGGAACGTCAATATCTAGGAGTGGAGTCAGGTTAACATAGGGTAAGGGAAGGAAGAACACAGGTGCAACTCACATCAGAGCTTCCCTTTCTCTGTTCCATAAATATTTAACGGGGCGGAGTCACATGCTAGTTGCTAAACTGAGCACTAGGAAAGCAGAGATAAAAGTCCATCTTTTGTCCCCTCCTAATACTGTACTAGCATCACAATTGGAGGTTTTCCTTTTGCAAGGTAAGAGGAACATGAAAAACTAGCTACATGCGGGTCTCTTATCCTTTAAAATGTATTTTCCAGATAGCAAAATACCTACCCTACGGATCAGAATAACCACCTAAACACTCAGTGGGTGGCTTTAATTCCTGCTCAGTTTAGTAAAAGCAAAGGAGAACCTTTTCTTACGGGTAAGGAGCCTGCACCTACAAACAGTTATGCTCCAAACCTAAGCTGTCGGCCCTCCCCAGAGGTGACGGGCCTGTGCTGGTGGGCTGCCTCTCGTGTTCCAGTGCTGGCCATGCTTCCTCGAGATGGCCGAGCCAGGCAGTCTGTGACCAGCAACTTTAACTGGACCACACGGAGATCAATCCTAGGGCGCACAGTCCAGCAGCAAAGGGAGCGAACAATTAAGCCAATTCATTGCTTAAAATCCTAATTCTCACGGAAAGTTCCTCTACTTTCGTTTAGGAACACTTCAGAAAATGATTTTGAAGGCATTGGTATTTGAAAAACTGTTTTTACACCGTATATTTGAATTGTCCTCCATTACCATGTTGGGCAACTGGCACGTTGTTAGGAAGGATTAATAAGTGAAAATCATGATGTAGCCTTCTCTTCACAATTTTATTCTGAACACTAATTATTTGACAAAGAAGGTTTTGATACTTGGTTAAAACTATAGGAAGGGACGCCTGGGTGGCTCAGTTGGTTAAGTGTCTGACTTCAGCTCAGATCACGATCTCACAGTTCAAGAGTTCGAGTGCCGTGTCAGGTTCTATGCTGACAGCTTGGAGCCCGGAGCCTGCTTCAGATTCTGTGTCTCCCTCTCTCTCTGACCCTCCCCTGCTCACGCTGTCTCTCTCTCTCTCTCTCTTTCTCTCAAAAATAAGCATTAAAAAAAATTTTAAGTAATTTAAAAAAAATAATAAAGCTGTATGAAATGTCTTATAAAAATAAAACTTACTTGTGAGATACAAAACACACTGACTAACCAATACAGTTTTGCATTTTCCTTTTCAAGACTAGCTAAAACTCTTTCAGAGCCTACACCTTTACCAAAGGCTCATTTTTAGATAATACATAAATAGGACTGTTGAGCATTCTGAATAAGGTTGGTATTACCATAAACTATAGTGTCTGAAGGTTTACTGCCAGGGTATTTGATACTCAGCACTGAAACTCCTGAGAGTCTAAGTTAACGGGTAACATGTGAAAATTAAAGAGAAAATAAAAACTCCAAATTTTGATTGGCACTTAAAAGGACAGAGAAGCTTCAGTGATTACACCGCCCCTAGGGAAGCAGAAAGGACTGGATGTGGGGCCAGCCTCCATCCCTGCTCTCTCGCTCTTGTCCGAAGCTCTCCTTGCCACAGGCTCTCTCTCTGCCCTCCTGGAGCATCTGAGCCTTTGCAGGATATATGTAGGCATCACGCACTACTATCTGCTCTGAAGCAAACCGCTAAATTCAACAAGACTTACAGAAAGGTTGTGTTCTTGTGTTTAATATACTGTCCAAAATTAAAAATTTTTTTTGCACAAAGTTATTTTTGCATCTTATAAATCTATTCACAAAGGAGGTTTAGGTTTCAGAAAGTGTTCTTAATCCTTTTTTTTTTTAAAGTGTTCTTAATACTTAAAGGAGAATTTGTACTGCTCTGCCGTTTGCATTAGATTTTTTTCAAATCCAGTCAGAAAGAAGACTGGTCTGTCTTGGGTAGTAATGAGCTACTGAGAAGACCCACCTTCGGTTCACATATATGGAATGAAGCATGCTAAGACACGTTTTAGATTGCAAATTTCCAATTCTAATCCCTAAGGCTTAGTCCCAAGGTGTGTGTGTGTGTGTGTGTGTGTGTGTGTATCCACACACACAATGTCTCTCAGCATTCAGTAGGAACGTGTCACCACAGCAAGTGTGACCCCAAAAATAGGCTCCGCATGACAAGCACAGCTTGTGATCAATTGGGAGACACAAACAGCAGATGCTTCTAATAGGTTTTCAACTTTAAAAAACTGCATATAACCTAAGGCATTTTTTGTACTTTTAAAATACATGTAACTGCTTCTTTGTTAGGGAAAGAAAACTAATATTATATGTATACTCATACATGACAGTGCTAAAGAAAACTGTAATAAGAAAATACATTTCAAGTAAACAAAAGGACAGTTTTACATAATAAAAAGCTTAAAGCACACTGAAATCACTGCTACAGCTGTGGTTTACCTGCTCTTTTTCAAGCATATCTGCTTTACGGAGTATTTTCATCGCATACACATGCCCTGTATCCTTCTTCTGAACGAGTCGCACCTAAGAGTTACAAAAGAAACACCAAGTCAAAAGTTCACAATGCCAAGCTAATTAACGCTTTCATGTGTTATAGGAGGCAATTTAAACTGAAAAAGTGTTACAATTTTAATATAAACAACCAGCAATAAAAACCAGAAAAAAAAAGTGCTTTTTAACATTCCAAAATGGGTAGATTTATCATACACAGTGAAGTCAGTCCTGACAACATTCTCAGATCTCTCTTCATGTGAACACCTCTGGCTCCCTAGTTGAACAAGTCAATCTAATTTAAAACCTTCACTTTCGAACTTAAGGACTCATTATGCCATGGCACATGTCATCCACCAGCTCAGACAACCTAAGGAAGTGATTACAACAGTGTTTAAAACGAAAGCAAAAGCTTATGTGCAAGAAAAATGTCTAGACGGAAAAAACCTAACGTGTCATTAGGGAAATGGGGTTTTATGCAGTTTTCTTCTTTCTTATCTTCCAATGTTTTTACAAAGAGCAGATAACTTTGTGATGAAAAGAAATCAATGGTCTATAAACCCGAAGAGAAACTTCTTGGCAAGTCTCCACACACCCTCCCCTGCAACCCACCCCCATCCCCGCCAAGATACTTATGCTTTCTCCTCCCTGCACCTTTCTTCATGTTTTTCCTGATCGAGTCCCACGTCCCTTGCTCACTAAAGTTCTTTTAGAGGTGGTACCGTACCTTCCCCAGTCTCTAGGAGCCAACAGGGATTTTGAACACTGAGGGCTCAATTTAATCTTTCACCTGTGCCTTTGAGTTCGTACTCACATCTCCCCTAGGTACGGGTTTTTAATAACATGCTGCTCCTTTTATACAAAGTTAATGCAACTATTGCATCAGTAAGTCGTCCACTGTCAGTGTCTTCCATTAACGTGGATGACCTTACATGGGCCCATTCAAACCCTCCCCACAGACTGCCCCCAGGCCCGAGCAGGACACATCCACAAGACTAGGTGGGACAAAGCTGCAAATGCTTTCCACTTTCTACCACCACCTGTATCACCCATTTCTATAAACTGTCTCCTGGGCCCATCTTTTTAGAGCAATACCAATCTAGTGGGAAGAAATAAAGGGTGGGAATATGCTGTTAGGTTGCTCCTGGAGAGGTAGTGTGATGCTGGGAAAAGTAAGAGTTTTAAGACCAGTAACTCCTTTAAGAAACAAAACAAACAAGCAAAAGGGAAAAAAAAGAGACAGAGAGAGAGAGACAGAGAGAGAGAGAGACAGAAACCAAGAAACAGACTCTTAACTACAGAGAACAAACTCATTGCTACCAGAGGGGAGGTAGGTGGGAGAGTGGGGGAAATAGGGGGTTAGGATTAAGGTCATCATGAGCACTGGATGATTAAAGTGAAAACTTAAAAAAAAAAAAAAAAAAAGGATTAGGAACTCCTGGGCCTAACTTCTGGTACTGCTGCTCAATGACTATGTGAAAATGGAGCACTACATAGCCTCTCTGAGTCTTAATTCCACAATCTATAAATTGAGATACTGTCATGATTATAGGAGAGAAACTCAGTAAATAATACTGATTTCCTTCTACCTTTCAACTCTCCCTCTAGATCGATACTTAAAGCGTCAACATCACCTCTGGCAAAACAGAAGAACCAATGGAGATGTGGGACAGTGGAGGAGGAAAGGACAGACAGCAGTTACCAGGTGGGGCTGGCACGTCTGACCCACCCGCCCCATACTTCCGGTTCTATCAACAATCATGAGCATGTCAGCAGCTCCACAGTCCTGTGGTATTTCTGTATCTTATCTGATAAGTAGCTGTGGTTTTTACCTCACCGAATGCTCCTCTGCCTATTACTTTTAAGGACTCAAAATCTTCCAATCCAAGTCTTGTTCTCTTCAACCGAAGAAACTCTGTTTCCTTCCGAGCATGCGCAGACCTCCTCAGTCGTTTCTATCGTTTAAATAAAGAGGGGGAGAGGAGGGAAAGGGAGGAGCTGAATTCCTGCAAGTCCCCAGGGCTCTGATTTGTGACTGGGAGGCAGGGCCCGCTGGCCTGAGCATAACCTTCTGACAGTGAGGGCCTCACAGAAGAACACTAAAGAGGCCACTCCTCCCCTCCCAGCCCCCTCCGGTAACCAAACCACACTGAGCACCGGGTGCCTCCTGTGGGGACTCTGAGTAACCTACTTCACGAATCAATTATTCTAACTTTTCTCATGAAGGGAGAATAAACAATACTTTCCTTTAAACTTTTTTATATAAAATCAAAGTGTGGGTTTGTTTGTTTGTTTGTTTGTTTTTTTAACACATTTGAGTTCATTTTATGCTCTATAATTCCAACAAGACTTTGGTATCTTTCACCATTTTCCTGGATTCTATGATTCATTCCTATTTTTGAAAGCTTTCCACTGTCATTTCAGTTCCTTGCACAGTTTCTTAACTGTATTTTTTCCTACCATGTCTATAGGCCCAGGGGGGAAAGGGCTGATTTGAGAGGTATTTTGCCTTGATAATGATTTCACACATCTGCACCACATCTGTGGAGATCGTGCCATGATTTCTGTAAATATGCTACAATTTGCTTTTTTAAATTTTAATTTGCTCTCATCTCTTTCTTTTCTCGGAATTCTAAATCTAATTAATTTATTACAACGGGGCCTAAATAAGACTTCCTCTCCCAGGTACTCAGTAATTAATTTCTCCGTCTGCATGAACACCTAAATCCAGAAGTGCACCGGCCCTCGGAAGTCCGTCTGCTACTAAGCAAGACCTTTTCCCGACGCACCAAGGCTAACAATTTGCTGGATAAGACTTGCCATGTTGGGTTTCAAGGAAAAACTTCCCAATATCAATTACCTCTTCGTCCTTTAGGCCTTCTTCTTCCATCACTTTTTCTAACTTCTTTTGTCTAAAAACAAATAAAGATATTTGAAATAACATTTGAATAACTTTCTGAAAAAGCCTATACAAAGACAGGGGTTTTCCTATAATGATAAAAACAGGTACATTTCAAAATGCCTCATTAAAACAGCAAATTACAGTTACTAAGACAAGTGAAAAGATTCCCACCCTTTGTGTGTTCTACCTTTTGAAAAAGATTATATAAGATGTTAATGCAACAAAGAATCTTATTTCAAAACGAAAAGTTCTCTCTCTCTCTTTTTTTTTTGGTTATTTCCTTCTTAACAAACCACAAAACAGCTGGTGTTTGATAACCTCTTCTATCAGGGTGTTTCTCTCTCTCTCCCAGACTGGTATCTACTTCCTTTATTTTTACATCCTCCTCCTCCTCCCTGCCAAAAGCAAAGAGCAATAAACACTAGTAAAGGCAGAATTGGAGGTTCAGGGTGGCAGGGAGGAATGGGAATGGTCAAAGCAGGTGATTGACTCTAAATCCTTGGGAGCATTAAACTTTAAAAACTACATACAAGAATATTTTTGACCTACAGTTTCAGAGTTAAACGAGAAAAACTTCCTTAAAACCAATTCCACGCAACCTTTATTTATTCTGCATATAATAAATGAAAGCACATGGGCTGGGATCTCTGTCACTTATCAGCTTTCCAGATAGCAGGCAGTGTGAGCAGGACAGGGAAGAATAAAAGGCCGGAGTACACACAGCAGCAGCATGTAGTCAAATGCAGGGGGGGGCGGCCCACAACACTTCAAATGCCACACTTGAAATGCCAGTCTGTAGACAGCTAAGAACTGCAGAGGGAGGCCTGTGTATAAAGGAGTGATGTGATGAGGTTTCTATTTTAAAATGATAGGCAGCAGTAATGAGCTGATGGGCTGGCAGGGAAAGCAACTGACAAAGACTGAGGCAGACTGAAAGCTCTAGTGATGATTCAGACAAGCAGTAAAGATCTGGAATGAAGGCTGGAAACCCAGAATGAAGTGAACAGGGCTACTGCAAAGGTGACCAACTGGCAGTAGGAGTCAAAGGAAAAATCTTAGAATTTCTTGTGTGGGAGGATAATGACACCAGGTACTAAGGTAGGAAACACAGAGAACGGACCATGGGGAAGACAATGGGTTTTATTTTGGTCAATAAAGAATTATTGCAATAACAGTAATTAGTTTAAATCAGTATCATGTTAGAAATCATATTATGCATCCATAGGATCAGATGACATCACGAATTCATGTCCAAGCTCTCAGGAAGCGAAAAGATCTACTCTAACCCTGATGGGGGTGGGGGGTGGGGAAGCATCTGCATGGTTCCTAGTCTGCCCACTTCTCTGAGTTTCCGGAACATTTTGGGGTATTCATCAATGTGTGCACACGTACTGGAGGGAGAGGCTGTACTATTGGCACTTTCAGGAGTGTAAATTAATTCCATTTCAGTGGTTAAATAGTTGAAGTAGAGAAGAATAAAAAGACTCAAAGATACCATCCCAGCAAGAACTATAACCTCCTGACCATGGTCAGCTCTTATTGTGCCTTCAGTATCAAACACCATCATACTTTCTGACTACATTTTTTTGAATGACCACACCAGGCTAGTCTAGAAGTCCAATGTACTATCATACAACGTGTGTCCCAGAGATGGCTGCTTCTGACTCTCTGTGTTTTTTTTTTTTTTTTTTTTTTTTTTTTTGGGAGAGAGAGGAAGGGAGAGAAAGGCAGAAGGAGAGACAGAATCTTAAGTAGGCTCCACGCTGGGCGTGAAATCACGACCTAAGCCCAAATCAAGAGTCCGATGCTAACAGTCTGAGCCACCCAGGCACGCCTGCTTCCTACTATATTTTAAATCTCGATTCAAACTAAGAAGTTTTCCATAGCTTGACTGCAAGCATAATGAAATTGGTTTCTGTGGAATATCTACCTGAGAGTAAAGTTCTCAGAATCAACTCCTTGAACACAATCAGATTCATTCATTAGAAAAAGTATCCAGAAAAAGCCCATTATGAAGAATTATCCATGCTAATGATTTATTGGGGCCAAGCCAATGAAGATCTTAAAAACCACAAAAATGGCAAACAAAGCCTGAAATGAGGCTTACAAATGACATCCTCTGTGAGATTACTGTTAACTTTGTTAGATTCATGGTGGCATTGTAATTATACAAGTAAATGGCCATATTTTTAGAGATATACCCTAACGTATGTAAGAAGTGACAGATGTTTAAATTTTGCTTTAAAGCACAACTGCAAGAAAACACAGAATGGAACAGATGAAACAAATTTAACAAAATCTTGATGATTATTGGATCTGAATATATGGAGCTCCTTCTATATGTGTTTAAAAGCGTTCATGATGAAAAAGAAAAACAGGCCCCTCCACTGGTGTGTCTCTGGTGGAAAGAGCCAGTTTAGCTTACACTCCAGCCTTGGGTGAAGCTACTCTTCCACTCAACTGCAATATTCCAGAGCAGAACACGGGAGAGAGACTGGCCACTTACAGTTGGAAGCCACACCCAACCTCGCCCCATCAAGGCTTTCTGTGAGCTCTATTTATTTGCATGTGAGTCCACTTCTCATATGAAATGGTAAGTACTTTTGAAGGCAGGGCTCATACCCGAATCCTCCTTCTCCACTAAGAACAGTGCCTTGTACACAGCAACTTCATAAAATGTATGTTGCCGAATGGGAGGAAAAGATCAAAGTGTGTATCAATGTGCACACACATTCATGACTGCATGTAATTAGCCCCTTTTGCTAACCTTAATTTAAGTTCATCTCCCAGTACAGTTTGATTCAGAGGTTGCAGAAATGGGAGAAAAGAGCTAGTCCACTCTACAAGACAGCTGACTAGGCTCTATTTCTAATTTCTGTTGATGAGACATTTTACAGAAGTAAACACTACTTGTTATTTCCATGATCAAAATTGAGAAAATTCTCAAGAAATACCCTAAAAATGAATATTACAGATTTTTTAAAAATCTCAACAAACTACTTTGGCTTGACCAATATATCTAATCAGGAATTAACAATCAAAGGTCAAGATTTAGCCATCCCTGGGACTTAAATAAAACTGACACTTGCTCACTAATAATAATCACACAATACTGCAACTCAGTATCAGATCAGACCAAATGCAGACAGGGGAAAATCTGTGTAAGACTATTTAACAAGAGTAGTAGAACTTGCTGATTCTCAAAAGGTAAAATGTAGGAAAATTCTGTTTTGATTTGGGGGTGGGAGGGGAGGAAACACAATTGGGTTTTTGTGGCTTTAATTAATCCACCAAAATAGTATTTATGAAGAACAGAAACAACACAATATTTTATAAGGAAAAAATGCTGGGGCGCCTGGGTGGCTCAGTTAAGCAACTGACCTCGGCTCAGGCCATGATCTCACGGTTTGTGGGTTTGAGCTCCACATCGGGCTCTGTGCTGACAGCTCAGAGCCTGCTTCAGATCCTGTCTCCCTGTCTCCCTATCCCTCCCCCACTCACATGCTCTGTCTCTGTCTCTCTGTCTCTCAAAAATAAACATTAAAAAAATTTTTTTAATAAAACATGCCAGCTTCCTTGGTTTTGGTTTCAGGCTGCTAGAAATGATTTTTTGTATGACTACCTAGACAATAATCAGTATCTACTACACAACCAGGATCACATGAGAGAGAGAACAGAAGAAGTGCTGTTCCTGGAGAACCCTACCATCAGAGGCAAAACAAAGATTAAATAAAGAAGATGAACTTTCACTTTCTTTTTTAAAGTTTATTTATTTATTTTTGAAAGAGACAGAGACAGTGCAAGCGGAGGAAGGGCAGAGAGAGAGGGAGAGCGAGAATCCCAAGCAGGCTCCGCACTGCCAGTGCAGAGCCTAACGTGGGGCTTGAACTCATTAAACTGTGAGATCGTGACCTGAGCCGAAACCAAGAGTCGGATGAGCCACCCAGCCGCCCCTGAACTTTCACTCTTGAGTGGATTCAGTTTATAGTCTACCAACAGCATTAATAGAAGACCATCAAACAGACAATAGATGCGGGGGGGGGGGGGAGGAGTTGTTTTTAAACTGATCAGTAGAACTTGCTGTAATGTTTCCAAACCCACCCAATGTTTTCATATTCTACTTTTATACAGGAAACCATTACCAAGTGATTTTTATTCCTTCTTTAGGGTTTGGTCTCATCTCCCCTGTCAGTAAGTCCTTTGTTTCAAATATAACCTAGTGCTCAAATATACGCAAAAGGGGCATATATGTGGAAGAAACACTGGAGATTTTAAAGACATCCAGATGAGGCACATACAGTGAACATTTGTATTACAACCTGATCTCAAAATATACTAGCCCAGTACTTATTTCAAACTGCTCCTCACATGTTAGCAATATACCCATAATAAAATGTTTCTTTATCATTAATGGTCTCATATCATTAAAACTGTGCTTATTTATCACGATTCTATGACATTTTCAATCATAACATCAAAAAACTTGAAAATCATTTCTGACAGTTCTAATTGTAGTTTACTTACAATTAGGCGGTAGTAACTCCTGGCAATCAGTTTTCCTTTTATAAAGTTTAAATTTTCTAAGAATAATAAAACCTAAAATAGTCTTATCAAATTATATCAACAAACTCAAAACAAAGTATCAACTCATATCCCAAAAAAAGGGCCCTAAATAAAAAAGACTGATAAGGAACTATCTAAAATGTTCAAAGTATCTACTGCTTTTTTTAAATGAAAAATAATTATTTGATAACAAAAATTGCCAAAATCAGGGGCACCTGGTGGCTCAGTCGGTTAAGCATCAGACATCAGCTCTGGTCATGAATGATCTCACAGTTGGTGAGTTCAAGCCCTGCATCAGTATCTGTGCTGACAGCACGGAGCCTGGAGCCTGCTTCAGATTCTGTCTCCCTCTCTCTGCCCCTCGCCTGCTCACACACACACTCTCTCTCTCTCTCTCAAAAATAAACAACCATTTTTAAAAATTATTAAAAAATACTCACCAAAAACAAAAATTCTAATCCTCTTAAGTGTCTAACATTCTCTTCTCACAATCTCTTTTGGTTAATTTGGTCTTTAAGAAAAGCAAAACCACCACCACTTTTGTAAGGGATTTGCATCTTAAGATTCCAAAACAAAAAAAGCACTAATTTCAACCCATTTTGGGGTGCAATTTCGTGTAAATCACAATGTAACACTTATTAATAACATAAAACCATTGTCGTACAATTATGAGAACGTGATATACGTTAATAATGAACTTTAAGGCAGAGCCAGTAGAATTAAAAACCAACTGTTACAGGGGCACCTGGGCGGCTTAGCTGCTCAATGTCAGACTCTTGATTTCAGCTCAGGTCATGGGATCAAGCCCAGTTTGGGCTCTGCACTAAGCACAGAGTCTTCTTAAGATCCTCTCTTCTTTCTTCCTCTGTTCCTCTCCCCTACTCTGGCACTCTCTCTCTAAAGTAAAAAAAACAATACACAAACATACACACACACACACAAATTATCAACTGAAACAAGTACCTTAATCAGAATTTGTAGAAATTTGTCTTGTAACTACAACACCAGAAATTACCATTTCAAGAGAGTGGTTGTATTTCAAAATAACGATCTCCAACAGCATGCCTAGAGATACACTGTGCACATTTATCTTTGAATTCCCTGTGATCCTAACACAGGGCACTCTGCAGGCACTTCCGTTTCAGTGAACAGCAGCTAGCCATCACCAGCTAAAAAATATTTTGCTATTTCACATTCAAATCCGCATATTTAAAGTCCAATCATGATTTATACCTTCATGAAGAATGTGGTTGCAAAAGCTCTTTTGAAAATATTAGCATATCAAATCCAGCAACATACAAAAAGAATACATTATATTATAATCAAGAGGGCTTTACCCCAGGAATGCAAGGTTAATTTAACCTGCAAGAAATCAGCCTATGTAATTCATCGTATTAAAAGAATAAACGATGTGAAGATGCAGAAAAAGGATTTGACAAAATTCAACACACACTCATGTTAAAAACTCAGCCAAACAGGAACATAAGAAAACTTCCCCAATCTACAAAGGACATCTGTGAAGAACCTACCAGTAACATCACAACTAATAGTGAAATAGTGAGTACTTTTACCTTCAAATCAGGAACAAATCAAAAATGTCTACTCTCACCACTTATATTCAACAATGTACCTGATATCCCAGCCAATCCTATCAGGCAAGAAAAAGAAAAAGAAGGTGAGAGACTGGGAAAGCAGCAGCAAAACTCTCTATCTCAAGATGCATGATTGTTTACACAGAAAATCCTAAGTAATCTACAAAAAAGCTACTAGAATAACTAAATTAAGGAAGTTGCAGGGTATAAGGTCAATATACAAAATGCAGGTATATTTCTAAATGCTAGCAGCAAACAACTGAAAAAAAAGTTTTAAAACTCACTTAGACAGCATCAAAATGCCCCAAATACCAGCAGAAGATGAACAAAGTAACATATAAGAACCCCCTACCGAACACTACAAAAACACTTCTGATAAGATTAAAGCAGACCTGGGGCACCTGGGTGGCTTAGTCGGTTAAGCGTCCGACTTTTGCTTAGGTCATGATCTTGTGGTTCGTGAGTTCGAGCCCCGCGTCGGGCTCTGTGCTGACTGCCAGCTCAGAGCCTGGAGCCTGTTTCAGAGTCTGTGATTCCCTCTCTCTCTGACCCTCCCCTGCTCATGCTGTCTCTCTCTCTCTCTCTCCTAGAAATAAATAAAACATTAAAAAAAAAAAAAAAAAGATTAAAGCAGACCTAAGAGAATGGAAGATAACACCACGTTCATGCATGGGAGGATTCGATAAGAGGTCAATTCTCCCCCTAAGTGATCCACAGACTCAGTACAATTATAATCATAATTCCATTAAGCTTTCCTCTAGAAATTGACAACCTGATTCTGAAATTTATATGAAAATGCAAAGAACCACTTTTCCGTCCTCCCTTCTTGCCACTTGCCGTGCCAGCTACACCCTCAGCTGTGCCCCTCATTGCCATGCCTCGCAAAATTGAAGAAATCAAGGACTTTCTGCTCATGGCCAAAAAGGATGCCACATCCATCAAGATCGGGAAAAATAAGGATAACGTGCAGTTTAAAGTCTGATGCAGCAGATACCTTTACACTTCGGTCATCACAGACAAAAAGAAGGCAGAGAAACCGAAGCAGTCCCTGCCCCCAGATTTGGCAGTAAAGGGGCTGAAATGAACCCAGCACATTGATTTGAACTGTATTAAAATTTTTTAAATTCTTGAAAAAAAAAAAAGAGCAAAGAACCTAAAATATCCAGAACAATCTTGAGGGGAAAAAAACAACAAAGTTGAAGACTTAAACTACATGACTTCAAAACTTAGCACAAAGCTACAGTAACCAAAGTCAGTGTTATACTGGCATAGGGACAGAGATCAATGAAAGAGAATTAAAAAATCCACAACAGGCACCTGGCTGGCTCAATCAGTACAGCATGCAATCTCAGGGCTGTGAGGGTGAACCCCATGTTGGGTGTGGAGATTACTTAAAAATAAAATCTTTTAAAAAATAAAATCTTAGGGCATCTGGGTGGCTCAGTTGAAGCATCCAACTTCAGCTCAGGTCACAGTCTCACAGTTTGTGGGTTAAGTGCCGCATCGGACTCCCTACTGTTAGTGTAGAACCAACTTCAGATCCTCTGTCTCCCTCTCTCTGCACTCGTGCTCTCATTCTCTCACCAAAAAAAAACAAAAAAAAAAAACAACAAACTTTTAAAAAGAAAACAAAAACAGATACATGCTATATGGTATTTAATTTTTGATAAATATGCCAAAGAATTTAATGGGGAAAAGGAAATTTTTGCAACAAATGGAGCTAAAACAACTGAATAACCATAACAAAAATAAATAAATAAATCTCAATCCTCACCTCATACACTTATTAATTCAAGATGGATCATAGAACTAAATGTAAAAACTAAATTATAAAACTTCCAGAAGAAAATATAAAAGAATATCTTTATGTCTTGGAAGGAGTGAAGATTTCTTTTTTTTTTTTATAGTTTTTAATAGTTTATTGTCAAGTTGGTTTCCATATAACACCCAGTGCTCATCCCCACAAGTGCCCTCCTCCATGCCATCAACCCCCCTTCCCCTCCTCCCCACCCCCAGGAGTGAAGATTTCTTAAAGGTCAGAGAATGCAATAGCTATAAAAAAAAATGCCGAATTAGATTTCATCAAAAACTGATTTTATTTATTATTATTACTTTTATTTTAGAAAGATAGAGCATGAGCAAGAGAGAGGGGCAGAAGGAGAGAGAGAGAATCCCAAACAGGCTCCACACTCAGCACAGAGCCCAATGCGGGGCTCAATCCCACAACCCTGGAATCATAATCTGAGCCAAAATCAAAAGTTGGATGCTCAACCAATTGAGCCACCCAGGCACCCCAGATTTTATCAAAATTTAAAACTTCTGGGGAACCTGGGGGCTCAGTTGGTTGAGTATCCAACTTCAGCTCAGGTTATGATCTCATAGTTTGTGGGTTCAAGCTCTGCATCAGGCTCTCTGCCGTCAGCGCAGAGCCTACTTCAGATCTTCTGTATCCCTTTCTCTCTGCCTCTTCCCCACTCGTGCACTCTCTCTGAAAAATAAATAAACATTAAAAAAATAAAATTTAGGGGCACCTGGGTGGCTCAGTCAGTTAAGCTTCCGACTCTTGGTTTTGGCTCAAGTCATGATCTCATGGTTCATGAGTTCAAGCCCTGCACTGGGCTCTGCACTGCCAGTGCAGAGCCTACTTGGGATTCTCTCTCCCTCTCTCTCTCTCTGCCCCTCTCCCAATGGCACTTTCAAGAAAGAAAGAAAGAAAGAAAGAAAGAAAGAAAGAAAGAAAGAAAGAAAGAAAGAAAGAAAGAAAAA